>NC_054871.1:3139735-3486906 GCF_018320785.1 Cheilinus undulatus | reverse complement strand
CTAGAACACAAATGGGCCTCAGTATGCATAAAGCTGAGACTGTACTGAAAATGCTGATATAAAACACTTGAGTATTGTGTTATTTGCAAGTATCTTAGAAAGGTGAATAAAAAAACAATGTAAAAGTCAAGAACCCTAGACCTCACAGGGTTAACCAGAATGTTATCTCTGTGAATCCTTGTTTCTCAGCTCCTCCCAGGAACACTACGGTCCTCATCCTGCCGTCTACGGTGGTCCAGGAGGGACAAAACGTCACCGTCTGCTGCCAGACCGTCAGCTTCCCTCCTTCAGCCGTCATCCTAAAGAAGCTGACCAATGGGACGGAGCTTTACTCCAACAACGGCACCTTCCTGTTGGTCAACGTCACGGCCAGAGACTCGGGGGTTTACCAAGTCAACGTGACCAACGACCTGGGCTACCAGGTCAAAGTGTTCAGCATCAGCGTCACAGGTCAGCACCCATCAGTCACACCTGACTGTGACTCGTATTTTTAAACGGCATGGAGATGTTTCAGGTTTGATGATTGAAACATACAGAGAGGTCGGATTCACTGCAGCAGCTGCTAGTAGCTTAGAAAGCTGCAACCTTTTAAACTTCCTGTTTGTGCTGGTTTGCAGAATTTATGCATGGTTTTCATTAGTGGTTAGGGTTAGCTGAGGTCGTTTGCTGTTAAATGTTGGTCGTTGTACAAACTCAAAGGCCAAACGGGACAAAAGTTGGAAAAAAATTAAGAGTAAAAGGAATTTTTGTGATTAATTGAAGCTAAGTGGAATTTTTTTCCAGCAGCAGTTTTCAGTGATGTTAAACTTTCCCAAAAATAATTTTGTTTGTAATCCTCCATCTCGATCGTATGAATATTCACTGCCTGAATTAGCCATCTGCTGTGTTACCCAGATAAACAACCGTCAGCTGGGCAGGAAGTAGCGTTGCCAAACAGACAGTAGATCCATAGAACGACTAAAAGTGCGAGTCCTCTTTGCAGCACATCTATAGGCAGCAGATCCTTAGTTAACACTGTTTATATTATGTAGTCATTCTACAGTTTTTATAGGTTAATTTGCATATTTTTCAGCCTGACATTTTGGCCGCTATTATCTTTAAACCCTGGCACTGAGGGTTTGTTCTGAAGTAGCATTAACCCTTTGTTTGTAAACCTGTCTGCCTCTTTTTGCCTCAGGTTTAGAGAGAGACAAAGCTGCACAGTCCTTTAGTGCAGTGGTTCTCAACCTTGGGTTCCTGAGACACTGAGAAGGGGTCACCAGATGCCTTAAAAAACTAAATATTTTTAAAATACACTGTTGCCACTTTACACCAATTTTACCAAAGATTAATCCTTTTTCATCCATTTTTAACACCAATTTTAGCATTTTTGCCACTCAAAACCCATCTTTGTCTATTTTAAACCCTTTCCATTCCTTTTTTTGCCTGTTTTTGCCACTTCTAAACCAATTATTACTACTTTCTGCCTATTGTTGCCTCTGTTGACCTGTTATTGCATCTACCAACCACTTTTTACATGTCGTTTAGTCCATTTTAACCAAGGTTAACCAATTTTTGCCAGTTTAAATCCATTTTTATCCCATTCCATCTAATTTCTACCAGTTTTTTTGCACTCAAAAGCCATTTCAGCCACATTTTAATCCCTTTTTGTGCCATTTTTTTCCACTTAATTTTTTTTTTGGTTGTTTTTGCCACTTTTAAGTGTTTTTTTTGCCACATTTAACCCATTTATGTTCCTTAAAAGTACCATTTCATCACCTTTTACACCATTTTTTTCCATTATTAACCAATTTTAGCCATTTTTAACCCATTTTAATTCTGTTTTTAACAGAAGTTATTTTCATTTAAAGAAGGATATTTACCACATAAATGAATAAATAAAGATATTTGTTTCTTTGATCAGAGTGGTTATTATTCAGGCCATGGTTTTTACAGCTTAACTTTACAACAGACCATGGTTTTGCTGACCTCTATGGACCCCCAGTTTGGCTGGGTCTCAGAAACCTCCCCCTTTATCCCTCCTTATGGACAGCCTTGTTTCCACACGACTGTTCTTGAATGTTCATGTTCATGGTGTTTTCAACCACCTTTAGGTACAGTGGGGGTCCCCGGTCTCTGGCACCTTTATTTTGGGGGTCGTGGGCTTAAATGGTTGAGAACCACTGCTTTCGTGAAGGTCCTTTAGTGTAAAGTCTTTGTCTTTTTTCTCACAGAGAGAAGATCCATCGTTCCTCCCAGAATCAGTGACATCATCATCCCCGTCCTCTGCACAGCGGCGGGGCTAGCAGCCACCGCTCTGCTGCTCGACTACCTGAGGAGGTCAAGGAAGAAGGGTTTCTATCAGCTGCCCCAGTCCGCTCCACCCTCAGCCTGAGGCTAAGGCCGGCCCACTACCACCAACATGTGGCTTCAATATCTCAACGCGTGCCATCAGGAGGCTTCCATGTCTGAAAATACGGCCACAACATCCCAACGCAGGACACTTCCATCTTCATGTGTGGCTACCGTGCCCTTGTTTTCATTTACATGTCGATTCCACCTCCATCTATGAACGCTTCCAGACTTTTGGCTGCTAATTTGCAACGTGTGACAATCTTAATCAAGGTTTTTAAAACATCAATACTGCATTTTAAAATGATACTGTCTGTTATTAATGAACGATAGTATCAGAAGTACTGACACTTTAGTAAAAACTGCATGTATTAATGAGACGGATGAGTAGGGGAGGAATAAGTCTTTTAAAGTCGTGCACAAACTCCTGCACATGGGTCTGAATCGCACAAAGATTTTCAGCATTTCCACACAGAAGCATTGATTTTTACTAGAATCATATCAAAGTTTTAGATTCTGATATCATAAAAACTCTGATTTTAATATCTACTGAACATGTGGCTTTGACTCTCAAACATGTGACAACTGAGTGTGACTAAAACATCCCAAACTCTGGGCTTTAATATCACAAAACAGGACAATCTTACCCCTACATGTGGCTAAAATGCTCTGACATTCAGCGTGCTTTCACACCCAGATCATGTGGAGAGGATGTTCCAGAATGAGAGGGTGATCCCTCTTCAGACCCGTTCATTAGGACCCATGCAAACATGACAATCATGCTGTTTCAGAGCAAAACAAGTCCATCTGAGTTTAAGATGCTCACAGGAAAACTTAGCTTACCTCAGCTGCAGATATTTAACTCATTACAAACCATTTAAGCCCTATTTAAGACGTCTATCTGGGCCTTCAAACTTTCTAAAACAGCTCTATGAATTAAAAGATGTATATCATGTCTTTCCATGAGTAATGGTATGCAAACATGCAGCCTTGATAAACAGGGTACATGCCTATTACAGACCTTAATGGTGATAATAAGATATTTTAGATCATACATGAAACTAAAACACTCTGAGAGCTTTATAACCATAAACTGTCAACCTTGTTTCACAAATAAGAAAATATATATTTAAAAAAATAGCACTGCTGATCAATGATTTTGACATTTTTAAAGTTTAAAAGATCATTTTAAGGCTCACAATCTGAGAAAAGTAAATTTATTAGTTCAAAAAGGTCAAAATATGAAACTGAAATGGAAAAATAATGTTTTTATGGTAAATATATTAGAAAGAAAGTCAAAATCATGAGTTTAAAAGGTGAAAATATGAAATAAAATTAGTAATCATGAAATTAAGTCAAAATTTGATTCAAAATTTTAAATTGTGAGTCTAAAGGGTCAAACTATGGGATTATGAAGTCAAAGTCTGGAGTTGAAAACATGAGGTAAAATACAAAATAATTGGTTTAAAAGGTCAAAATATCACTTAAAAATTAAAATTATGAATCTTAAAGCTCAAATTTTATATGAGAAGTCAAAATTATGAGTTGAAATGCTCAAAGTATGAAATTAAAGGTCAAAATCCTAAGTTTGAGTCTAAATTGTGAGATGCTAAATTGAAAATATGAAATTAAAACACAAATTAATTTCTTTTCCAACATTCCTGACTTCTTATCTAAATATTTTTACTCCTTACTTTTTCAGATTTTATGACTTAACAAGGAAATCTTAAATCATCAAGGATAAGTCCACATTTTTATACTTGAGGAAATCTGCAGACCTCAGACTGATGGGCCGGTCATAACAGAAATATGAGATTATCTTGGGGGCCGGATTTGACTGTTCCATGGGCCGGATTTGGTCCCCGGGCCTTGAGTTTGACACCTGTGACTTAGGGCCTCCATAGACTTTTTGCCACTATTTTTTTTTTCCAGGCACTTGTTTGTGCACCACTGGAGGGAGCATCCCGACCCACTACCTGAGAACCACTGCTTTAAAAACATGTTTATGACAAATGAGGGAGAAAAGCTGTTAAAGAGGCACACATTCATTCTTGCTTCACTGCAGACAGCATGTAGGGAAACAAAGCCACAGATGATTTATGGGCTGTTAATGCAGAATATGGATGCAAACACTGAAGTGGACTACCTGGTATCTGAACGCCCAGACTGCTCTGTAAATTAGCAATAATGATTGTCTGAATAACCCCTGAGCATCACACCTGAGCAGCAGGTAACCTTCCTGTCATTCTGCAGAAGCTCCTGCCTTTTCTCTGAAACCAGTGACTGTTAACTCTCCCTTTAACTCCTCAGCCTGAGCCAGACTGAAGCAGAGACCATGAATCATATTCTTAATTATGTAAGACCCCCTCACCCCCACTTCAGAGCCCTAGAGGGGGTTTCTGTGCGGGGCCAGGAGGAGGTTGAAAGTGAAACTGAAGCCGGGACAGAAAGTCTTTTGGTACTGCTGCACCTTCAGATTGTACATTATGAACCTGTGTTTGTGTTCCAGTGAGATTATGTGATAAGTGCTGACTGATAAATGTGTACTGTTCTGTTTTTGTTATTGAAATATTTATTCGCTCACTTTGTCCTGGAGCTTGTTGGAACAGGATCAGATTTTCTGGGAATTTCCTGTGATTCAGCTCTGCAGCTTTCACTTTTACTTCTGTCGCTCATGCTGTTTACTGGAAGTCTTCAGGATGTCTTGGACGGTTACCATGGCAACACCCACGCTCCATCAAACCCTCGGTGAAAACTGTCTTTATGAGAAACTCTGTGGGACGGTGTGAAGGAGGCGGGTCACGTCATTAGAGCTGCAGGAAGCTTCAGGAACATCAGATTACCTGCTGATGAAGAGGAGGAGATGCTGTAGAGACTGGAGTCAAGATTTTAAAGAGGTTTTTATACTTAAGGAGGAGCAGGAGGAAGGGTCATTAAATGCCCAAACGTCTACTGTGTGTCTGAGAGAATGTGATAAAGTGAGCATGTGTAAATAAATTTATAAGTTTGACATACAAGAATGAACTCTGCTGGCTGCTGTTGTCTAAGATAAAACACTGAACTCATGGTTAAAGCACTATTAGTTCCTGTAATATCCTAACGCAGTTTTCCCTGAGGACAAAAAATGTCTGCTTCCCAAAAACAGCTGTAAAAATAATAAATATTAATATTGTTTTCCACTTTAAACCAGTCAGCCTTTAAGGACTACTTCAGCCTGAAATATACATACCAAACATTCATTATTTTTGGGGGGATTTTTAACCCTTTAAAAGCTAGAATGTTTACACAACTCCAATGTTTTTTTATTAAAAAAAAAAAAAACTAAAACAATTTCCATGTCATACATTTCAGGTTTTTTTTAATATTATTATCAGGCCAATTGGCAGCAACATGATTTTAATGCATTTATTTTTCTTTCTTTCTTTCTTGTCTTTTTTCTTGTTTTTTTCTAAACTCACACATTTGTGGTCCTTACAACAAAAAATGTCTGCTTTCTAAAATCAGTGGTAAAATTTAATTTATAAATATTTATCCACTTTAAACTAGTCAATCTGTTAAACTACTTTAGCCTGTAATATAAATATATATGATATATGGATTATATTTTGGGGATTTTAACCCTTTAAAGGACAGTAAGCTCGCATAACTCCACTGTTTTTAACAGAACAAAATCACACAAAAAAAATCAAATAAAATACACACACACTTTATTTTCAAACACACCATTATCCAACATCAATAGTGACACACTTAGCATTTTTAGTAGCATGCAACCCTTGCAGAAAACAGTAAAAAGTGTGAAAATTTGCGAGATGCCTTGAATGGGAAAAGTAGCGCCATCTGGTGGACAAATATAAAAATTAAAAATTTGAAAGCCAGTTGTCCAAAATGAACTCTTAACATAAAGGGATGCATTTGTTGATTTTAAGATAAATGTGGGATCAGTAATGACTTTTCAGTGGCTACCAATGGGACATTTTTGGTCCTCATGACCAAGTGTGTCGGTTTTTGTGTAGCTTACCCATTTTAGGCTAATTTAAGAAACAGACAAGAATTCTATCACATTGTAAATGAATATCCTCTGGAATATTTGAGTTATATTCATTCAACACAGCCAAATCTCTCTCTCTTAAATCTTTTAAGGCTTAACTTATTTTCTGTCATTAAACCCAACTGTTAATGCTTTATTGATGCATTAATGAAGGGGTTCTCAAGTGGGGGCAGGACCCCCTTGGGGGTCATGAGATACTGAGAGTGGGTCACCACATGCCTTAAAAAAAGATTTCAAACAGTATATTTTACCATTTCTATGAGGAACATGTACATAAAATTAGTTAAATCTAAGATAAAAACATGGTCATTTGATGAGATTAATGCTGAAATTAAGCAAATGTTTTAAAAGAACCTGTAAAAAGTAAACCTGCATACAGGCCTGCCCGCAGATTCGGCTGATAAACCCAGAGAATGGCCCCTCGGGTGTGGTTTACTGCTGATGTCTGTGTGTGTGCTGGGTCAGTGTCAGTGTGAACATTCTGGCTAACAGTTCCCTCATTTTGGAGCTGTCAAACTATTACTGGGTTAAGATGTTGAAGCCACTTTTTAACCTCTTTTCCTGCCCAATTTTGCCACTATTCAACACTTTTACACAGTTTGTGTGCATTTTTGCATCTTTATGCCACATTTTAACCCTGCGGCACATTATCTAGCCTTAAAACAGACCTCCGCCATCAGCCCTATCTCCTATTCCTGCATCCAGATGGTGATCCGGATCACTCCCAAAATCTAATTCGGTGATAACTCCCTCCCCGGTGGGGTGGAGACACGGTGAGGCAAAGCATTTGCTTCGCTACATGTAGACTGTCATGGCCGAAGCACCCATGGTCTCGCTGGACAACTGAAAGTCATGGCAGAGGGTGAATATTCCTCCATTCCTCCCAGCATAGTGAGTATTCTCGCTACAATTCACTGTCTTTCTCTCTGTTACGCTCCAACTCATCTCCTTAACAGGTGTCTTTCAAACTCTATAAACTCCAAAACTTTGAATGGAAACACACCAAAATAATGCTGCTGGATTTGAAATTACTCATGTCCGCCATCTCCTGGTGTAAAGTGGTAACAGAGCAGACCTCCACATTAGCCCTATCTCCCAATAGTAAAGAATCCTTTAAAAAATTCCTGGAACCAGACGGTGATCCAGATTAGTCCCAAAATCTAATCAGTTCTTCCTTATGCCATTTCTGACATTTCCTGAAAATTTCATCAAAATCCATCCTTAACTTGTTGAGTTATATTGCGAACAAACGAACAAACGAACAAACCCACCTGAGCACATAACCTCCTTGGTGGAGGTAATAATAAATAAATCCCTAGGGGGTCTGGGGGTCTTCCCCCAGAACATTTTCAATTAAGTAGATGCCATTTCCTGTATTCTAGTGCATTTTAACACCATATTAGCACCAGATAATCCAAACTGGTTCTGTGAGATACAGTTCTGGCTCAGTATAGATCAAAAGAGGGCCCAAGATAAAATTCATTGCAACAGTAATGTTTCATAGTAGTTCTTGGTTCAATGGTCTTCTGGAGTTTAGTGTGTTTTCTTCACTCAGGAGGTCAGTTTAGTGTGTTTTGCCAATGAGGAGGGCACTTAAACACGCCTTTTTGCCTCCCAATTCGGCAGTTTATCATGTTTTAACCACCCAAGGGGGCAGTTTAGTGTGTTTTGCCAACCAGGAGGGCACTTTAGCGTGTGTTTTGGCTCCCAAGAGGGCACTTTTGCAGCATTTTTTAACAGTTGGGCCACGAGGGGGGCGACCACCCCCCCATGTACACCACTGTTCCAGACCCTAAACGTACAGCCAGAGCTACAGTGGACTGGTTTAGATTGAAGCATATTCATGTGTTAGAATGGCCCAGTCAAAGTCCAGACCTAAATCCCAGTGAGAATCTGTGGCCAAACTTGAAAATTATGTTCACAGACGCTCTCCAAATCTGACTAGTAGGTCCGAGCTTTGGTAAGAGAGGTTTTTATTTAGGTTAAAAAAAATATGGCTATCTCAGCTTAACTTTACAGAGGACCATGATTTTGCTGACCCCCACTTTGTCTTACCCCCCCTTATGGATGACCTTGAACAGAGACAGCATGGTGCAGACTGGTGGTCCCACACAGACCGCACTGCTAAAGTCTGCAGGGACACCAGCAGAGACTTCAGGGGGCTCTCGAGTCAAATGAAGTACCAGTCCTGATGGCAGTCGGAAGAATTCTTTATCAGTTGTTTACATGATCAAAGCAGTAAAATAAAAGCTCATGATGGCCGGTGGAATCATCACCGTGGCTATTTTAGTGTTGGACTTGGATGCCAGACTGTGCCCTGTCTCCTGAGACCCCCCGTCCTGTCCAAACAGAGGATCTGTCCTCTTTGAGGCTCAGAGAGATTTCAGAGACAGGCTGGCTGAATGTTTCAGGAGTTAAAGTGTGAAAACAGTTCCTCTCTCTCCATCACTCTCTCTCTGAAACCCCAGAGCCCTTTAACGAGCCGGACGAATAAATTAAATGTTCTGCTGCTTTTGTCTCTGACACAAAGCTGATTGGCTCTCAGCTGGTCGTCATGGAGACAGGAAGGCTTGAGATGTGAGGTGTGAATGTGGATCAGTCTAAATAAAAAGAGAATCAGGGACAGATTATTCTCTGACTCACAGATCGGTGTTAGAATAACAAATCGGGAACATTTAGGAGTTATTCTTCTGATAGGTATCATGGTCCTCAGCTGGTCATGTGACCACAGCTGAGCCATCTCCATGACAACAGAGAAAACTGAGATGATGAGAGCTTAAAGAGGAGCTGATTTGTGTTTGCTTGTGTCTGAGGTGTGATGGTGCGTTTGTGTGCCCCTCAGAAGAGCCAGCAAACTGAGTTTGGAAGGCCGGCTGTGGTGAGGCGTTCATGAACGCTGGTCCAGTTCAGACCACAGATTAGCGATTTTAGTGAGCCACTGCAGTTGGAACTGAGCTGTTGCAGCTTCAATCAGGCCCGTTTATGGTGCTGCACGCCATTCAGTTTAAGAAGCCAACAGCTAGTTGGAGAACATCAGAAACATCCTGTTTCAGCAGCCAATCAGCTCCTTCCTCAGCCTGTGACATCATAAACATCGTCAAAGACTACAGTAGTTTATCAACGAATACAACTCTTCAGCAACACCCTCCGTTACCATCAGCTGTTCTACGGTGAAATACCGTCTCAGTCTTTAGTCTGATAAACCAGTGATTCTCAACGTGGGGTCGGGACCCCTTGGGGGTCGCGAGACTCTGAGAGGGGGTCGCCAGATGCCTTTAAAAACCTAAAAATATTTAAATACTTTTATACAAACAGCCGCTCCCCAGCTGTGACTTATTGAGGATGTCATTGTGTTGGATTAGCAGCATTTTCCTCACTTTTTAATCCCATTTCACCAACATTTCCACCCATTTTTTCCACCCTTATCCAACTTTTATGGTAGTTTTTGCCACTTGATCCCTGTCTTGCTTTTTCACCCCCATTTTTTGTATCTTTATTCTAATTTTTGCCTTTTTTAATCAATTTCTGCTACTTTAAAATCCAATTTTTGTATCCAAGAGGTCTCCAGGCTGCAGCCATATACTCTTGCCCAGTTTGGCTGGGCCCCAGAAAACTCTCCCCTTTTTCCCCCCTTATGGACGGCCTTGTCTGCTGTGTTCAACCACCTTCAGGTACGGGGATTGTGGTCTGTGGCACCTTTATTTTTAGACTCACGGGCTGAAAAAGTTAAGAACACCTGAATTACATCACCTGGACTTTTACCACTGACATAATTTTTAATACACTCTATAGTTTAAATAGACCTATTATTATACTATAAAACACACTGGATGGCTATGTAGGCTTAATTTTGCCACAAGGGCTTTTATTAAAAAGTGTTTTCCTGTGAAAACAGGAACATGGCTCAGGTGTAACTTGGACATTTCTGAGAATATGCCTGATGATGGGAACCATGCTGTTTAGCTCTATTTTCACACTGTACATTGAAGTTAAAGACACCGTAAAGTGAAAACAGATCCGTATTTAGGTTTGTTGTCTGACAGGTCATTGTGTTATGAACCCCCAGGTCAAATTTCAGTCAAATAAAACGTCTCTAAGTTTATAAAATTCAGCTTCAAATCATAAAAAAATGAGGCAGTAAAATCTGCTCCAGGATGGTGTGGGCGTGTTGAATGAGCAGAAGCCACGCCCACTCAGCAGAAATACGATCCTCTGAGATTTAAAAATGCTACTTTCTGATTGGAGGAAAGCGCTCACACTACAGTATTAGCCCCGCCCCTTGACCTTATGTTGACCTCATGATCAGAGCACAATGTCCGTTTTCTGGCTCAAATCTCTGTTTTGTTGCTTTAAAACAGTGGTTGTCAACCTTTTCAGCCGCAAATATAAATCCTTTTCTTTAAAGCAGAATTAATTCATCTTAAAAATAGCTAAAATGGTGTAATAATGGCAAAAATGGTGGGAAAGGTGTTGAAATTAGGTTTTAAAAGTGGCAGGAATGGGATAGGAATGCAAAAATTTGGTAAAGTGGCAAAAAAATCCCAAAAATGGCAAAAAATGGGTCAAAGTGGCCAAAGTGGGCATATTAAGTGGTAAAAGTGGATACAAAAGTGGCTGAAATTGCGTTAAAGTAGCAAAAACAGGTGAAAATTTGGTGAAATGGGATGAAAATTGATATAAAGTGGCAAAAAGTGTAAGCTGAGGCAGAAATAGTCCGAAACTGGCAAAAATGGGAAGAGTAAATTGTGAAATGTGGCTTAAAAAGTGGGAAAAGGTGTTCATAGTGGCAGTAATGTGTCAACAGAGCCAACAATAGCTAAAGAATTGCAAGATTGGTTTAGAAGTTACAAAAAACAGGCAGGAAGAAGGAGCGAAAAGGGTGTTTTGAAATGGACAAAAAAATGGGTTTTAAAGTTGCTAAAATGTGTTAAAACTGGCAAAATTGGTGGGAAAAAGTAATAAAAATTGGTTAAAATTAGGCACAATTGGTGTAAAGTGGTAACAGTGTAATTCAAAAATGTTTTTAGTTTTTTAAAGGCATCTGGAGACCCTCTCTCAGTGTCTCACGACCCCCAATGGGGTCCCAACCCTAACATTGAGAACCCCTGCTTTAAATGATCCATGGACCACTGTGGCTGATAGATTTGGTAAATTTACCGCACAATGAACAAAAAAACAGCATTTAACTGACTGTTAACCCTCAGTAAAGGCAGTGACATCAGCTAACAACAGACTGGACTGAGATGAACTGCTCTGTGGTTTTAGATTGGAGTTTTAGAGGGGCGGGGTCATTCCCTTCTATGGGCTGGTGACATCATGAGCCCACATATTGGCCCCGCCCACATGAAACCCAGCCAGGAAAGAAGTGAAAAACTTTCTAACAGTATAAAACCAGAATTCAGTCACATGTAGATCTCAGTGTTTTCACATATCTGGAGTTTTAAGACACAAACTTTAGATTTCACTTTACAGGGTCTTTAAGAGAAAAATTAATCTTTTCTCATGTTAAAGACATGCTGAGGACTCTAATTCAAAGTTAAGGATTTGGACTTGACCTGAGACCTGCCTGTCTTTATTCAGGACTTGAATCAGGACTTTAGACCATAGATTAAAGGTCTGTGACTTTGTCCCCCGTCTGGTATCTTTACAGTTAACATTTCCAGTGTACAGTAGCCTGTGAGGCTCAGAGCCCCCCCCCCCCCCGTTATTATTTTCCACATGATTCAGCTAAAAAGTGATTTAAAGGAAAGTGGTGATAAATGTGTTTGTTGTTCTCCACTCGTGAGGCGTTCAGTGTCCTGCCAGGCCTCCGTGACCTCTGACATCGCTTGTGTAAGAGAGGGATGAGGATTCTGCTGTGTCTTGTCATTTTAATCTGAAGGTTTGCTGGTATTTCCTGCCAAATGGAGGAGACAGGAGGGGGGACAAGAGACGGGGGGGCCGGGTCAGAGCTGCAGGGATCATTGTCTCTGTCATCTTCATTGCTGTCCTCATCTTCATCAGCATCATCTTCATCTCTGCAGATTCTCTTCCTCCTCTTTGTGACTGACTCTCCAACTCTTTCAAACTGCTCCAACTTTATTTAAAGTCATTACATAACATTACTTTCCTCTCTGCGCTCTTTAGAGGTTAAGTTGTGTTATAAATGTGTTTCTGCTTTTCAGATCTACTCTCTTCACTGAACTCACCGGCTCAGGACTCAGCATGTTTTCTTCTTCTTTTACACCGAGGTGGAACAAAAGCCAAAAAGCTCTTAGAAATAGAAGAGAAAGAAAGTTCCTGCAGAAAAAAAAGCAGAAAAAAGAAAGGAATGTCCACTTTCGAGACCCTGAGCCAGGACTGGTGAAGACTTTCACAATGGCACTATGCAGCAATCAGGTTGCCAACATGGTTGCCAATTTAAAACATTGCAGTGTTTTTTTTTAATGTTGAATAGTATACAAAGTGTCTGATCTTTAAAAAAAAACTACATCTACTTGAAGGTACAGGTGGATGGGAGAGAATCATTAACTGCATTAACCCTTGTGCCCTCCTCGGGCATTTTTGGCCATTTTTCTCAACTTTTTTTTTTTTTTAATTTGTGATCATTTTGTCAGTTTTACAGCTTGTGGCGTGAATTTTTACAGGGACTTTTCTTTCTAGTTAAATTTTTGAAATCCAACATGTATTACTCTTAAATGTCATTCATACTCTCTCAATGAATTTTACACCCTCTGGACACCTTCGTGGCCAAAAATGTACACGTACAAAAAACTGCTATTAAATCAGCATACATCAATATTTTTTTCCACTTTTTTTTCTTAAATCTTTTTAACAACTTCAGACCTGCTCAAAACTACCAAACATTCAGTAATTTTCAAGATTTTAACCCTTTAAATGCCAGTTTGATTATTTGAAATATTTTATTTCTCACTACAAAAAACACAAGAAGTTAATTATTTTCCATGAAATTAATAGTTGAAAGAAGGGGCTTTGGTGCTGATGAGAGTCTTGGATGGGTCAAAGATCATCAACAAAATTGATTTGATTGCACTTGTATTTTTTATGTAGTGCCAGCTTTAACATTAAGGCACCCTCTGGACACCTTCGAGGCAAAAATGTACATGTACAAAAAACTGCTATTAAATCAGCATACATCAATTTTTTTTCCCCCATAAATCTCTTTAACAACTTCAGACTTGCTCAAAACTACCAAACATTCAATAATTCTCAGAATTGCTCTGAATCAGGTCCAACCTGTTTGATTTAGCACTGGTGGACTCCAATCAAGGAGTAAAAACATCTCAGCAAAAGTCAGAGAAATGGGAAGAACCTGAGCTACAATTGTAGTGCTGTTTTATTTTAATTTTTTTTATGATCTTTTATATTTATACCAACAAGATTCTGCCCCTCACTATCACTTTCAAACACCCCTAATTTCCTCTGCTGATAGCTCTTTGTCCTGTCGGTGCCTTTATGTCCCTCTGATGGATCATCTCATAGTTTTTTTCCTAAACATCTTTAACCTTTTGTTTCCTCTTAGAGGGGCAGTTTCACTTTCCTTCAGGTCATTCAGTAAATAACAGAGAGGGGGAGAAACTTTCTGTTCATGACCAGCTGTATCTGAGTCATCTGCCACTTTTTCAAGTCTAAAGACAAGAAATCCCCTCATTCTGGGCTCCTACGACTTCCTGTTGCTGTGGCATTATATAAACATCACAACTGCTTTCTACTAGAATATATCCTTCGGAGACCTGAGCTTTTGTTTGGGATTCAGTTTTAGTTTCTCCCACTTACTTGGGATAATTAGGACCTGACAAGTTTGTCATATTTACTAGTTAAAACTCCTTTCCATTGTAATGAATGTACAAGCTTTGACTGGTGAATATGAGAGCTTTGACTGGTGAATGTGAGAGCTTTGACTAGTGAATGTGAGAGCTTTGACTGGTGAATGTGAGAGCTTTGACTGGTGAATGTGAGAGCTTTGACTGGTGAATGTGAGAGCTTTGACTGGTGAATATGAGAGCTTTGACTGGTGAATGTGAGAGCTTTGACTGGTGAATGTGAGAGCTTTGACTGGTGAATGTGAGAGCTTTGACTGGTGAATGTGAGAGCTTTGACTAGTGAATGTGAGAGCTTTGACTGGTGAATGTGAGAGCTTTGACTGGTGAATGTGAGAGCTTTGACTGGTGAATGTGAGAGCTTTGACTGGTGAATGTGAGAGCTTTGACTGGTGAATGTCAGAGCTTTGACTGGTGAATGTGAGAGCTTTGACTAGTGAATGTGAGAGCTTTGACTAGTGAATGTGAGCTTTGACTGGTGAATGTGAGAGCTTTGACTGGTGAATGTGAGAGCTTTGACTGGTGAATGTGAGAGCTTTGACTGGTGAATGTGAGAGCTTTGACTGGTGAATGTGAGAGCTTTGACTAGTGAATGTGAGAGCTTTGACTGGTGAATGTGAGAGCTTTGACTGGTGAATGTGAGAGCTTTGACTGGTGAATGTGAGAGCTTTGACTGGTGAATGTGAGAGCTTTGACTGGTGAATGTGAGAGCTTTGACTGGTGAATGTCAGAGCTTTGACTGGTGAATGTGAGAGCTTTGACTAGTGAATGTGAGAGCTTTGACTGGTGAATGTGAGAGCTTTGACTAGTGAATGTGAGAGCTTTGACTGGTGAATGTCAGAGCTTTGACTGGTGAATGTGAGAGCTTTGACTGGTGAATGTGAGAGCTTTGACTGGTGAATGTGAGAGCTTTGACTGGTGAATGTGAGAGCTTTGACTGGTGAATATGAGAGCTTTGACTGGTGAATGTGAGAGCTTTGACTGGTGAATGTGAGAGCTTTGACTGGTGAATGTGAGAGCTTTGACTGGTGAATGTGAGAGCTTTGACTAGTGAATGTGAGAGCTTTGACTGGTGAATGTCAGAGCTTTGACTGGTGAATGTGAGAGCTTTGACTGGTGAATGTGAGAGCTTTGACTGGTGAATGTGAGAGCTTTGACTGGTGAATGTGAGAGCTTTGACTGGTGAATGTGAGAGCTTTGACTGGTGAATGTGAGAGCTTTGACTGGTGAATATGAGAGCTTTGACTGGTGAATGTGAGAGCTTTGACTGGTGAATATGAGAGCTTTGACTGGTGAATGTGAGAGCTTTGACTGGTGAATGTGAGAGCTTTGACTGGTGAATGTGAGAGCTTTGACTAGTGAATGTGAGAGCTTTGACTGGTGAATGTGAGAGCTTTGACTGGTGAATGTGAGAGCTTTGACTGGTGAATGTGAGAGCTTTGACTGGTGAATGTCAGAGCTTTGACTGGTGAATGTGAGAGCTTTGACTAGTGAATGTGAGAGCTTTGACTGGTGAATGTGAGAGCTTTGACTGGTGAATGTGAGAGCTTTGACTGGTGAATGTGAGAGCTTTGACTGGTGAATGTGAGAGCTTTGACTGGTGAATGTCAGAGCTTTGACTGGTGAATGTGAGAGCTTTGACTAGTGAATGTGAGAGCTTTGACTGGTGAATTTGAGAGCTTTGAGTGGTGTATGTGAGCTTTGACTGGTGAATGTGAGAGCTTTGACTGGTGAATGTGAGAGCTTTGACTGGTGAATGTGAGAGCTTTGACTGGTGAATGTCAGAGCTTTGACTGGTGAATGTGAGAGCTTTGACTAGTGAATGTGAGAGCTTTGACTGGTGAATGTGAGAGCTTTGACTAGTGAATGTGAGAGCTTTGACTGGTGAATGTGAGAGCTTTGACTGGTGAATGTGAGAGCTTTGACTGGTGAATGTGAGAGCTTTGACTGGTGAATGTGAGAGCTTTGACTGGTGAATGTGAGAGCTTTGACTGGTGAATGTGAGAGCTTTGACTAGTGAATATGAGAGCTTTGACTGGTGAATGTGAGAGCTTTGACTGGTGAATATGAGAGCTTTGACTAGTTAATGTGAGAGCTTTGACTGGTGAATGTGAGAGCTTTGACTAGTGAATGTGAGAGCTTTGACTGGTGAATATGAGAGCTTTGACTAGTTAATGTGAGAGCTTTGACTAGTGAATGTGAGAGCTTTGACTGGTGAATGTGAGAGCTTTGACTGGTGAATGTGAGAGCTTTGACTAGTGAATGTGAGAGGCAAGATCTATAGTGAGTGTGTTAGCTAAGTTTGAATTATGGCCTAAACGGCCCCTCATAAAATTCTTTCAATTCAATCAAATCAATCATCATTTCCCAACATAAAAAATATCCAAAATTTTTCATGCAAATACTCAAAAATCTTCCTTGCAAAATTTACATTGAAATGGATAAAAATATACAAAATAGTATACAAAAAATTCCATGAAAATTTCCAATAAACAATCCCAAAATTATTCATGGAAATCCCTTAAATTTTCATTAGAATTCCCCCAGTAATTCAAGTGAAGTACTAATACTTCAATGGGCAGTCCAGACAATTTTCTCAAAAATTCTAATAGTAGAGAGTATTACTGTGGTATGTTGTGGAAAAGCCAGAATGTGATGTCCACATATGTGCATGCAGGGTCTTAAGAGGATATCAGAACTAGAAACTGCAGCAGCCCTAATCTGAGTACAGAACCTTGTGGAACTCCACAAACTTTAATGTGCAGAGAGCATTGATGACTATTTCACTAACAAAGATCCAACATTAAAACTGAAAGGATGGGCTGGCATCCATTAAAACAGAACGATAATGAAAGGTTCATCCTCTCTGAGGGTTACAGGAGGAGTGTGGATTTAGTGCCATCTAGTGGTGAAGCTGCAGTTTTCACCCTGCTAATTGACTGAGTTGAATTTATCGACCCTTTGCTTCAGGATGCTGCTCCTCAGATCTGCATTTTACTACAACAGCAGGTAGCAGACGACCAGTCATTTCCTCTCCATCTCACCTGTGGGCGGAGTCTGGAAAAAGAGGGAGGGGCTGCTGAGTTCCTGTCCTCTCTTGATGAGGTCGTTGAGGTTTGTGGTCACCATGGAAACTGATGAGTGATTCCCCTCAGGCCTACATAAAACATATAGACTGATGTTTACAGGATATGGAGGATGAATGTGAGTTTGTCTCACAGAAAAAATACGATAAATGTTGTAGACCTGCTCTTTCTCTGAAAGGTCTAGAGATAACTTTGTCATACTTAGAGCAGACGTCTAGAATATACGCCCAGAATTAAAATCAGCTTCTCTTGTATTTCTGGTTTGAAACTGTCTGAATCAGACACACCGACCATGAAAGGCTGGGTTTGAAATCTGTCAGTTGTTTTAACTTATGCCATGTTTGTATTTGTCTCAGTCTGACTTCTAATCTTAGTCTGAAGTGGTCTGATGTGTTTTTATGATCCATTAGATCAGATACTGCCAGAGGAACAGGGAGATCTGGGTTCTGACAAAGACTGCAGTGATCCAACCAGAGCTCAGACTTTGTCCATTCTGATGAAACTCAGAGTCAACAAACACTGAGGCTCCACAGAGACACAGATAGGGGGGTCACTGCAGACTGTTGACACACTTAGAGCTCTGACGCCACCTGCTGGTCATATTAAGAGATCTACTCGCCAAAAATGTTTAAAACTTCCAATAAACAAAACAAATGTTGATGAATGCAAGAACTTCATCATCAGAATGCACATCATATAAATGAGCAATTCATGCTGCTTTTAATTACCAAGAGCAGACTATTTCTTCTGTGGTGTAAATATCTTCATAATTTAAAAAAAAAAAAAGGAAGGGTAGTGTTATGAAATCATCTTGTGTTTTGGATGCAAAACTCCATCAAGGAGATGTGCTGTGGTTCCCCTCCTCTCTCAGCCATCTGGTGATGAAGCTTCAACAAATCACTTGGGTTTATCTTTTAAAAGATGGCTTCATTTTTTCACAGCTTATTGATTAAAAGCCTTATGTTGAACTTTAAATTAGTAATTGTTTCGTTGTTTTTTTAAATCAGTATTTGAATCCAGTACAAAAATATAGCTTTAAAGCTTTCTAGCAGGCTCCCAGTTAATTCTAGAATTGATTTTGAAATTTTAATCATCACTTTTAAATCTATTTTTTTTTTTAACTAGACTTAAGTTTTATCTAAGTTTTAACAAGGTCCAACTTTTTATGTCTATATCTTAATTTGTTGAGTTTTAACCTTTACCCTCCTGAGCGATTGTTTTGGTCATTTTATTTCTGTCCTGTAGCTCTAATTCTATCTTTCTTTATTTAATTGTATGTCTGTGTTTATGCTGTAAAGCATTACTACTACTACTACTACTACTAGTGCTACTACCAGCTAAAACAAAATAAAGTTAGAATAATAAGAACTATAATTGCACCAAGTTTGGGGAAAAAAGATTCAAAAAACAGAAAAATAAACCAATACGTGTGATTAATATTTTCAAAGACAAGATTTACTCTCAGAAAAATACTACAGTGTATGTTATTTTTGTTTTTGTTAAATAGAGACAAACGTATTTTATGAATCAAAATGTGTTTTTATAGCTTTCTTAGCTGATTGGCAAAAAAATATCCAATTAATAAATAAATTAATAAATATCTAATCTTAATATTTATTAATAATATTATATATATAATACATCTTTTAAACCAAAATAAATTCATATCAAATATGTTCCCAATATGACGGTTATTGCTGCAAACTGAAAAATATTGCATTACGGTTTAATATTTGATGGTGTAAATTTAGGATTTTGTAGTTCTTGAAGTGAAACATACATTCATAGTCATACATAGTTTTACTTAACAGAGTAGTTAATATTCAGTAAAGAGTGAAGTAATATCAGTTCTTGTTAAAATATTGACCTGTGCCTATCGGTATTTGATGAAGTAATCTCGGTATTGCAGCGCAGTAGGACGCTTTTATTGTGAAACCGAGTAAAGCGGAAGTTGACAGTTAGCATACTCCTGCTAACTCTACGTAGTGAATGTGTGTGTGTGTGAGAGTGTGTGTGTCCAGGTGTGAAGATGTTACCTTTATCTATTAAAGACGACGAGTACAAACCCGCCAAGTTTAACCTGCTGCTGAAGCTATCAGGATGGTTCAGGTAAACCCACCGCTGTTAAATGCTAACCGAGCTAACAGAAGCTAACTGAGCTAACTCTGCCAGCTGACTCCAACGGTAAACTGTTAGCATGATGCTAACCGGCTAGCCTAAACAAATCTGTCCTCTCGTTACCTGTGAGTGACATTAATGGGCTTATCTGTCACTGTCAGCTGGTAATGAGTGTTAATGAAGGGTTATTATGTGTGAACGTGCCGTCTTTATGTGGGAATAACCCGGGTTTCTCTCGGGTTAGGGCTCTATTATGGAGATGTACTGATTGTTGGGTGTTTTCAGGTCAATCCTCGCTGATAAAACGTCCAGAAACCTGTTCTTCTTCCTCTGTCTGAACCTCTCCTTCGCCTTCGTGGAGCTTACATACGGCATTTGGAGTAACAGGTAGGCTAACTGTGCTAGCAGCAGCGGCTGTCTGCCGCTGTTTGCTCTGTGGATGTGCCACGTATGTGTTAGTATCGAGGAACCCACAGTGAGAGAGGCACTTTATTTTGAAGGTCCCTCTGTCTGACCCCACCTGTCCATCAGACAGAGGTTAGCCATGAGATGGAGGATAGAGCTATCACAACACCAGACATTTAAACTCTAACAGCAAGCAGAGTCAGACACTGATATTCCAGAAAAATAGAATCAATCATTTCTAAAATAAATCTAAAAAGTGAAAAAAATTTCAGTGGACTGCAGGAAGGTTTATTCTAGGGGTGTCCCCAATTTACATAGTTGAATCTGATTGGCCAGATTTTCTCTCCAGTTAACCAAGTTTTTGCAGCCATTGATCCATATTCTCATTTGCAACAACAAAAAAAGGTCTCCTAGACTTTGTCATTCATAAAGTCTTGTTATACAGCATGTTAGATCTAAGCATGTATGATTAGTGCAGTTATACCCAACCCTGCTCAACCAAAGAGCCACATTTGAAAAATACCTTTGCAAGAGCCTCAATCTAAGTGTTGAAAAGTGGCAAAATGGCTTGAAGTAGCAATAAAAATAAGTTAAAGATGGCAAAATAGTCAAAAAGCTGCATAAATGGATGAAAAGGAGTGAATATGGGGAGAAAAAGTGAAAGGAGAGTCAGAAAGTAGCAAAAATAGGTCAGAAGTTTAAAAAAAATGAGTAACAGGTGGCAAGAACTGGTCCAAAAGTGGCAAAAACAAGGCAATAAAATGAGTGACAAGTGACTAAAATGGGCGAAAAGCAGTCAAGAGTGGCTAAAATGGGCAAAAAATGGGAAACAAGTGGTATTTAATGGCAAAAGGATGCCTAAATGGGCAAAAAATGGTGACAAGGGCAGAAATGGGATAAAATTTGCTAAAAGAAGTGGCAAAAATGGTTAATAAATAGGAAGCTAGTAGCATCTAGTGGCAAAAGGCAGCTTAAATGGGCAAAAAGTGGCAAAAAATGGTGAAAATGGGGGAAAATGGCAGAAAGAAGAGGCAAAAATGGGGATTAAAGCGAAACAAGTGGTATTTAATGGCAAATGGTAGCTTCAATGGGCGAAAAGTGGTAAAAAAAAATGGTGAAAAAGGGCAAAAATTGGGAAAACATGGCAGAAAAATGAGGAAAACGAGGTAAAAAAAAAGGGGCAAAAATGGACATAAAGTAGGAAAAAAAGTGGTATTTAATGACAAAAGGTAGTTAAGATGGGTGAAAAGTGGCATAATAATAATATAAACAATATATAGCTATAATAATAATATTTACGGTTAAGACATTAAAGGGCCTCAAATCATCACAAAAGAGCCACACATTGAGTATCAATGGATTAGAGCAATCAGTGGATACTTTTAGGGTTGCCAACTTTTTCAGTGTCAAATAGGGCTGGGCAATTAATCGCAAATTAGATTAAATTGCAATATGGCCTGCTGCAATTTACTGCACCAGTTGCAATATTTCTTTAATTTGAAATGTGTCAAAATACCAGTTAAATAAATCAAAATTTTGCAGCAGCAGAGATTTTATGCACATTATGCAAACATTTTTTTATAATGGCTTACAGAAATCCTCCTTTTCGTGTTTTATGCATGTTTTTCTTAATCAAAATGAGGGACATAAAAATGATAATGCCCTTCAATAAAGCAAATGGCATCAAGTTTGCAATAAGAGCGAAAATAATTTGTTAATTCAATAAATAAATTGATGAAGCTTAGTGTTAGTTCTCAAAAGTCATACCCCAAGTTGTGATCAGCTTATAGCCAGCATCACTTCCTCCACCCCAGCCGCCTCCTTCATAGCATAAAGATTGTTGCACCCTCATATTCAGAGTCATACTGCTATGGATTAATTACTTCTGAATAATTTCATTGTTTTCATACACATTTTCATAAATGTGTGTATCTGTATAGGGATTTCTAGCCATGTGCTCCCTGCAAAGTCAAAGCAGCTGCTTGACTAACCCAGCGAGCATCTTTTGAGCAGAGCCTTCTCTGCCAAGTAAAACTGTAGTAGATCCATTTTGCAATAGGATGGTTAAATGTATGATGAATGTCCTGGCTGAATGTAGGCAATCATATGGAATGATTTATGCCTGAATTTGTTGAAAAATGCATAAGATGAGGAACCTAAGAATAATTGTATATTAAATCGCAATTGCAATATTGAGGGAAAAAAATCGCAATTAGATTATTTTTGCAAATCGTTCAGCACTAGTGTCAAGTAAGGGACGAGATATTTAGTTTTGAGCTCAGTGCCAGTGGTGTATACGATGCATGACTCAGTCTGTACTGTAAAAGCAAGAAATGTGAATTTAATCCCTAGTTTCATTAAAACTCAAATAGCCTATGAAATTCATAACAAACCTCTCTTTCTCCCCAAAATAGCCTCTTCTAGACCTCTGTCTGACCGTAATTTTACATATATTTATCATAGAAAATTATTAAAACCTCCAAAATTATTTACATTGTGGTATTTAAAGCTCATGGTTAATTTAGGCCCTCCTAAGTCCCTTACTGACTCCTGGCAGTCCCATGACTCCATGTTGAAAACCAGTCAAATAAACATTTAAATAAACAGTAAGATAAATCATGGCTTGGAGCCTTGTGATAATAATAATGATAATAATAAAAAAAATTAAATCCAGAGGAGACACAGACCTACCAATTTCACTTTTTCATGGATATTCCTTGTTGCTGTAACAACTTTGAGGAGTCTTTAGTCCTTTAGCAGACGAGTAAAAAGTCCTGACATGACAACTCATATTCTATTCATGAAGTTTAGCTCAGCGCAGCACCTGCAGCAGGTGTGTGGAGCACATATGAAAGCAGACTTTGATTTAAAAAGAAACTTTAATCACAAACTTTACATGACAACCAAACATGAAATAGAGATTATTTTATATGATGCAAAGAAACTCCTATAATCTTAAGATTACTTAGTTTATGCTGACACTTTTTTTATTATGTAAAAATGTACCAGAAAGTGAGCTGCAACTTGTTGGTCACACTGTCTTATTAAGTCAGATTAAAGCAGGCAGCTGTGATGAAGTGACTAGTCTGCTGTTTGGCTGACAGCTGGTGTTTGTGGAAAGGCCTGGATTTCATGACTACTATGATTATCTCTTGTACTGTACAATTTCAGAGTTTTTGATTTTTGAGACTTATGTGGAAAAGAGGTCTCTAATCTCAGTGGGGCTAACCTGGTTGAGTAGAAGTTAAACTAAACAAAGAAATGCATAGCTTTGGGACATTGCCTTCAGCTTTGGGTCTGACACAGAATCACAGCAGTGATGATATTCAGAACAACAACATACACATCACCTGTATGATATTGTATCAGAAAGAACTTCCTGTGCCAGGTTACAGCAGCAGACCACATGAGGAACTATTATTATTATTATTGTTGTTGTTGGGGATATTTCTATTTTAATACTGTAAGATTCCTCTAACTGCATGAAAACAGTGCAAATGTGTAAAATGTTCACATGCTGAGTCCAAACCACTGCTTGTTTGCAGAAAAAGATTCCTCTGGTATGCTGCAATCAATTAAGACTTTTGCAATGTGTTTATTGTGAAAGCTCATTTTGTAGTCATGCTGAAACTGCAGATTATTGTGAAGCTCCATCATAGATGTACATAATTCTCAGTTTCATGGCTTTAGTTAGTAAACAAGTGTGTAGTCGGTTTGTTTACTGTGTGTCTAATGTGTGTGTATGATGTTTGTGTGGTGTGTTTCCTCTCCAGTTTAGGTCTGATCTCAGACTCGTTCCACATGTTCTTTGACTGCACCGCCCTGCTGGCAGGTCTGGCAGCTTCCGTCATCTCCAGGTGGAGGTCCAACGACAGCTTCTCCTACGGGTGAGACGTCACTCTGTGCTCCGTTAGTCTGGTCTGACAATGATGATGATGATGAGGATGGCAATGATGGTGCTGGTGTCTTTCAGGTATGTCAGAGCAGAAGTTCTAGCAGGGTTTGTCAACGGACTCTTCCTCATCTTCACCGCCTTCTTCATCTTCTCTGAAGGAGTCGAGGTAACACATGCATATTACTGTCTGATGGCGACTAAACCCCAACATTTAAACTGAGATGAATGAAGCTTGGATTATCCTTAAATGCCTTCCCTGAGAGGAATAAGACACTCTGTCACTCCTTTGTGCCGTCACGATCAATGTCACATCATACGGTTTGGGCCTGAGGACCCATCACCACCGCCTTAACCGAAATAGAGCTCAAATTTTTGAAAACTGTCCAACAATTTATATTTATTTAATAATAATTGGTGCCGTTTGAGACCTTAATGATGTGGTTGTCAACGTTTGGGTCGGGACCCCATTGGGGATCGTGAAACTCTGAGAGGGGGTCTCCAGATGCCTTAAAGAAACCAGGAATATTTTAAAATTTACACTGTTTCCACTTTACATCAATTTTGCCAGATTTCCACCCGTTGTCACCACTTTTTCCCACCAATTTTGCTAATTTTAACACGTTTTTCCACTTAAAACCCATTTTCTTGTCGGTTTTAAACCCTTACCACCACTTTTTTTCTGCCTATTTTTGCCACTTCTAAACCAAATCTTTCCACTCTTTGCCTATTGTTGGCTCTGTTGACCCATTATTGCCACTATTAACCCCTCTTTACCACTTTTTACGCCACATTTCACAATTTAATATGTCCATTTTTGCCTATTGCTGCCTCAGCTAACCCTTTTTTGCCAGTTTATATCAGTATTTCATCCCATTTCACCAAATTTCCACCTATTTTTGCTACTTTCATGCTGTTTCTGCCACCTTTTTAGTCCCCTTTTACCACTTAATATGCCTGTTTTTGCCACTTTTACCCATTTTTGCCGTTTTTGGTTATTTTTTTGCCACTTTTATCCAATTTTTGGCACTTCAAACACATTTCTGCTGCTTTTAAACTCCAATTTCCCCACCTTTCCCAGCATTTTTTGCCATTATTAACTCATTTTAGCTATTTTTAATGTATTTTAATTCTGTTTTAAACAAAAGGAGTGGCATTTTTAAGAAGGCTACTTACTGCACAAATGAATTAAAAAGATATGTGTTTCTTTGAAAAGAGTGGTTATGATTCAGGTTAAATATAAAACACCACAGCTTAACTTTACAATTGACCGTGATTTTGCTGGACCCCAGTTTGGCTGGGCCATTTCCCCCCCAAATGTACTGCCTTGTCTCCACATGACTAATGTGCATGGCTGTGGGACGGGGCTTCTGACAATAGCAGAAGAGAGACCAATCTTTCTTTGCCAGTTTTGTGAGGGTAGTTTTCAGGTCTGCAGCTTCTGCCTGTGTCAGGACAGATTCCTTCACATTGTCTGCATGTCTTCTGTGTAATATTTCCGAGGAATGTCCTCATCATTTTGGGGAAACCAGCTTTGTTGGCCAGGAAAATGGAAATAAATACATTGAAACCTTGAGAAAAAGAGTCAATTAACTTGTCATCACAGGAAAACATAAAAATGAATGAAAATATACTGAAAGGCATTCATACATCATAACTTTTAGCCACATTTTTTCCATGCACACACTGCACTGGAAAAAGTTTTGCAACCCACTTTGGGGTCCCGACCCCCAGTTGAGAACCTCTGGTTTATGTGGCACATACAGATGTAAACTGATCAACAGGCTTGGGTTTTTTTAGCCGTTATCAGTTACACAAGAAGCAGTGATGAATCACAGCAGTGATGATATTCAGAACAACAACATACACATCACCTGTATGATATTGTATCAGAAAGAACTTCCTGTGCCAGGTTACAGCAGCAGACCACATGAGGAACTATTATTATTATTATTGTTGTTGTTGGGGATATTTCTATTTTAATACTGTAAGATTCCTCTAACTGCATGAAAACAGTGCAAATGTGTAAAATGTTCACATGCTGAGTCCAAACCACTGCTTGTTTGCAGAAAAAGATTCCTCTGGTATGCTGCAATCAATTAAGACTTTTGCAATGTGTTTATTGTGAAAGCTCATTTTGTAGTCATGCTGAAACTGCAGATTATTGTGAAGCTCCATCATAGATGTACATAATTCTCAGTTTTTTCAAATCACTGGAAAAAGTTTTGCAACCCACTTTGGGGTCCCGACCCCCAGTTGAGAACCTCTGGTTTATGTGGCACATACAGATGTAAACTGATCAACAGGCTTGGGTTTTTTTAGCCGTTATCAGTTACACAAGAAGCAGCGATGATGCTGCAGGAATGAGAAGATTCCTCCAGTCTCTTGTAGTCACACCATAGTGGTCCAGAGCCGGCTTAGTATGAACCTGTGGCATCATCAGCATATTAGAAAATTTAAGACAAGAAAAACATTTTTTGCTTTTATTTTTTCAGAAGGTAGGGGTGCCCAGGCCAGCCCTGGATGCCAATGAACTTCATCAATATTTGAAACACCAGTAGTTCGTCTGCGAAACCTGCTGTAGTCTACAAAAACAGAAGCAGATTTCCTCAGTGCACATGTGCACTAAGTGCTGCTTTCATTTCACAGTAAATTTATCTCACACCATGAAGATGCACTTCATCAGGCTATGAATCACAGATGCTCTGAACTCTGTGGTCGGATTGGTCACGTTGCGGCTGCTGGCGTTCTGGTGTATGCATCTCAGAGCAGCCGTGTACGTTGGTGTGTCAGGGTGCTGCTGTAAAGCTCTGATGTGGAGAAAGGAGAGAGAAGCAGTACTCAAACATGCTTAGGTTTTAAGTCACAAGTGCCTATTAACAACTAATGGATAGAGTCACAATCAGGGAAAGGGAGTGGGAAAGAGGACCCCAGGCCAGACTTGAACCTGGGCCTCCTGCGTAGGCCTTCTGCGCCCCATACGTGACTATTTTAAAACTAATTTGATGCAAAGTTCCTTGCCAAACAGAAGATCTACCTACAGTCTGTCTTTTGTGGATGCTAATTGGCTGTATCACTGATAGTGCAACATGGATCTCAAAAAATTATACCTGTATTATCATGGATGGTATTATATTCACCATTTATAACATTGTAAGAAGATTTTAAACACTTTGTAAGCAAATGCTGAGATTTGTAACTGAATTGATCAACAGCACCACTAAATATCTGACTGAAGGTGTCCTTGGGGTTTAGTTTCTGTTCAACTGTCTGTCTTTATTCTCCTGCCTTTCTCTCTCTGACAGAGAGCCCTGGAGCCTCCTGACGTTCACCATGAGCGTCTACTTCCTGTCTCTGTGGCCGGTCTGCTTGTGAACTTGGTTGGGATCTTTGTGTTCCAGCACGGAGGACACGGACACTCACATGGAGACGGAGGTACTGTCTGCAGAACATCCAGAACATTACATTTCTACAAGCCAAGTGATTTTAGATTGACAGGTTTAAGCATCGCAGATTTAAAGAACCTCACTGTGGATGTAAAGAACCTTCCTGTTGATAATTTAGAGCCATGCTGCTGTAAAATCTTATTACAGCCAAGAAGAACTGTGGAACTGATGTTCAGACTGTAGATGTGAGGACACGTGCTACAGATGTGTATAAACTCACTGCAGATGAGAAGAACTGTGGAACAGATGTGTAGAACTTTGATGCAGATGCTTGCTGAAGATGTAAAGACACACATGCATCAAACTAGGAGAACTTTGCAGCAGATTTATATTCACTCACTGCAGGTATTTAGAACATTGTTGTTGATGTGAAGAACACTGCAGCAGGTCAATAAATGCTCACATTAGGTTTATACAGCCTTTCTTCAGATGTGTGAAATCTGATCACAGATAAGAATGTAATTGCCACAGTTGTGCAGAACATTGATATTTCTATGGAACCTCATTATAGATGTGAAATACCTTGTGGAATATATTTAGAACATTGCTGCATGTGTAAAGAACCTGTTTTTGTGTAAAGAACATTGCTGCAGGTATGTTGATCCTCACTGCAAATGTTTAAAATTTGGTGTAGATTGTAGAGCCTTGCTGAATAGCACAGAACCCACCTGCTGATTAATAGAACCCTGCTGCAGATGTGCGAATCCTACTGCTGATAAATGTGTAGAACCTCACTGTGGATGCAAAGATACCACCAGAGAACTTTGTTAGATGTGGTTAACTTGCAGCAGATACACAGAAGCTCACTTTCGATATGTGGAACTTTTTTATTGCTGTGTCGAACAGTAAAACCTCACTGTAGATGTGCAGAACCTTGCTCACATCTAGAGTGTGAACCATAACCTAGTTGCAGATGTAAAGCACCTTTTTGCATGTGTGTGGAGCCTTGTTGCAGATTTTTAGAACCTCACAGCAGATGCGTGCAACCTTATCTAGATGTATAGAGCTTTGCTTCAGTTTTATAGAACTTCAGTGTAGAAGTATGGAACCTCTTTGGAG
This sequence comes from Cheilinus undulatus, assembly GCF_018320785.1. Taxonomy (NCBI): domain Eukaryota; kingdom Metazoa; phylum Chordata; class Actinopteri; order Labriformes; family Labridae; genus Cheilinus; species Cheilinus undulatus. Next base: position 3,458,698 of record NC_054871.1, on the reverse strand, counting down.
TTGTACAGAGCCTTAGAATTTCACTGTGGATCATTAGAACCTCACTGTATTGAACCTAGATCAGCAGAACCTCATCTTGGTGCCACAGAGCCTCACCTCCTCCTCTGTCTCTCCCATAGGTCACGGTCACAGCCACTCTCTGTTTAACGGCAGTCTGAACCACGGACACAGCCACGGCGGACACGACCACCACAAACACGGACACGGACATGGACATGGAGGACACGAACACGGACATGATAGTCATGGACATGGACACAGTCATGATGGTCACGGGCACAGTCACGGAGGACACGGGCACAGCCACGAGGAGCCACACTGTCACGGTGAGAGTCTCTGTCTCTGAGGTGAAGAACATGGGCAAAGGCAGTTTGAACTGAAGAAGAAACATGTCTCTACGCTTTTCACTACATTTATGTTCTGCATATTAACTATGAAGTTCTCTAATTTTGTTTGTTTTAAATCTAAAAGCTGAATGTTTTTGTGTGTGTTCCTCTCAGATGAGCACACTCCGGGGAAAGGCTCCAGTAAACAGATCCTGCAGGGTAAGAACAATAACCTCAGTTTAAACAATATTATCAAAAGCATGAGCTGTAGAAATATTAGGATGTCCACAGGGGGGCGCTAGCACTCCATCTCCAGCCCTGTCTCAAAGCCTCTGAAGTCTGATTTTACAGATATGACACTACATCAGTAAAAGAGCTCTGTAGTTAAATACTCTGTGTTTATACAGGCGTCCTGCTGCACATCATCGCCGACACTCTGGGCAGTGTGGGTGTCATCATCTCAGCTCTCCTGATGCAGAAATACGACCTGATGATCGCTGATCCAATCTGCTCCATGCTCATCGCCCTCCTCATCGGTGTCAGGTAGCATTCCTCATCCTCACCTCTACCCTTATCTTTTAATATCTTCTTCCTCTTCATCATCCTCACTAAATTATTTCAACTCTATTTCTATCATGTAAAAAAGAACGTAAAATAGTCATACAAAAAATATTATTTCACAAAATCAGGGCTGGGCAATTAATTGAATTTTCTATTTTAAAATCGCAAAAGGTGCAATATTTCTTTGCAATGAAAAATGTGTTAAAATACCAGTTTAATAAAAAATTTTATGCAGCAGAGATATGTTCCACCAATCATGCAAACATTTAAGTGTCATTTTTTTTAGAATAGTTTGGAAAAATCCTACTTTCCTTATTTTTTAAAAGTTTTTCTACATCAAAATGAGAATGATATGAAAATGATCATTCCTTTCAGTACAACAATTCATACTGAATTTGCAATATGAGTCATAATAATTGCAATTAAATATTTTTTCAAAATCATCCAGCCCTAGTCCGATCAATTTAATGTTGCAGTGGTTAAAACATAGAAGGATTTACTGCCCTTGTTCATTTGAAATACATAAGATGTGGAACTTTAAAAATAATTGCACATTTAATCACCATCAGAATATTTGAAAAAATAATTGCAATTAGATTATTTTCCCAAATTGTTCAACCCTACACAAATAGACAAAGTAATACAAGATTGCAAAACACAATGATTGTGTTCACAAATCTGAAATAGTTGAAAAGACGTGCATTCTTATTTAATCCCATTCCCTCCAAATCTTTTGATTGTTAATTATCCATTTTCCATGGATAGATTTTAACCTTAACTGTAATTATTTTCTGAAATATATCCAAATGCAAGTTTTTTCAATCCAATTTTGCCCAGATTTATTTGTTAGTTATACACCACATTATCAGCATAGTGGCAGTACTGGCAGATATCAGCTTAAAAAAACAATTGTCTGTGTTGGCAGTTATGACAGTTTTTCCTGGTATTTATGTACCCGTTAATATTTTATCCATGAGGGAATGCATCTTTGAAATTTTAGGCAGGACCAACAGACCTACGTCAGCGTTAGTCTTTCTTTGTTCATCCTCATTCAAGGTGTGTTTTATGGGCATCCGTTTTAGGTCCGAACATCTGATGATGTTAAAAATTTAAACACCGTCAGATGTTCTTCATCCCTCCTCTTACTGTTTCGGGGCATAGTTTTCATTCTCCTCTACTTTTTTCCTTATTTATGTAGAAATAATTTATGCAACTGCAGACATGGCTCCAACTTTGGCTGCCTACTCACATAATAAGAGGCTAACATCATGCTTTAAAATGTCACAAAGTACAGGATCTATGTTTTATGAATATGAATATTAGTCCTTAGGCTTGGCATCAGCACCCATTCTGGTACTGGGATCTGTGCATCCCTTGAAATCTTTATGATATTGATATTCGATATTTGATTTTATCCAATAAGTACTCCATGGTTTGAGTCCAAAAGATATTCTATAAATATTCTATTTCTCCATTGCAGAAGCCTAAAATGCTACTTATTCTAACTGTAAATATCTGTGTGCTATAGAGCTATAGTAGTAGTAGAGATGATTGACAGCTTATTTACAGCCGATAACAGACCAGGGTGGGCGGGGCTTTAACCGACCTGCCGCATGGCCAGCTGTGACCATGCTGTGGCTTTTGTGTGCTTGGAGGGAGCAGGGCTGGCTGTCTCTTTGTTGTGGTGTGCTTCTCGGCAGTTGACCAATCAGCTTCTCTCCTTCTATAATGACAGACCAGCTTTCAAACACACAATGGATCAAGCGTGTGTGTGGGAGTTTTAAAACAGGAAGGTGAAGAATAGAGTGAGTTCACTTCCTGTGTGCCTCCTGTTTTTACTGTAGAGAAAGTTTTGAACTGACAGTGAAGATGGTGAAGATGATGATAAAGGTGCCAAAGCTTTAAAGAGATCAGCACAACATTCCCTTATTGGCCTGCGAGGCCCCTGTATGGCTGTCATAACAAAGGATTTTCAAGTATTCCCTTCCTCTTTTTTTTTTTTTAACATTTTTCAAGCTTAGAGTGCCTGCTTCTTCTCTTTTGTTTTTGATGTTCACACCATCTGATACAGTGTTAATAAAAGTAGATGTTCTGAGCATCCAATATTAGATGATTTCCTGTTTTTTAATGTTAGAAAACTGCAGGAAAACTACACTCTGTCTTAAGGTGGCACCAGAGGACTTTGCCAAAACTCTTAAAAGACTCTAAAAAAGACTGACATCTGAGACCCTCTCACATCCAAAGACAGTTTGTTAGCAGTGCTGAGTTTTTAGTCTCAGACTAAGATTTTACAAAGACTGTGGGTCACTAACTACAAGACTAGAATACGATTCCTTTTGAGATTATTTCCCATCATGCATCTGGTGGACATTCCCAACAATTTTTGAGCAGAGAACAAGATGTAGAAGGAGATGGAGATCACATGTGAGTTAATATCTCTTATAATCTGATGTTTTTAAATCATTTACATCGAGGAGAAACGAAAGGAAAGTTAAGCACCGAAGCAAATTTGCATGTTCCTGCAACAACTGAGGAACTATCCCAGAAACACTTCAGAATAAAAGTACTGAATGAAAACATGAGTAGTCTCACCATAGAAACAAACTGATCAGACTTTTACTTTGAAAATCTTAATGGTTTACCATACCTGTCATGTCAGCCTGGAATGAACAGACAAACACACAGGTGCAGAGATCTGACTGCAGCACTCAGCAGAAAAGTTTTTCAATCTCTTGAGTTCTGAATGGACATTCAACTGCTCTAGATTGATCTACGCTCATATTTTGAAAAATGAAGTGATTTAATGTCCTTATGCACAACACCAGCTCCCATTGGTCGTGGACAACGGTCGCATCACTGAGAAACACAATTTGCATACGACTGGACTCTGTTCGGGTCGCTGTTTCGAGTCTGGTAGCTGGAGAGGTTCCAGTTCACTTCCTGAGGTGCCTTTAGAGAGGCACCAAACCTCAAACTGCTCTGTGAGGGCAAACCTTTGTCGCAGGTAGATACACTATATTGCCAAAAGTATTCACTCACCCATCCAAATAATTGAAATCAGGTGCTCGGTTCACTTCCATGGCCACAGGTGTATAAAATCAACCAATAGGCATGCAGACTGTTTCTACAAACATTTGTGAAAGAATGGCAAACTCTCAGGAGCTCAGTGAATTCCAGTGTGGTACTGTGATAGGATGCCACCTGTGCAACAAGTCCAGTGGTGAAATTTCCTCGCTCTTAAATATTCCACAGTCAACTGTCAGTGGTATCATAACAAAGTGGAAGCCATTGGGAACGACAGCAACTCAGCCACCAAGTGGTAGGCCACATAAAATGACAGCGCAGGGTCAGCGGATGCTGAGGCGTATAGAGCGCAGAGGGCAGAGGTCACAAACTTTCCGCAGAGTCAATGGCTACAAACCTCCAAACTTCATGTGGCCTTCAGATTAGCTCAAGAACAGTGGTAGAGAGCTTCATGGAATGGGTTTCCATGGCCGAGCAGCTGCATCCAAGCCAGACATCACCAAGTGCAATGCAAAGCGTCAGGTGCAGTGGTGTAAAGCACCCTGCCACTGGACTCTAGAGCAGTGGAGACGTGTTCTCTGGAGTGACGAATCACACTTCTCCATCTGGCAATCTGATGGACAAGTCTTGGTTTGCCAGGAGAATGGTACTCGTCTGACTGCACTGTGCAGAGTGTAAAGTTTGGTGGAGGGGGGATTATGGTGTGGGCTTGTTTTTCAGAGGGCTGGGCTTGGCCCCTTACTTCTAGTGAATGGAACTCTGAATGCTTCAGCATACCAAGAGATTTGGACAATTCCATGCTCCCAACTTTGTGGGAACAGTTTGGGGATGGCCCCTTCCTGTTCCAACATGACTGTGCACCAGTGCACAAAGCAAGGTCCATAAAGACATGGATGAGAGAGTTTGGTGTGGATCAACTTGACTGGCCTGCACAGAGTCCTGACCTCAACCCCATAAAACACCTTTGGGATGAATCAGAGCGGAGACTGAGAGCCAAGCCTTCTTGTCCAACATCAGTGTGTGACTTCACAAACGCGCTCCTGGAAGAACGGCCAAAAATTCCCATAAACACACTCCTTAACCTTGGAAAGCCGTCCCAGAAGAGTTGAAGCTGTTTTAGCTGCAAAGAGTGGGCCAATGTCATATTAAACCCTATGGATTAAGGATGGGATGTCACTTAAGTTCATATGCGAGTCAAGGCAGGTGAGCAAATACTGTTTGCAATATAGTGTATGTGTGTGATTAGCCGTCTAAACAGTTAAGTTCAGATCCCTACAAACACTGTAGATGCTCTCCATGACTGCTGCCTCACTGCCACACTTTACTCTGTTTATCAACTGCTAACTGCCAAAACAGCATGTCATAGAAACATGCAAAAAATTTTGACCTGCAAAAAGGATGAAGGCTTTACAGAACGTATTTATTTGATTTAGACTAGTTGGCTAAATGGCATCATAACTTCTGTTTAATCAAATCAGAAAGTATACACTGAGTAGCATCACTGGTTACAGCAGCTCCTTACACTGAGTGCGTGCCTACAGTCTCCTGTTCAGGCACTTGTGAGCATTTTGGCCTATTTGCTAACAGAACTGAGATTAAGAACTGCATTTCTCCATTAAGTACACATTCTTGAAAAAGTGCAAAACTGGATGGGAGCAAGGGTTCCTATCCAAATGCTGTCACTGTTCTTAGAAATTTACAGTGTGAAAGTGTATGCTTGCAGTTTCTGGCAGATTTCTTCCTCTTTTATTAAAACTTTCATACATCAGAGTCCCTGAGCTCACTGCAGAGAGAGCTTTAGTTCAGTAGATTCTTTGACTGCGTCACCATGTTAGCACGTCAATGACTGAACCGAGCTGTGATGGGTTCTCTCTCATGTTTCAGCTCTGCAGGCTAGTTCCACAGAAACGACCCAACAGCAGCACAAATCAATCCCCAACCTCAATGGAGACTTTGGAAAATGGTCTTGACTAATGTAAGGAATGTGCAATTAGTATTTAATGGACTCCAATGTGCCAAACCACCGCTATGAGACCAGAGAGGGTTCTGGAGTTTGACCTCGGCTCTCCGGTCCTCTGGATGTAAATGCAGCCTTCAGATTTCCCAGAATCCTCTGTGATAAATGGGAATGATGTGTGCTGATGTGGTTTGATAGGCTGGAAGGGAAAGCAGCTGCAGATTTAAACAGTCAACAGAGCGAGGAGCAGCGCAGAGCTGTGGTCAGCTGAGAGGCCTGCACACAACCACAGGCATCAGGTTACTGCAGCTGGAAAATGCTGAACTTCACTCCAGAATCTTCTGATTCCTCTCACGAATCTGAGCTGTACTCACAAGTGATAATCTGACCAGAAACTACTGATTCTGGATTTAAGTCTCATGTTTAGCTCTGCATGAGGAGCAGTGTCACTAATCTTATTCAGATGGCCAAATCAGCGCATGATCTATACGCCCCTTTACATTTTGCCTTCACTATAAATGTCACAGAGGTGTAATGGGGGAGTGAAGAGATCCCTGCTCCGGGTCGCATCAGGAGGCATCCTGATCAGATACCTGAACCACCTCAAATGATTCCTTTCAATGCAGAGGAGCAGCAGCTCTACCCTTAGCTCCTCACCCTTTCTCTTAGTGCTGAGCCCAGTCATTTTTTAGGAATCGTGTTTTGAATGCTTGCGTCTCATTCTTTTGGTTTTTAGCTGTAGGGGAGGGGAGGAACAGGTGACCAATAAATTGAAAGCTTTGCCTTAAGGCTCTGCTCCCTCTTCTGCTTGATGGTCAGGTATAATGTCTACAGAGCTGCTGATGCTGTATCAGTACACCTGCCAATCTAATGTAGCATTCAACTCTCACTTGTGAGCAAGACCCCGAGATACTTGAAGTACCTCACCTGAGGAGGAGACTCACTCCCCACTTGGAGTGAGAAATGTACTGTTTTACAGCAAAGTACCATGCTCCTGGACTTGAAGTGTTGACCATTTTAGTGGTATTTGAGGAAGTGGTGCTTAAGCATCACAGAGATTAAGAATCTTATTTACATGAGCGTCCTGGCGAAGGCAGGCAGCAGCAAATTCATCTAAGTTACAGATATGAAACACAATTGCTTAGATCATCCAAATCCAGGGTCACAGAACAGAAAGTCATCAGTCAGATCATCTACACCCTGACAGTTCTCTCTCCAGCACATTTAATCTACTTTAAAAGATTTAAAGACCAGCTCCCTAAGACGCAGATCCCCCTTAAACTCCCCCTTCCCCTTTTTAATGCCCACTCTGGAAACAGATAGTAAAAGTCTTATGACTGAGCCACAGAGCGAAGACTGTGGCTGCCAACATTTTCCACATACAGAATAGCACAAGTATGAGCGAAGCAGGTCAAGTAGAGCCTTATAAATAAGGACATGCCGGTGGTTTAGTCTACGATTGGTCAACGAAGGCCAGCCAACTCCACCATAGAGAGTGCAATGGTGAGTAAGAGCTTAGAGATCTGTTATGAACCTCAATGCTCTATCATACAAAGTATCCAAAAACTTGAGGAACTGAGAAGAAGCATGCATATTTAAAAATGTCCTTATTTGGACATTAAAGTGGAAGCAACTTGTCTTTTTTTACGCAAAAATAAAAATGACATTTTTTAAATAAAAGCCCAGTTACAACTTTTATTTCTTTATGTGAAGCTGAATATGAAGCTTAAAAGATATAAAATCGTCAGTTAAGAATCTGAGATATTTACAAGACTATACAGGTATTGTCATATTAGCCTGAGGAGGCAGGTTCATGGGAGTTTTCTTTCAGCTTTTACATCTTAATGTTTGATTTGTCAAGTTCCAGAATCAGTGTTAACTAACAAAGGGTGCTTTACAGTATCAAGACCCTCTAGTCTGTGTAGGAACAGAATGTTAAATAACAGTGTTGTCTGCATATGAATGTAAAGCTGCATTAACATTATGAATGATGCTGTTGATTTAAAGTGTAAGCGGTCTCAAGTTTTAGACCTGCTTAGGTTAATCTGGTTCTGTCTGAAGTAGGTTTTTTTCTTTTTATAAAAATGTCAGAAGATGTGTGGGTTTGTGATGTCATTGAGGGGCGGAGCCTCTGACCTAAGACCCACTCTGACCCATTTGTTGACCTCTGACCCTCAGCGTGGTGCCATTGCTGCGCGAGTCCATCGGGATCCTGATGCAGAGGACTCCGCCCACTCTCGACCACGCCCTCCCAGAGTGTTACCAGAGAGTGAGTACATGCCACGCCCCCTGAAATACCTGGGGTCCGTTCGAAAAGTCCATTTTGCATAGGAAGGTTCCTAACTGAGTCAAACAACCCGGAAGCATTTTAGTGTCAGCCATGATAAAGGCTGTTCAAATTCTCCAACTGAAAAGGAAAGGAGCTTCATAACTTCCTTTATTATCTCCTTTAGCCTAGGAAACACTGGACCATCCTTTACCAAAGGAGAGAGGAGAAGACGACCCACAATGCTTTGCGTAAACTTCATTTAAAGTGACGCACCTGTTGACCGCTCATCAGAACAAGTGAATAACTTGACTGTAACTTTACTAGCCCCGATTTAAACCATAAAATTCATTATCAAACTTATAATCCATGTGATAAACGGAAGGGAGTAGGGATGAACAGAGAAATATTACGGACATGACAACTTTATCATTCAACTTATCATAACGATTTCATTTCTTCTCATTTCCATTTTATTCAAACAGCAAACCGATCAGTCAGTATTCTAAACTGTATTTGTTTTGCTATTTTGAAATACTAAAGAAAATGTGATAAACATTTGTAAATCACAACAAATTAAAGCAATAAAGTTGGCATGTTGCTATATTATGAATATTAGGCTATATCTATCATCATAATTACCCAGGGAAGACGTGGATTATAGAGCTTTTCACATAATGAGCTGAAAGAAAGAGAACCAGAGTAGACTAATAAAATTAACAGAGACGAGAAAATTAAAGAAAAAATTGATAGGTAGGGAATAAAGCAAAACAATTCGTTGTGAAATAAAAGGATTTGAACATTATTCATCTCATTGTATTGACTAAGCAGAAAGTTACAGATTAAGAGAAAAGTTTCTGCTGTTCTGGATGTTTACAGTCACAGTTCCTCTTCCTTAATCTTAATGAGCTCATATCTCTGACGTTTTAGCATTTCATTTGCAGCACATAACAACACAGAGAACGCACCGAGTGGTAGACTTTTGTAGTCCATCAATGTTAAATTGAAGTTTTTACACAAAAAACATATGTCACGTCCGTAACATCCGTCTAGGGAAAGTGCAGTCAGATTCCTTAATCACCACAGTTCTCCTTTCCTATCCTCTTACTCCCACCTTTCCTTAACCCTGTTACGTTTTTCTTCAGGGTTAAGGAAAAGTGAATAGGAAAGGACTTAGGAGGTCATTTTTTTGGACTTTTCAAACGGACCCCAGGTTCACCTGTTGATTTTCTTCCATGTCAGGGCTGTGTCTACTTCCTGGTTTCTGTGATGTGTTCAGGTGCAGCAGCTGCAGGGAGTTTACAACCTGAATGAACCTCACTTCTGGACACTGTGCACCGACGTTTACATCGGAACTCTAAAGCTGCTGGTCGCCCCCGACGCCGACACACGCTGGATCCTCAGCCAGACGCACCACATCTTCACACAGGTACGTGAACATAGGACTGGAGAATTAACTGAATTTAAACCAGTTTAGGCCCTCCTACAATCAGAGTCATGATTACCAACAATAAGAAGTACATGGCTTCACATGAAACTAGTTTAGTTTCAGTTTATTCACTAAATCAATTTATTTTATGCAATCCTTTTATACAAACAGAAAAAGTACTACTGGTGTAAGGGCCTATATTCACAGCCAGGCCTTTTTCAGGGCGCTTCTTATCAGCATTTACAAAAGTTGACTTATATTTTCCTCTGTTCTGTCCATAATGTTGTTTTAGGTAGCGCCATGTGCTTCAAGTAGTAGAAACAGTTTAGATGTTAGTATTGCTACAGTTGTAGTAATATTAATACTGATATTAATTCTGGAATCAGTGGTCACTGTTCTGTTTTCGTCTCTGTAGGCTGGAGTTCGACAGCTGTACGTCCAGATTGAAACAGCTGCCATGTAGAAGCTCCTCCCCCTTTAATCACCTGGGACCAATCACCTTCAGTCTGCTGCAGGTGACCTCTGACCCCCCTCCTTAGGTCACTACAGGTCAGATTAAGACTCAAGGGTGGGGGGGTGGACTTTGACTGTGATCTCCCATGATGCACCAGCCCAGTGCATCCTGGATGAACTCAAACTGCCCCGCCCAGTTATTTTTTTAAACCTCACCTGTCTGTCAGCAGGCAGAGTGAACCCCCCCCCCCCCTCCCCAGCTGCACTTTGTAGACTGGAGCAAAGCATTCTGGGTAAGTGCCTTCATCATAAATCAGAGACAATCTGAGCCTGTTTTGACGACCCTCCCCCCGTGACATCACCGTTGGGACCAGACTGCTGCCAGTTGATTGGTCAGTGGTGTGTGGGTGATGTCACTCTGTGTTTTTTAACGTGCCAAATCATATGACCAAACCATGTGACCAGTCGAAGGATTTCAGTTTTTTTCAACTGTAATAAAAAAATTCTGTTTCTGAGCAGATCACTGACCTCCATCTTCATTTATGACATAATGACCCATCGTTTCTGACCAATCAGGAGCCTGGATTGTTAATGTTTTAATTTAAGCAATCCATTTTAATAATGATAAAGAAAAGTTTATATGCTCTATGTTAAATAAGCCTGTGGAGTTTAAGCCAGGACCAACAGAGCGATTTCAGCTGGTCTTTTTCTCTGTTCATTCCTTTTTTATATTTACGTAACCCCCAGTCTGCCAATCAGATCATTAATGTAAAGACAAATTAGAACCATGGATCATAAATATTTTTAATTTTGATTGTTACATTATTCTGTTGATAAAAACAGTGTTTCATTTGTTTATATTGCTGAATCTAACAGGGCCATCAGTTTAAACTGTCTCTGCTTAGTGAGGACACTATGACCAGTCCAGGTTTGAGGGTTTGTCCAGGCTAGGTTCAGGTCTCCGTTAGGGTCCAGGTGTACTAGTCTATCCAGACAGTCATGGTGTTTGTTAGGAGCAGTATGTGGAGCTGTCGATCATGTGCAGGTTTTCTAGTGCGTCTGGCTCTGCGTTCACTCGCAGCATGTCCACCTCCAGTGGGTGGAGTCTACCGGTGATGACCAGAGAATGGAGCGGACCGCCAAGGTCGCATGACACCAGCTGACGTAGCGTCCCAGTGCAGATCTTCTGATCATCAGCACCGAGCCTGGCCACGCCCACGCACACTGTGTCCTCCGTCATACCTGTGGAGGACACAAAGGAAACAGCTGACTGGCTCCTTAAGGATACAGGGCGGGGTCTGTCTCCACCAGCAAAGGAGAGGAACTGGCTTCAGGTCTGATCACAAGACTAGAGTTTTTGAGGATTTCGTCCCTTACATCATTAAAAACAGTAAACAAAAACTAGACTTCATCTTGATGCAAAAAAAGTAAAATTTACAAGCAAAAATATGTTCAGTTAGCCACCAGCAGTGCCTTTTCAACAGCTTTTCTCCATAATGTTGTCATAAACATGCTGTTAAAGGCATTTATTAACTATGTAGTAAATAAATCTGGAGGGGCACTGGCCAGATGGAAACCAAAACTCTAATTAACCTCCTAAGACCCTGCGTGCACATATTGGGACATAACACTTTAACTTTCTAAACATAATAATAACAATAATAATTTCTTTGATTTTTTTTTAGGTATTTGTCTGGAATGTCCACCAAAGTTTAAGGAATTTGCTTAAAATTTGGGCAAATATGCAATTTCAATATTTCATTTGAATTTGCCTGGAAATTTTCAAGTATTCTCATGGAAATTCAATGTTTTGTTTTTTTTTTTTTTACATTTTGGAGAGATGGATTGGAAGATTTGGGGGAATTTTGCTTTGAGTTTTTCTTGGAAATATGGGAAAATTGTGGGGATGGTTGGGAAAATTTATTTGGAAATTTTCAGGCCTTTTTATGGAAATCAAGGAAAATTGTTTGATTTTTTTTAGGAATTTGATTGGGAATTTGGAGGTGGGGGTGTTCCTTAGAACACTGAAAAAGTCTCATGGAAATTTTAAAGGATCTGTTTGGATGTTTTGTCTTTGACATGAAAATTTGGAGAATGTTTTTGTAAATTTTTAAGAATTTTCTATGGAATTTTTGGGGTATTTGCCCTCAGATTTGGGAATTTCTTTTTGGAAATTCACATGTTTTTTCCCCACTCTTTTTACTGTTTAAGAAGGCTTTATGATGAAGTTTTGCTGAAACATTTGGGGACTTTTCAGTGAAACTTTAGGGTACTTTTAATGAAATACTTAATAAATATGTTTAAGGATTTCTACAGAAATTTTAGGTAATTTCCTTGAATTTTTGGGGAATTTGTGTGGGTTTTGGAAAGGAAAATTTCCAAGAAACTCCTGTTCAAAGACCAGGTTGATGTTTGAAACTATCAGATTCTTCTTATCCCAAATAAATGGGAGAAACTTAAAATGCTTCCAAAACTAAAGCTCAGGTCTCAGGAGGTTAAGACAAGTCATAAGAGGTAGCTGACGTGCTTTTCTGGATCTTTCTGTGAACGCCCTGAGCTGGATACCACTTAAAAGTCAGTTTCAGTCTTTTTAGCTGAGATGAAAAGTCCAGATCTCTAAAAAGAGCTGCATGTCCCATCACTACAACACAAGGCTATATGGACAAAAATAAAGCCATGCTTTTTGTTTACTGGCAAAGTAACGCTGGTCATGCCAGTTAACACAGCGGTTTTTAATGTGTGCCAGTACAGGTTGCATCTACACTACCAATCCAGTTTGCATAATGGATCCCAAACCAGCTCCATCAGTCTGAGCTGTCAAATACCAAACTGTTTTAAGGTCACACTGAGGTGCATCCACACTGAGCATTAGGGATTACCAAAACAGATTCAAATCCCTGTCCAAACAGGGATGTTAACATCCCTAATCCCTGTTAGCTTCCTGTGCTAACACAACAACCGCTCATTCATAAAAATAAAAAAAACGTTTACTCTGGAGCCTCAGGTCCTAAAATGTTCCAGGCAAACTTTGAGCTTTGAAATCAGCACTGTGTGTTTTCAGCCACTCAGCTGTCACTTACCAAGCTCCTCCCCCTCCTCCCTCCTCCTCTGGATGATCTGAATCAGCTGATCTGCAGCCTGACTGACCGTCATGAAGCGAGGAGGCTCGTAGATCTTTTTACCTCTGAAAGACAAAGCAGAAAAATATAAAACATCTCTCTTCATTAATACTGAGCGTAAATACAAAAGTTAATCAAGATTTTCTAAAATTCTCACCAGTCTTCTTTGTTTAGATTTTGGACCTTTATTTGACAAGACAGGGGAAATAGTAGGACCAAGAGGAGATGAATGCAGGAAAGGAGTTGAGAGTCAAAGCTGACGGGTTTGAGGAGGGAAGCCTCATCCATATAACCGCACGGCTTTCAGACCACAATTCTGACTGTTTCCTCAAAACCAGGGGTGTCAAACTCAATCACAGCAGGGGCCGGATTCTGGATACCTTTTTAACCATAAACTGTCAACCTTGTTTCACCAGTAATAAAATATGAAAAAAAAATTCACACTGATGATAAACGATTTTGACATTTAAAAAAGTTTAAAAGATACTTTTAAAGGCTCACAATCTGAGAAAAGTAAATTTAGTTCAAAAATATCAAAACATGAAATTGAAACAGAAAAATATTTTTTTTAAAGGCAAATATATTAGAAAGAAAGTCAAAATCATGAGTTTAAAAGGTCAAAATATGAAATAAAATTTAAAATTTTGAATCATTGACTTTTAATATCATGGTTAGTCTAAAAAGGTCAACCTATGTGATTATGAAGTCAAAGTTTGGAGTTGAAAATATGAGGTAAAATACAAAAAAGCTGGTTAAAAAGATCAGAATATCACTTAAAAATTAGAATTATGAATCTTAAAGCTCAAAATATTATATGAGAAGTCAGAATTATGAGTTGAAATGCTCAAGTATGAAATTGAAGGTCAAAATCCTAAGTTTGAGTTCAAATTGTGAGATGCTAAATTGAAACTATGAAATTAAAACACAAATTAATTTCTTTTCCCACATTCCTGACTTCTTACCTAAATATTTTCACTCCTTACTTTTTCAGATTTTGTGACTTAACAAGGAAATCTTGAATCATCAAGGATAAGTTCACATTTTTATACTTGAGAAGAGAATTTTTTTGTAAACTAGGGATATCAAACCACAGATTCCAGTTTGGTTTCATGTGAATTTACAACTTTATAATATTGTGAATTCAAAAAACATGGTGTTTTTGGGTTAAGGGCCAAATTTGACCTTTTACCTTAAGATTTTTCCTCATGACAGTTTTTTTTATACTCCGAAAAACTCAGAATCTGAGATACTCAGATTGGTTTTATGTAAATATCAGGCTTTATAATTTCAAAGATTCATTTTATTTTTTCTTAAAAAAGTAAACTGATCCGCTTTCTTTTTCTTTTTTTTGTTTTGTTTTTCAGGGTTGCCTTAACACGCTGTCAAACATTTTGTCTAATCACGGTTTTTAAAGAGGATATGCACATCTCATTTTATCATCTGAGCAGACACAGCCCCCAGGGGTGCCAAGACCCCAGGTTGGGAACCACCGCCTTAATGCACTGACTGCTGCCATGTAATTGGTTGATTAGATCTTTGCATTAATGAGCAGCTGAACAGGTGTACCTAATAAAGTGACCTGGATACAAAGATATTGATTAGCCAGTTTTCTCCCTATAATATCATGAATCTTGGTCTTTTGAGGTTCTCCAGAATCATCCAGCCTCCTCAGAGCTGTAAAACCCAGAGAGGGATCAGTCTTACCTCATCATGTTCTCCACGCTCTGCTCTTTGACCTTAATGTCTGCAAATACAAACAGAAGGAAAACATTTCATCAGGGCGCTCCTAACACCTTCAGCACTTGGAGATGGATAAAGGAATCCTGAATATTTCAATAATTAGCATGTTTATGTACTTTAACCTGATGTTGATACTGGGTTATAGTTTTCTGAATGATTTCTCAGTAAGTTCTTGTGGATGCTTTTGCAGCACATGAGTACTACAGTAATACTATTACTACTACAGTATTACAACTTTCATTAGTACAGAGATTTATAAGCATCAATAAGCATTTATAAGCATATTTTTAAACAAGAAATTAGCCAATGTTGTGAGCCACGGACTTTTATATAACTACCTTGGTATCAAATCAATGAATTTTACTAGTATTATATCATTAGCCTCATAGCATAATTGCCTGAGTCATTTTCAGTCATCAGCCTCACTCTACTCTCCTAACGCTGCTGATTCTTGTCCCTTATTTTTCTGAAAACCTTAAAATATGACGTATGCGGTTATGCTACGAGGCTGACGATATCAGAGATTATAATTCTGATGGTGAAACCATCAGATTATGGCAGCATTAAGACTGATCTCACCTGCCAGTCATTCTCTCAGCCTTATTAATAATAAAAGCTCTTAGTGCCGTGATTTCAGGTCTGCAGATGTCAAAAAGCTTTAAACCACAAAGAGGTTCAGTTTGGAGACTCTCAGACGGAGACGATGATGGATGAGTGTCTGTCTGTCTGTGTTTTTAGGGGCTTTTATTCTTTTATTTCCTGTCATGAATGTTAAGAGCCAGCTGGGACACACTCTCACACACTCTGCCCTCATTACACAAACAGTCACCAGCAGGTTATCCCCTCCCTCAGGACTCTTTCTGCTGGGGGTGGGGGGTTCCAGGGGGTCTCACTGTGATTGGAGGGGGGGGTTTGATTGATGATGATGGTCTATGTGGATAAACAGACACCTGGTGGCACTACAGGGAAAACCTCTGGTCCAGCTGCTACAGTCAAGTTTAGTCCAGGTTCATGTGTTCAAGGATGAGTCTGGATCCAATGTGGGTTCAGTTAAACTTAACTACTGAACAGTGCCAGTAAAGATTAAAATATTCAAATGTGATTAATCTTGGGATTTCTGGAGTTAATCACAATTAATTGCAACATATTGACAACATTTAAAATTGGACTATTTTGCATTTTAAAACTCGTTTGTGTGATCCTGGATTATAATCCTCAATTATTATTATTATTTTTGTTATTATATTATTATGATGATGATGATTATTATTATCATTATCATTATTATTCTAATAATAATAATAATTATTATTATTATTGTCAACATGACTATTCTTATTTTTATTATTATAATTATTATTATTATATTGTTATTATATTATTATTATCATTATTATTATCATTATTAATATATCATTATTTTTATTTTTTATTATTATTATTGTATTGTTATTATATTATTGTTATTATCATTATTATCATCATTATCATTCTAATTTTAATTATTATTATAATTACTTTCATTATTATTTTCATTATCATAATACTATTATCATTATTATTATTATTATTATTATTATTATTATATTATCATCATTAATAATATTATTATCATTATTACTATTAATATTATGTTGGTTTATTTATCTATTCATGTGATGTATTTGCACTTGTATGTATGTATGTCTTTCTTTTATTTTGTCCAATCTCCTTTTTATTTTATTTTTTATGTCATTGTATTTTTTTTTGTTGTTGTTGTTGCTGTTATCATAACTATTTTTCTCTGCATAAAGCCACATACTAATGACCCTAACACTCAACTTTCACAACAGATTTACTTTTTAAAATCTCTCTATTCATTATTATTAATAAATATGATTTTTATTTATCTTTCTTTTCCTTCCACGCTTCATCTCTCACTGTTCCTCACGTAAGACTTGAATATCACTCATCAGTCTTGGTTTTTCTCACTAATTTAAAAAAGAGGAAAGACTCTGGATACTTATGTCAATGTGATATTTATGTTTTTATTCTAATAAATCTAATAAAATGTCTGAAATTATGTTTTCTCTTTGTCATGATTGGGTGCTGAGTGTAGATTAATAAGAATAAAAATGAATTTAAATGACTGCAGCATCAGGATAAAATATAATGAAACTGAAAAGGTGAAGGGGTCTGGATACTTCCTGGATTCACTGTTACACCATTATAATAATTTATAATCACAGTGGATTAGTCAGCAAACAGTAGAGTCTGTTGTAAAAGAAATATCCTGTTTCTCTTTCATTATTTGGTGAAAAAAGCTCAACTCATGTTTGTTTGGTGACTTTTTATCCAACGCTTTTATTATCAATGGTCAATAACCAATATGCCTCAATAACCAGTTTAATAATGTCACTAAAGAGGCACATTCAACACTGATTACTCCGTCCTCTTCTTCTCCTGCTATAATATCTACCCCCCCCTTACTCCCCTATCTAAATGGTCCCACCTATTTTATCAATTATTATGAATTAATGTAATCAACTATTAATTAATTATTAAGCCTATGACGCCCGTGCATGCTGATACAACCGTGTCTGTCTGTGTGTGGTTTGTGTCTCACCCAGCAGACAGAGCGTGTGCAGTCCAGCTGATCTGTTTTTACAGATCTTATCGTAGAAACTCTCCGGTCTCCACGTGTCCGTCCAAAACACCAGCGACACCGTCTCCCCGAAGTTATACAGCTGAAACACAGAGAGGTTAAGGCTGGCATTTAAAGAGGAAATAAACATGTGGTTTCGTTTTACCGCTGATGGTGACTCTGAATGTCACGTCTTTAAAACCCAAACAGCTGATCTGAGGTGAGCTGGTTCATGAAACATCTTCATTTTTATTTATAGAAACTCTGAAAATATCAGAAGACATTTTTAACTTCTACATTTGTGATGAAACTCCTCTATATCACACATAACATCAAGAATATAAATAGTTTTGCCATGAATATCTAAAATTATGGAGCCTTTTTAGCCTCATGCAGCCATTTGTTATCATTTTATAAATCAAAAGTGCTCAAAGATTAAATAGTTTAGGTAAAAACAGTTTATTTACATCCTCTAATGACATGAATCTGTTTATTTAAATGATCTCTGAGGTACTGGACTGCAGATTACCCCCCCTCCCCTCCTTCCTTATAACAGTTATTATAGCCAGAATGAGCGTGGAGGGTCCTGTGGTGAGGGGGGCGGGACAGCAGACAGCAGGGACTGATGGGATTGACTCCCAGTGGAGGGAGTGTGGTCCTCATTAGCATGCCCCGCCCCCTCATTAACATATTAACGAGCTCCCAGCGGAGACACCGTTAGTATCAACACTAAAGGACAGAGAGAGAGAGAGAGGGACAGCTGGGTCCTGCTCTCTGATTGGCTGCTGTGACAGGTCAGTTATTGATGACTCCACATCAGTGAAAACATCAGTTTAATGAGATTCTTTAGCAGATGGGACACATGGAGCCTTCATATGGGGTCAGGTTTATATCAACAACCATTTCACCCAGTGGTATTCCACTGGGTGAAATGGAATGAAAGAATCGTGCAATCCAAACACTGATGTGTGAGTGCAGTGTTACTCAACCCTGCTCAACCAAAGAGCCAAACTGTTGAAAAATACCTTTGCAATAGCCACAATCTAAGTGGTGCAAAGTGGCAAAAATGGGTTAAAGTGGCGCTAAGAATTCGTTTAAGGTGGCAAAAATGGTCAAAAACTGAGAGAAAAGTGTCAAAAAATTGGTGAGAAGTGACAAAAAAATGAATAAAGGGTTGCAAAATTGGCAAAAAGCAGCAAAAGGGGGGAAAGGGGGAAAAAAATAGCAATAAGCAGGATTAAAGTGGTCAAATCTGGTGAAAAAGGGCAAAAACGGGATAAAAGTTGCAAAAAGAAATGGAAAAAGTTGGCTTAAAGCAGTAAAAATTAATTAAAGTGGCCAAAATTGAAATAAGGGAAAACACTGCAATTAAGGACAATGGAAATATACAGACAAAAAATAAGGGTGACTATTAAAGCCAACTGTATAAGTGTGGGAGACAAACTGATTAATGTGACATGCAATAGATAATATAAGGTTTTCTGCAGGAATAATGTTTCAAATTTAGACATAAAAGAGCAACACGCTGAGTATCACTGCGTTAGTGCATAAAAACAGTTTCTGCTTTACTTTGTTATTTGGTACTGGCTTAAACTAAGAGCAGCTGACTTCTTTGGATACAGACCTGCTTTTATTTTAAAAGAGGACATTCTAACATAAACGTAACCACAGGAAAAGGAACTTTTTATGGATTACCAAGAAAATCATTAAACACTTAAAGGGTACAGTCCTTATAAAAGGATTCACTCCTTAGATATTGTACCCTTCTGTTGATTTTATAAATCAAAGATCATGATCATGATCAATATATTTTTTTTATTTAAAAAATTCATTAAAAAACTTCTTTAATCTGAAAGTGAAAACTTCTGAACGATTTGTGAAAATAATTTGAAGTTTCCCCCAAATATTGCGATTATGATGTAATATGCAATTATTTTCAGGTAACGTATTTTATGTGTTTTTCAACAAACATATGCAATAAATAATTCTTTATTTAAACAAGCACAATATTAAATAAGTTTTACTAAGAATAAACAATTACAAAATATCCTACTGTGATTTTGGCTAATATATCAAGTTTTGTATCAAGTGAGATATTAAAGGGATTTTTCTGGTATTCTCATTTTGATTAAGAAAAACACATGAACAAGAAAAGCAGGATTTTAAAAATAAATAAATAAATAAACAAAGATATGTGGATGTTTGTATAATGTGTAGAGCAAAAAAAAGAAAAAAGATTGCATCAAACTTGTATTTTGACACGTTTCAGGTTAAAGAATTATTCATATTGCCAGTGAATCTAATTTGTGATTAACTGTCCAACCCTGCTATAAAGTAATGTGAATGGAATGAAAATCTGAAATGTAAAATAAGTGACTGTATAAATATTCACCTTCTTTAAAGTGACTGATCTAATTCAACAGAGGTCCAGACAGTTGGTGCTAGTAGTCTCACAGTTAGTGAAATGGGGATCAGCTGAGTGCAATGACTGTGTCTCAGTGATTGTAGTATAAAGACACCTGAAGGTCCAGTCACTGGTTAATCAGTATTCCTGGCTACCATTGCACCATGAAGACAAAAGAACACTCCAAGAAACTCAGAGACAAGGTTATTGAAAAGTATGAGTCAGGGGTTAAAGACAAAAACATTCCCAAGGCTCTGAACATCCCCCAGAGTTCAGTTAAACCCATCATGAAGAAATGAAGGAATATGTCACATGTGTAAATCTGTCTAGATCAGACCGTCCTCACAAACTGAGTGGACGTGCAAGAAGGAGACTAGTGAGAGAGGCCACCAAGACACCTATGACTACTCTGAAGGAGTTCCAAGCTTCAGCAGCTGAGATGGGAGAGACTCTGCAGACAACAACGGTTGGCGGGGTTCTTCACCAGTCAGAGCTTTATGGGAGAGTGGCAAAGAGAAAGACACTGTTGAAGAAAACTCAGATTCAATCTGGACTAGAGTTCACCAAAAGGACTGTGGGAGACTCCATGGTCAAGAGGAAGAGATGAGACCAAAATAGAGATTTTTGACCATCAGACACCAACCACTGACATCACCACAAACACACCATCCTCACTCTGGAGCACGGAGGTGGCAGCATCATGCTGTGGGGATGCTTCTTAACAGCCGGCCCTGGAAGGCTTGTAAAAATAAAGGGTAAAATTAATGCAGCAAAATAAAGGAAAATTCTTCTAGGACAATCTAATTCAGTCTGAGAGAGAACGACGGCTTGGGAGAAGATTTATTTTCCAATGAGACAATGAGCTGAAGCATACTGAGAAATGGTTTAAAGACAACAAGGGGAATGTTCTGGAGTGGCCGAGTCAAAACCCAGACCTCAATCCAGTAGAGACTGTGTGGCTGGACTTGAAAGGGTCTGTTCGGACCGGTTTAGCAAAGAAGAATGGAATAAGGTTAAAGAGTCCAGATGTTTGAGCCTGACTGAGATCTATCCACACAGACTCAGAGCTGCCAAAGGTGACTCTACTAAATGCTGATGAGAAGGGGGGATATTCATATTTCGTATTTATGTTGTCACTTATTTTACATCACATTAAGAATAAAGAAAAGGATAAGAAAAAAATAAATAAATCAACAAGAGAAAAACTTTTAATTATAATCATTAAAAAAAAATTCTTGGGGCGCAGGAGGCCGGTGGTTTCTGGCGTGCCCCATGTGCACGGACAGCCGAGGTTCGAAACCGTCCTGAGGCCCTTTACCGCAGTGTTAATTTTGGCACTTATTTTAAACTTTTAGTCTTAGTTTTAGTCTTTAAATGAAATGCATTTTAGTTTTTATCACATTTTAGTCATTTCTATCCTTTTAGGTTTTAGTCGACGATAACTCAAAACATTTTAGTCTAGTTTTATTCCATAAAAAGTCCTCACATTTCAGTCTTTACTTTTAGTCCACGCATTTATTTTCTTGCCTAAATCTGGTATCAAATCATGGTAGTGTGTTCTCTGCCCCCTGCCAGACCTGGGGTCCCTGCTTTCTACAGCTGAGAGGCAGAATAGATGCAGCTGCATTGTTTTTTGACAGATTTACCCACAGTGGAGAAATATCACAGATTTTGAATGTCCAACAAAACTACATTACATATTAGTCTAGTTTTAGTCATCTTGACAAAAACTAAATTTAGTTTTTGTAATTTTTAGTCATCACAGATCTATTTTTGTTAGTTTTAGTCTTGCTTTTGTCATGGAAAAAAAGGCTGTCAACAAACATTTTTAGAAATGTGAGCAGTAAAAAGGTAAATATTAATGAACGTGAGGTTCAGATGACTTCTGACTCATCCTCTGAGCTGTCTGTGAGTTTTTAAGGTTAAATAAGACATTATGGAGCAGTGATGGATTCATTTACAGGTGTGACATACCTGTAGACCACAGCAGCCCACTGCATTCATGATGGAGGCATTATGGATGACTCTGTACGGTATCCCAGCATTCACTGCTCTCAAGACCAGGTCGCTGTGGGTGGTTGCTCTGCAGGAACAGACGTGAACATTATAGATTCTAAACTCAGGACTGATGGTGGATGTTTGTTTCGCATTTTAGACCACAAAACAGACCAGTTTGTCTGACAGCTCATGCCTTTGCCCACCCTCACTAGGTGTGCTTAGCCTTAAATCGATATGACACAGCAGGTAAACACCTGAAACTAATACCTGTCCTGAAACAAACACCTCTCTACAACAAAAAGAATGTGCTGTGAATCAGGAGTCAGTTTGAATCCAAAATTGACACCAAGAGCTGAAATTGAAATTTGAGATGTTGAAAGATTTACACTCCCACTCTTTAACCACACATAATCCAGAGGGATTAAGCTGTGACTTTAAATTTATCACCCAATCTTCCCCTCGTTCTCTCCCACAGCAGCTTCTAATCAAAAACATGACTGAGGATCCATTTTTAAAGGTCTGGTGCTTTTTAATGCCACAGATCACTAAAATAACAGATTATAAAACACATTATCAAACTTTAGTGGAGACCCAAAAATACTTCGAAAACTCTAAAAACAGGTACCTTTACTGATTAACTTTTCTCAGAATTTAAAAACCAAGTTTTGTGACCGACCTCTGACAGCTGCAGAGGTCACAGACGGTTTAAACCGAAGTGTGATGGAAAGAAAATCTCAATTTTTAGTCTTCAGTGGGTCAAAAAGCAGCAGCTTCTCTTCTCATGTAAACTGTAAAACCGACATGAGATGAACAAACGTCAGCAGAGCTGGAGAGCAGAACTGCACTCTGTTATTAGCTCACACAGGAATCTGGTGGTTTTGGGGAGAAATCTGCACAAATGAAGGCCAAGCTGCTCTGAGAGGAGCTCTGTGGTCACATCAAACTCTGTGTATGTGAATGTGCTGACACAGCAGACCTCAGCTATGTGGGATCAATACCAGGACCAGCTCAGTCCTCAGACGTGGACAACATGACTCACCCGAACGGGTCGCCCACCACCAGGAATGCCACATCAGTCACATCAGCATCCTTTAGGATCTCCTCAGCCCCCTGCTCCACCAGGTCTCTGTCTGCCAGGATCAGCTCCTTCCCGTAAAATTCCTCCTGGGGGCGCCAGAGAGCAGACACGAAATTAGAAACATGACGTTAACAGAGCTAGCATGAAAAGAACAGGGCTAACACACTGTTCAAACATGCAACAGGTAAATTCCTTTATTATGAGGCGCTCAGCCGTGTGGCGGGAATCACTGGAATGCTTCTACTTCGCTTCACCCCTGAATGAAACGAACTCTGAATGAACCTTTAAGCAAGTACGATTGGCCATGGCAACAGGGGAGTTTCAGCCACAAACGCAAAGAATAATTGTTCTACATCTTAAGTGAGCAGCACAATACAAGACTGTGATACAGCAACAGAATGGCAGCTTCCTGTAGCAGTTAACATGTCCTTATGGAGAAGTGTTCAACATAGTTTAACAATGATTCAGTCCTGTTCCAGTAAATCAACAAAAAATAAAAATTTCTATGAGAATAATGTTGCCGTCTATCTAATAATATAGAGCAGGGTTGTAAAACTCAATCACAAAAGGGGCCGGATTCTGAATAAAGATCTAACCTGAGGGCCTAACAGGGTCCACATTCAACTGTCAACCACATTTTTGACAGTAATAAATTATGGTGAAAAAATTAGCACTGATGATAAAGGATTTCGAAATGCAGGAAGTCAGGATGATAAGTTACAAGGCATAAAATCTGCAACAAAAAGTCAAACTTATTAGCTTGAAAGGTCAAAACACAAAATAATATTGAAAAGGTCAATATATTTGATAAAAAAAAGTCAAAATAATAAATTGAAAAGGTCAAAAAAAAGAGACAAAATCAAAATAATAAATTGAAAAAGCTAAAATTATTAGAAAAAGTCAAAATTATAAGTTGAAAAGGTTGAACTATGAAACAAAAATCAAAATAATAAATTGAAAATGGTCAAAATAAGAGATAAAAAGCCCAAATTATAAATTTAAAAAGTCAAAATATGAGTTAAAAAGTCAAAACAATAAATTGAAAAGTTCAAAATATGAGATAAGTCAAAATAATAATTTTTTTAAAAGTCAAAAAATGAGATAAAAGTCAAAATAATAAATTGAAAAAGCTAAAATTATTAGATTAAGTCAAAATTATAAGTTGAAAAGGTTGAAATATGAGACAAAAATTTAAAAAACAAATTGAAAATGGTCAAAATATGGGATAAAAAGTCATAATAATAAATTTAAAAAAGTCAAAATATGAGTTAAAAATTCAAAATAATAAATTGAAAAGTTCAAAATATGAGATAAAAAGTTAAAATTCTAAATTGCAAACACTAAAATTATTAGATTAAGTCAAAATTATAAGTTGAAAAGGTTGGAATATGAGACAAAATTCAAAATAATAAATTGAAAAGTTCAAAATATGAAATGAAAGTCCAAATAATCAACTGAGGACATAATTGCGCAATGCAAAATTGAAAATATGAAATGAAAACACAAATGACTTCTTTTCCCACATTTCTTTTTGTCTAATTTTTTTACTCTTTATTTTTTTTCCACATTTTTTTATGACTTTGCAGATGCACATTATTGATCTCAAACTGGGACTCTGCGTTGTTACAGCTATAAACAGGCAAAGCAGAAGATATGCCATAAATAAGCATAAAAATTATTCAGTAAAAAGTAAAAAGGCCTAAACATACACAAGATGTAAGCTAGAAAAAATGAGACCATTAATGCTGTTATTAGGCATTTAGAGTGCAAGTACAGTGTGCAGAGGAACAATCTGAAAATATTAACCACTGAGGAAAAGTACTGACTCAGTGATAAAAGATGTAAATGTTCAAAGATGAAAATAAGGAGAGCAGGAGATAGCAGCATGAAAGGAAACAGACATAGTTCTCTGAAATACTAACTTCTAGTTGGTGGTAACTGAGTATTTATGACACGTCAGTTCTTTCTCAAACTTAGAGTGAACATAGAAACAACTCCACCTCTGTATGACTTCAAAATAAATCATGTGCAAATAGTCTCTTATTGTCTAAATATGACTTTGCCATGACTATTGCAAAGTTTTCTCCAAGCTTACAGGCAGTCTTTAAAACCAAAGTAGTCTCCTGACTGAAAACCAGGTGCAGTATCGCCTCCAGTAGTGTTGTGTTGGACTTCATTAGATGTTTTGTGCAGCTGTGCTGTGGTGATGCTGCCTACATTTAGGAAATACTAACACCGTATTTACTGTAATGGTAAACTAACTGTCAGGTACCAAATCTAAGGACATTTAAGCTGATACCACATATAAATACGGAATTAAACTTGGTATCAGCACTAATTTGGTTGGTGCATCCCTAGTTAAGATTGACCCCGGTCTCCCCTATAGTGTGTAAATCCTCCAGACTGATGGAGACAGAGGGGATTTCTGTGGCTGTGCCTCCAGACTCACCAGAGCCTCCTTGCCCACTGTCAGGATGGAGGTGTACGCCTCCAGGTAAACTCTGGAGCAGCCCTTCACCGCCTGTAGACCCTTCACCGTGATGTCCGAGGCGTCCCCCAGACCCAGACCGATCAGATACAGCATGCTGCCGGCGACACTGTGTACGGAGAGTCGGTGTTAAACTACAGAATAGAGAAATATCTTTATATAAAACTTTTACCACCCCCTTAGCACTTAGGTTATCTGTTTTCACGTGTGGGATCTATGGGCTGACTGGAATACGGCGTGCCGTAAACTGTTTAGGTTTTACGGCAGCTACAGCAGCGATACGTTCTGCTCTGACAGACGTTACGTCAAACCCGATAAACGGATCTTCTTGTTTTATAAATGATTCCTTATTAATTGGATTTAATGTAAATTAAATCGATTATGAATATATATTCCAGCGTGTTGTGAAACAGTTTCTAATTCGGCTGACATAAAAGGAGAAAGTTTAAATTCTTTCGAAATTAAAACAAATAAGAACGAGAAGACGTCCTCCGGAGATGCCGCTTCCGGGTTACTGAGCTGAGTCTACGCCAGGCGCCATCTTGGAGGGGGGTGGCCGTGCGCAAACACCTCAATATTTCTTAGAAATAGTCAAAACAATTACAAGATATACATTCAACGTGAAAATTGGTTCACTATGTCTGTTTACATTATCATAATAGTGGCTCAATGGTCCTACATTAAATCAAGAATTACACTTTTTACTTTCAATCAGTCCTCCTCTCTAAGGCAGGGTTCTCAACCTTTTCAGCCTGTGACCCCCAAAATAAAGGTGTCAGAGACCAGGGACCCCAACTGTACCTGAAGGTGGTCGACCACAGCTATGCACAAGAATAGTCATGTGGAGACAAGGCTGCTCATAAGCGGGGATAAATGGGAGAGTTTTCTGGGGCCCAGCAAAACTGGGGGGACCATGGAGGTCAACAAAATCCCGATCAATTGTAAAGTTAAGCTGTGAAAACTATATTTTATATTTAACCTGAATAATAGCAACTCTTATCAAATAAACAATTATTTTTTACATTTTTGTGCCATAGTAAAAAAATTAAATCCCCTTTATAGCCTGTTGTATCATATTTGATACATACCTTTATGACATCTCTTTCTCATCAATATGACCAATAAATTACTAAAAAAGATTCTGAATATAATCCGATAAATCATAAAAATGCCCTCAAGGGGATTATCAGTTACCAAAAACATCTAATGTATCTAATTAGATACAAAAAATATATTTGTTAAGTTTTATGGAAATTTGGAATTTTTGGAATTTCAGTAGAAAGTAAAATGAACAATTTTTATACATAAAGAATATTTTGGCTATATATATAATAATAAATATAATGTATAATAAAGAATTTTTGGCTATAATTTGTGTTTCCAGGCTTTAATGGGTTAAAATGGGTTAAAAATGGTAAAAAGTGGTTGAAAAGGTGGTGATATGGGAATTTGAAAGTAGTAGTAATGGTATAAACTGACAAAAATTACATAAAAGTGGCAAATAATAAGCACAAATTTGCGAAAACGGCAAAAGTGGCAAAAATCAGGCATAAGAAGTGGTAAAAGGGGATTACAGAGTGGCAGAAATGGGTGGAAAATCTGGTGAAAATGGAAGAAATATTGGTTAAACTGGCAAAAATGGGCTCAATATGGGGAATTCCTGTGAATATGGGCATAAATGGGTGTAAATAATGATTAATAATGGCAAAAATGGGCCAGAAGAGGCAACAATAGGTCGAAGATGACAAGAATTGGTTTAGAAGTGGCAAAACCAGGCAGAAAAAAAGGTGGACAAGTGCTTAAAATTGACAAAAAATGGGTATTGAGTGGTGAAAATGTTTTAAAATTGGAAAAATTTAGTGAGTAAAAGTGATGAAAACAGTTTCAAATTAGGCAGTAATGGTGTAAAGTGGGAAATTTGTAATTTCAAAGATATTCTTTGGGTTTTTAGGCATCTGGCGACCCCCTTCCGGTGTCTAGTGTTCCCCAAGGGGGTCCCGACCCCCATGTTGAGAGCCACTGCTTTTCTTTGACTTGACTTTAGTTTTGACATGAACTGAGCATTTTACTTATACTTGAGTAAAATTTTCATAAATCAATTTTTACTTCTGCACAATCTTCAAATCCTCTCTCCCCTCCTCATATTACTCACTGTCTATAACATGGCTCATTATGGTTTTTAATGAGGTTCTTAATACCGGGACGTTCAAGCAGATTAAACTTGATAAAAACCTCTCTCTCTCTCTCCCTGCCTCCCTCCTTTTCTCTCTCTCTCCCTCCCTCCCTCTCTCGCTCTCTCTCTCGTTGCCA
This sequence comes from Cheilinus undulatus, assembly GCF_018320785.1. Lineage (NCBI taxonomy): Eukaryota > Metazoa > Chordata > Actinopteri > Labriformes > Labridae > Cheilinus > Cheilinus undulatus. The sequence goes on along the minus strand of NC_054871.1, from coordinate 3,430,922 downwards.
TGGCAACGGCAGTCAGTGAAAGCAGTCCGGTTGTGAATGAGTTGGTGGGAAAAACTTTTCTCCTCCTCTCTCTCTCTCTCTCTCTCTCTCTCTCTCTATCTCTCTCTCTCTCTTCACAGTCTATTTCTCCCTCGTTCGCCCCTTGTTGTGGTAAACAAGCCTCTGCGGCCCACGTGATCCCCTCCCCCTCTCCACTCTTTTAAATGGGAACCAGTTAATGACTGGGATGGTTGGAGGGTTATATAATGAGCTCCTCTCTCTCTCTCTCTCTCTCGTTCTGGGGAGAAGGAGGAGGGTGAGGATGGGTGAGATGGGGTGCAGAGGAGGATTGTGGTCTTTTGTTGCTGTTTCGGAGTTTGTTCTTCTCCGCTCATCCAGAGAATCATCCCCATGTTTGTTAACTGTTTCTCCTCTTCACCATGTTCAAACATGGAGCCGGTCTCTGGCTGTGTCCAGGTGTGTCAGCTCACCTGTCTGCTGTCAGTCATAACAGGATTAAACAGACTGATAATCCCAGGAGGATTAAAGCTGTTTATTAAAACTTGAGTCTGGACATAGTCTCAGTGATGTCATCCACTGGTGTCTGAAGAGGAGCTGTGAAGCCCAAACATGGTGGTCGCCATATTGGAAATGCTGACTCTACCTAGCTTTAGATCAACAGAGAAACTGGCAAAGAGGTGGAGCTGAGGTGGGCCTCGTGTACGGTGGCTCTGCAAAAATGTTTCACCAATGCAAAAATCATTTAACTGAAACGTTAGAAAATACAAAACATAAAATTATTTCTCTTTACAACTTTTTTAAATAAAGCAATGACAAAACCTTCATAGACTTCATAAAAGCAGAGACGGAGAGTCACTTACTGTATATACTATGGCTGTCAAGATTAATCACATTAATTGTGATTAACTACAATCCACAATTAGTGCATTAATTTGTTCAAATATGTGATAAACTGCTCGTTCATGTCTCATTTACCTGCAAAAACCCACAGACAGCTTACCTAGCAAAGCAGACTCCATCTATGTCATCAGGCAAATCTAGCTTGAAAAGCTCCAGTCCACACCGTTCTGACCAATCGTGGCACTAGCTGTGGGCGGGGCCTAGTGATAGTTAAAGCTGTTTGCAATGGCCGCCTCAAGGGCAGTGATTAGCTTGGATATAACTCTAGTATAGCATTGATTTCACTAGAACTGGACCATGTTTCTGCATGAAATAAAGAATAAAAACAAAACTAAAAGCTTTTCATGATGTGAAAGATATTTTCGCTCGTCTGCCGGCCTTCTTTGGCAACAAGTTTGTGCAGGGAGAAAAGGTTATTTTAACTGTGAGTGGTTGCATACGATGGCTGCTAGTGGAGTGATTAGCTCAGACGTAGCCACAGCGGCAGTTTAGTCAGAACTGGACAATGTGTCTTTATTAAAACAAAGGTAGAGCAACACCAAAAGCTTTTCATGACAGGAACAGTCTGCTTCAGCATGGGTTAGCATGGATGTGGCTGCAGGAAAGCAGCAGTTTAATTTGAGCTGAACCACATTTAGTTTTAGAGCCACACTGAAGGCTTGTCTTGGCAGAGTAGATGTTTTTGTATGCTCCCAGCCGGCCTTGGCATCAATTTTATTTCCTGCAGAGCTCCACCGTTGTCATTCTACTGCAGCGGTCGCCTTTCAGCTCAAGAGTAGCGCAAGCGCTCATGTCATTCTGTCTCATCACTCTGATTGGCCGTCTTGAACGTGACAGAGCGTTCCTCCAGTCACCTTCTAAGAATTTTTCTAAAAGTCCTGCCCTTCCCAAATGCTTTATATGAGAGCTTTCCCACATGAGTGTGAAATAACACTGTTCCCTTTACTTTTTTACTGCTCCCTTATTGCCTTTATACATGGTTAAGTTCATGATAAAATCTTTGATATCTGTAAAAGTGGATCTGTAACAGGGAGTTACTTACCCTTTGTTTAAAATAGAAGAAAAATCCAAAATGACAAAATAACAGCTTCAAATGCAAAATTGTGGAGTTTGAAAATAAGATAAAAAGAGTATGATTAATCGCTATTAACTAAAAAATCCAGATTGATCACAGTACATTTTGACAGCCCTAATGTATACTCAAATAACTGCAGTGAAGAATAGTGTAGCATTATAAAATAATGGTTTAGGTGTTTATGAGTGTCTATTGAGAATCTCGGGCAAATGAATCGACTGGGGGACAAGAGATCCAGAAACAAAAGTGGGACAACACCAGTCCAACACCTGACCACTCTGTTCCTCTCCAGGTCCAGCCCAAACACACAGAGCTCCTCTTTTATACTCCTATGTCATTTCATGATGGAAAACAGAGAGAATTGTGGTTGTTAATGTTCCCTATTTTGCCAGGAAATAGTAGATTTCTCCCTCCAGGTGGGGAGTGAGTCTTTTCCCTGAGTGAAGGAGTTCAGTACCTCAGGGTTTGGTCCACGAGTGAGGGTAGACTGGGCCGTAAGATTGAGGCAGATTGGTGCAGCATCAGCAATTTCCAGGCGATCTATGTCCCAACCCTCATGAACTCTGGGTAATGACCCAGAGAATGAGATTGTGGGTTCAAGCAGTCTAAATGAGATTCCTCAGGATGGTGTCTGGGCTCAACCTTAGAGGTAGGGTGAGGAGGGATCTAGGAGTAGAGCCAGTTGAGGTGGTTCGGGCATCTGATCAGGTCAGGATTCCTCCAACTTCCTTGTGGAGGTCCTCTGGGTGTAACTGGGGGGAGACCCCAGGGTAGACCCAGAACTCATTGGGGGGATTTTCTATCCCATCTGGCCGGGGAGTGCCTCAGAATCTCTGAAGAGGAACTGGAAAACCTTGCTGGGGAGCGGGACGTCAAGGTTGACTTACTGAGCCTGCACCACCATGACCTGACCCCGGATAGGCGGAAGACGATGGATGGATGGATGGATGGATGGATGGACGGACGGAAGGATGAATGGATGGATGGACGGACGGACGGACGGACGGACGGACGGACGGATGGACAGAAGGATGGATGGATGGATGGATGGATGGATAGAAGGATGGATGGATGGATGGAAGGATGGATGGATGGATGGATGGATGATGGATGGATGGATGTATGGATGGATGGATGGATGATGGATGGATGGATGTATGGATGGATGGATGTATGGATGGATGGATGTATGGATGGATGGATGGATGGATGGAAGGATGGATGGATGGATGGATGATGGATGGATGGATGGATGGATGTATAGATGGATGGATGATGTGATGTGATGTTCCACCCTTCCGTTTCCATATCAGGTCTGCCCAGAGAAATGGTTGTGCCTGTGAAATCCTGGGTCAATGGTCTCTTTGCAGATGTTATTTAATAACAATAATAATAATAATAATAATAATAATAATAATAATAATAATAATAAAATATTTATGTTAGATCAGTCTCCTTCTAACTAACATTTACCTCACAGAAAACTGGTTTTATCACAAGTAACAATAAATCTAAATATTTTACTGTTTTACAAAGACATACAAATTTTCATTGCTTGAATTTAGACTGAGTTTACCAAATATTCATAGCTCCATGTGGTTGGGCCTCTGAAAGCTTCCTCCCTTATGAGCAGCCTTCAGTAAAGTGGCTGATGCTCCACGGGTTCATGCTTTGACTGCTCATAAATCCAGTGAGGTTTGGTTTAGCATGATTATGTTCCAGGGTGTGGATGCTGGTTGAAGCTGTGGCTGACATGTTTACACACACACTTTATGACAGGAAGTCACACATTAACCTCATATATCAGCTGTGATGAGTTCTCCTGTCCGACAGATATTAAACCTGTGGGCTGAAAACAGCAGATATTAAACAGACAGAGGCTGCAGTAGATTTCCTTTATTCATGCTTATTGGCCAGGTTTAAAGACAAACTCACAGCAGACGTTCAGACCCCTGCAGGGTCTTTGTGAAGCAGCAATGAAGCTGTGTTATCAGCAGCTGTGGGTTCATTATCTGAGCGCAGTAATAAAAACACTCCTAGGTGTCATAGTTACACACCTGATCATCAGGTACGGTCAGGAGCACGCTCAGAGGAAGCACACTCTCTGTTTATGAAAACAGTCACTTTAGTTTTTTAAAGACTCTTGATCAAAATCATGCAAAAATTACAGTTTATAGTTGTTCAGTCAGGAACACTCTATTCATACATTTTACCTTTAAATTGCTAAATGGATCTACAGTTTTACCTGTCAGAGAAGGCTCTGCTTTAAAGATTCCCCCTGGGTTAGTCAAGCAGCTGGTTTTGATTTTCTGCCAGGATATCTGAGAGTAAAACAGAAGAAATTTAGATAGCTTTAAGGGATAAAATCATTAAATAACTGCAAAAGGAAGGCAACAATGGGTTGGAAATGGGTTGGAAGAGGCAAAAATGTACCAAAGGTGACAAAGTTATCCAAAAATCTCACAAATGGGAGGTAAAAATGATTGAAAACTGGTTACAGGAGCAAAATGGGCAGCTAAAGCAGCAAAATGTGTTAAAGTAGCCAAAGTAATCTAAAAGAGGCAAAAATGGTCGGAAATTGTGATGAAAATGGGTTAAAAAGTGACATGATTGAGAAGTTTGTTCATCAGAACCCAGTGAAAGTTTCATCGACTTTTCAGCTCCAGAATGACGGACCTGTAAGCCAGAAGCTAGTACTAATGCTACTGATCCAACACACGCACTGAAATCATCAATAAATCACAACTGGGGAGGGGTCCATTCTCTGGGTTAATCAGGGGCCATTCTCTGGGTTTGTCAGGGCCCTTTCTCTGGGTTTATCAGGGTCCATTTTCTGGGTTTATCAGGGTCCATTCTCTGGGTTTATCAGGGCCCTTTCTCTGGGTTTATCAGGGTCCATTCTCTGGGTTTATCAGGGTCCATTCTCTGGGTTTATCAGGGCCCTTTCTCTGGGTTTATCAGGGCCCTTTCTCTGGGTTTATCAGGGTCCATTCTCTGGGGTTTATCAGGGTCCATTCTCTGGGTTTATCAGGGTCCATTCTCTGGGTTTATCAGGGGCCATCCTCTGGATTTATCAGGGGCCATCCTCTGGGTTTATCAGGGTCCTTTATCTGGGTTTATCAGGGGCTATTCTCTGGGTTTGTCAGGGGCCATTCTCTGGGTTTATCAGGGCCCATTCTCTGGGTTTATCAGGGCCCATTCTCTGGGTTTATCAGGGGCCATCCTCTGGGTTTATCAGGGTCCTTTATCTGGGTTTATCAGGGGCTATTCTCTGGATTTATCAGGGGCCATCCACTGGGTTTATCAGGGTCCTTTATCTGGGTTTATCAGGGGCTATTCTCTGGGTTTGTCAGGGGCCATTCTCTGGGTTTATCAGGGCCCATTCTCTGGGTTTATCAGGGCCCATTCTCTGGGTTTATCAGGGGCCATCCTCTGGGTTTATCAGGGTCCTTTATCTGGGTTTATCAGGGGCTATTCTCTGGGTTTGTCAGGGGCCACTCTCTGGGTTTGTCAGAGTCCTTTCTCTGGGTTTGTCAGGGTCCATTCTAAGGGTTCATCAGGGCCCATTCACTGGGCTTATATGGGTCTGTTCTCTGGGTTAATCAGGGGCAGTTACTGAGTTGACCTCCATGTTAGTGTATGTGTTGCATTTACAGCAGAGTTAGGTGAGGTCATAAACCTGTCAGTCTCCAGGTGTCTATGACAATCTTCTGTGCAGGATGTCATGTTTGTGATTGGAGGGGAGTGTGACAGAGAGGTGGGGCTCGACCTCAGGCTGTGTGTTTGTGTATGCAGAGGTGAAGCTTGTTAGGAGAGCAGAGACAAACAGCTGACACGTTTGTCCTTGATGTGGTCTCGGCTATGGCCCACAGCCACTGAGTTAAGTCGGAAAAGCAAAGCCACATAAAGCTGGAGAAGGTCTCGTAGCTCCGTGACAGTGGAATGCTGCAGCACGTTCATTCAGGACTGTTGATATCTCAAGAACTCATTGAGGGATTTTCTGGAAATTTTGCACAAATGTTGACTGACTGAGGAGTAACTGATGAGAATTTAGAATTTTAAAGCTCCCCGTGACGTTAAATTTTGTGCACACTTTGCAAGAATGCACTGAGGGATTCGCTGTGAACTTTGGCAAACGTGGACTGGTGAGACTTCACAGGTAAGCGTCATGTGACCAGCTGCAGGCATGTGATGGACTCACCTATGTGGCGCTCTGATGTTGGTCCAGTGCGATGATTTAATTGGATCATTTCCTGGAAACTGAATCTTTATGCAACAAGTTACACAACAGAGAGCGGAGGGAGGACAGGATGAATCACTGAGGAGGGAGGGGGTGAGGACGGGGAGAGGGGGCCCTGCTTTCTTTGTGGCTCCCACAGAAACATCTCCAATTACAGCACAAAGGCTGCTCATTGAGGCCCTCAGCTCCAGCTCTGCAGCTTTGCATGTCTAATGAGGCTTCGCTGAATGTTAAGAGGAGTGAGGGTGCAGCAGAGGCCTCAGCACCCACATACACCCCCGCCTTCCACCATCACTCCCCCATCACTCCCTCATACTCCCCCCCGAACCAAAAAGAGGGCCCGTCCTGGTCTGTCCCCCTGCAGTGGGACGTCCAGGCAGGGCCTTCTCCATCTAAAAATGGCTGTGTTAGTGCATATGTTCTAATTTTTTGCAACAAAGTGTCTTTCTAGGAAAATTTTTGAATTCAAATTTCAATTCTTCTAATAGGTCAGGGGAACACTGTGAAACAAATTTACTACCCTTTAAAGCCATTAAGGACAAAAACGTCCACTTCCAAAAAACTGCTATAAAAACTTAACAGATTCATATTTTTTATGCTTTTTTTTTGCATACATCTCTTAAACAACTTCAGCTGTGCTCAAAACTACCAAATGTTGAATATTTTTCAGGATTTAAACCCTTTAAATGCCAGTTGATTACTTATGATGGCTGATTTTAGTGGTGAACAGTAAAAATGACAAATTTGACTATTTTTCTCAAAAATGAAATCATAATATTACAGAATGCATGATTATATCATGCATTGGCTATGAGATTAAAAAAAGTGGTTTGAATGGGAGTCAATGGGATGTTTTTATCCACAACTGACTCAAAAGGGTAGTGAATTTTAAATCAGATGCTACACAAAAACTAAAAATGCATCAAAGTCAATATTTTGGCTAACCAATGGCATACCCAGGACTGATTTACCCCCCCCCCCCCAACATTAGTTATCTGAAAAATAATTACTGTTTTGTGTTTGTTTTTTAAATATGACCACCCTGTAATCAAACTGACATTTAAAGGGTTAAAATCCTGAAAATATTCAATATTTGATTGTTCTGATCAGAACTGAAGTTCAAAAGATTTGACCCAAAAAAGCAGAAAAAATATTAATATAAATTTTTTTTATTGCCATTTTTGGAAGTGGATGTTTTTGTCCTCAATGACTCAAAAAGGATAATACATTTTAAATCGGATGCTACACCAAAACTAAAAATGCATCAAAGTCAGTATTTTGGCTAATCATGGACATGTCCACGCTGGATTTAGAAATAATGCCCCAGCCATCCAACATTTGGTTTCAGGAAGATAGCCCTTTTTTTTTTTTTTTTTTTTTTTTTTTTTTTTCTTTTTTTCCTAAAAACAACATTGACTTTAAGTAATCAAACTGGCATTTAAAGGGTTAAAATCCCCAAAACGATTGAATGTTTGGTAGTTTTGAGCACATCTGAAGTTGTTTTAAAGGTTTATGCAAAAAAGCAGAAAAAAATATGAATCTGTGAAGTTTTTATAGCAGCTTTTTGGAAGTGGACATTTTTGTCCTTAATGACTTTAAAGGTTAGTACATCAAAGTCATGCCTGAGGGCTAAAATGACACTTCTCAGATACACTTTATGGACAAAAGTGTTGTTATTGTTGTGCAAAGTTGGAATAAAAGTCCCAGAATAGTTCAGGATTAAAACCTTGCTAACAACCCCCTGCTGCCCTAATTTGAGTTGATTAAATTAACACTACCTTGTGCATTGAAAGATTATTTCTAAAGAGAATGGAGGAGTGTCTGTGGACGGGGCAGAGTCCAGCCACTCCAGGTATAGGTTCTCTGCTCTGCAGTATCTCTCAGACTGATTTTAAGCTGCAGGTTTATTCGTTTTAATGCTTTCATATCAGGTCAACTGAAGACCACGATAGAGCAGCTTCAATTAATTCTGAATTCTGCTGAATGAGTGCTGACTAAGACCTGAGCAGAGCTCACATTACACCTACTTTAGAGTCATTAAACCACCTTCCTTTTAGCTTTACACTGATTTTTTAATTCTTTGATTCGTTTATGAGTTTCTGCATTGATCCAGAGATGCTCTCAGAGAACCAGGAGACGCGAGCACACAGGATAGAGGAGTTATAGTTTACTCTCCTTATAGTGGATGATGCAGTTATCACTGTCAGAGATAATACTAAACAAACAGAGAATTAAGCCTGCTGTTATCAGTCAAAATATGAGTTGTGAGGAAACTAGCTGCACTTTGCATTAAGTTTTTAATACATTTTAATATCAAACACGACCGCCCATAAGGGGGGATTCGGGGGGAGAGCTTTCAGGAGCCCAGCCAAATTATGGTTCCTATGGGGAGGTCAGCAAAATTATGGTCCATGGTAATACAGCCTTTCTCAAAATGCAAACCTATTTTCTTAAACAGAATCGCCTTTTTATTGGTCATGTTAACCACGAGGACGGGCACACTGAACTACATGATTATGAGAGTCACATCAGACTTTAAGCTCTGCCATGATGAGCACAAAAGTCAAGATGCTATAAATGATGTGGAAGCAACTGAGAAAATGAAAAAATAAGTAAAATGGTTGCAGAACAATCTCTCTCTCTCTCTCTCTCTCTCTCTCTAACTTTTATCTTTTATTGATTATTCTGTCTCTGTTCACTTTCTGCTTTTAAGGTGATCAAGTGTCGGGCTGTCAGCCAATCAGAGCCCAGCAGTGGGCTGTCTTCAGTCTGTCTGACAGTTTCATAAAGCTCTACTCTTCATCAGCTGAAGTCAAACCCTCTGCCCTCCTCCTCTCCTCTTTATCAGGACGGACAGAGAGTTTCATTGATGGACGTCCACTTCCTGTTTATGATTGTTTGTTTGTTTGTTGTGAGGGAGGATCTGAACTTCCTGCTTCAGTCTGCTGGCGGCTTCTTCCTGCTGTGAGACACAGAAACGAGTCCACAATAAGGCTGCCACAACGATCCTGACTTTAGGTGCCATGGGTTTTAAAATGACATGAACTGACCCCAGAGAGAGAGAGAGAGAGAGAGAGAGAGAGAGAGAGAGAGAGAGAGAGAGAGAGACAGAGAGAGAGAGAGAGAGAGAGAGAGAGAGACAGAGAGAGAGAGAGAGAGAGAGAGAGAGAGAGAGAGACAGAGAGAGAGAGAGAGAGAGAGAGAGAGAGAGAGAGAGAGAGAGCATTGTAATAAAAAACATGGAAAACTTCACAAAAGTAGGTCCATGAATGCCCCCTTAAATGTTGAGGTCAGACTTTTGCACACCACCGATGATGCAAATTAATGTCACAAAAAATAAAAAAATCCTTTTTTTAGGAACATTTTTTTCCAGATAAACTCTGCACATTCTAAAAACATTTGCGGTGTGTTTTATACTCTATTGCACTGAAATGGCTGTATTAATTAAAAAATGACTACCTAGTTTAGTTCTTACATTACTGTAAATATCTACAATGATTATAAAGCAAGAGGAATTCTTGATATCTAATATGGGTCATGTTATGGTAGCTGAAGCAATGCAACAGACACCATATGTTTATTGTTGCCATGGAAACATCGGCTGAATAAATAAGGTAAATAAGGCTGGACTGCTTGAGGCATTTGTCAATGTACACAGCAGGAGTCAGATTTTTAATTTATGATTGAAAGGTTTATTTATCAGAGTGTGTGCACAATAAAGAAGTGAATGAATAAATAATAACAGCAAAAACATGAAAACAACAACAACAACAACCAAAACAAAACAAATAAAACAAAAAACAGCAACAACAACAACAACAAAACAGAATAACAAAAGTTTATCCTGATTGTTTAAATTCTGTTTTCAACCAGAACATGGATCTGCCAGGAAACACACTGACCCTGAATCCTTACTTGTCGTATCGGGCTTTAATCCTGCTGAAAACATGGCCGACTTTTGTGTTTACAGCAAAAAGCTGATCAGCAACAATTGTCCACAAGAGTCTTTTAGGGGTTAAAGTTAATAAGAGGGGAGAAACGAAAAGAAAGTGAAGGAAATACCAAGAGGGAATACACCGCAGCAATAAATGTAAAACAGATGAAAAAATAAGAGCAGTGAAAAATAAATCTTTATAAGTGGGCTGCAGACATGTGAGCTTGTTCTTTAACACGTCTCTGTTCCTGCATCTCCTTCTTATTCCTCACAGCCCAAACACAGAGGGGGGCTGGAAACTCAGGAACCAGGACATTCTAGTGAAGGACATGGTCCCAGTATGATCCCAGTATGATCAAAGTATGGCCCCAGTATGATTCTAGTGAAGAACAGAGTCCCAGTATGATCCCAGTATGGTCCAAGTATGATTCCAGTGAAGGGCATGGTTCCAGTATGATCCCAGTATGATCAAAGTATGGCCCCAGTATGATTCTAGTGAAGAACAGAGTCCTAGTATGATCCCAGTATGGTCCAAGTATGATTCCAGTGAAGGGCATGGTTCCAGTATGATCCCAGTATGTCCCCAGTATGATTCCAGTGAAGGGCATGATTCTGACACACAGTCCTGACGCTGAGAATCCTGCTGCTCTGACCTTTGACTTCTGTTCATTTTGAAAACTAAAAACTGATTAACTATTGTTGATCATCAACAGATTAAGGTTAAGGGAGATTAATCTCAGATTAACTGTGCCCTCCTGCTCAGAGCTCACCTGAGACTCACCTGATGCCAGCTACTGTCCAGGTGAGCTGAGCTCAGATCTTCTGTGGTGCTTGTTGTGAACACAGAAGCTGCAGACGAAACACACAGAGGATTAGACCAGGCCAGAGTAAACGCTCTCAGCAGACATGATTTCTCTTCTTCAAGATCACTTAATGCAGCAACAACCCCCCATCCCCCCACCCCCCTCTGAGGGTAACGATGGCAAGCCGCCACATTCCTCACCGCCTGGGAAACAACCAATCAGATCACAGGAAGTGAGAGAGGAAGAAGCTGGCTAATGCTTTCCTGTTACACACAGACGGACTGTCAGAGGGTTTTAACCATAATTACAGCCTGCAGATGTTAAATGTTTCAGTTCTGCAGAATTTTAATGACCAACAGAACCAAGACCAGGACCAGGACCAGGTTTAAACACTATTAAAGACCAGAATCAGAGCTGTTTTACTCATACAATGAAGTTCCACATAGAAATCTGAACATTTTTTCTAGACTTTTTGTTTCATCTCAATGATTGAGATGGTTCAGTATCCATAGATACTAGAATATTACAAACCAACCAGTCCCTTTTAGTTTGGAACTGTTTTGGTTCTTGGTACCTTTTTTGGAACCACCTCTAGTTTGGTCCCCAGCCAGATGGGCAATGCCAAATAGCACTGTAACATGGCACTAATAACATTCTGACAGGGCTCCAATAGAGTTCTGATAGGGATAGGTATAAGTTCTGGTGTGGTTCTAATAGGGTTGCATCACAGTTCTAACATGGTTCTAATAAAGTTCTGACATGGTTCTAATGAAGTTCTAATAATGTTTTTACATGGATCTAAAAAAGGATCTGATATGGTTCTAATAAAGTTCTTGCATTATCCTGACAAAGTTCTCACGTTGTTCTAACATGGCTCCTATAAGGTTCTAATATGTTTCTAATAAAGTTCTGGTATGGTTCTAATAAACTTCTGACATTGGTCTTACCTGGTTCTTACATGGTTCTGATCAAGGTCTAATACAGTTCTAAAATGGTTCTTATGAACTTCTGACATGGTTCTAACCTGGTTCCTAAAAGGTTCTGATCAGGGTCTAAACAGTTCTGACATGGTCCTAATAAACTTCTGAAATGGTTCTAACCTGGTTCCTAAAAGGTTCTGATCAGGGTCTAAACAGTCCTGACATGGTCCTAATGAACTTCTGACATGGTTCTTACATGGTTCCTAAAAGGTTCTGATCAGGGTCTAAACAGTTCTAAAATGGTTCTAATGAAGTTGTGACATGGTTCTTACATGGTTCCTAAAAGATCCTGATCAGGGTCTAATACAGTTCTAAAATGGTTCTAAAGAAGTTCTGACATGGTTCCTAAAAGGTTCCTAAAAGATTCTGATCAGGGTCTAATAAAGTTCCGATATGCTTCTAATGAAGTTCTAACAATGTTTTTACATGGTTTTACATGGACCTGATTTGGCTCTGATAAAGTTCTGGCATGGTCCTGACAAAGTTCTCACATTGTTCTAACATAACCAAAACAAGGGCCTCTGTTTTCAGCGTTTAGCTGTAGAGAATTATCTGACATCCAAACTTTTATGGCACTCAGACAGCGGAGTAGCACTGACACTTTAGTGTAACTTTGGTGTAAAAGATAAATGTAGCTGGATGTCATCAGCATAACAGTGATAGGATAGACCTTTAAAGCTGTTGATTATGTGGCCGAGTGGAAACAGGTACAAAGAAAATAATATTGGGCCAAGGACCGAACCTTGGGGAACTCCACAAACCAGGGAGGAATTAGAAGAGGTGTGGCTGTTAACAGTGACAGAGAAAGTTCTGTCTGACAGGTAAGAGGAAAACCAGTCAGTGGCTGAGCCAGAAATACCCACGCACTGCTCTAGCCTATGAACTAAAACACCATGATCCACAGTGTCAAAGGAGATGCACTGAGATCCAATAAAACCATCACAGAGCATTTTCCTTCATCACTGCTACGCCAGAAGTCATTAAAAACTCTAAGAAGTGCTGACATGGTCCTAATGAAGTTCTAACAATGATCTTACATGGTCCTTGACAGGTTTGGATGTGGCTTTATTCAGATTCTGGCATGGTCCTGACATGGTTCTAATATGGTTCTAGCGTGGTTCTGATGTGGCTCATATAAAGATCTGGCATGGTTCTAGTGAAGTTCCTACATTTTTCTATTAAAGTTCTAACAATATTCTAACATGGTTCTTAAATGGCATTGATGTGCTTCCAATGAAGTTCTGTCATGGTCCTGATAAAGTTCTTACATGGCTCTGTCAATGTTACCATGGTTCTGATGTGGTTCTAATAAGATCTTTCACCTTTCATAAAAGGTTCTGACGTGGTTCTAATCACACCCTGAAAGGGCTTTAAAAAAGTTTTCATATTGTTCTAATATGGTTCTTAAAAAGTTCTGAATAGGTTCTGATAGAGTTCTTACACTGTTCAGATAAAGTTGTAACAATGTTCTAATATTATTTTTACATGTTTTTTAAAGTTCTAACATTGAGCTCAAAATGTTCTGAAATGGTTTTTAAAAGGTACTGACATGGTTCTAATCAGATTCTGGCATGGTTCTGATAAAGTTCCGATAAAGTTCTTACATTATTTTGATACAGTTCTACTTCTGTTCATACATGGTTCTAACAACTTCAGCTCTAACAGCATTCTAATATGGTCAAAGTTCTGCCAGTGTTCTTATATGGGTCAGTTTTGAAGATAGGTTTACTTTTCCATAATTCTAATAAAATTCTAACATGGATTTAATGGAGTCTTAGATGATTCTTTTTCAGTTCTATCCTGGCTAATGTAAAGCTCTAACAAAGTTCAAACACAGTTCTCATGAAGCTCTACCATAGTTCTAGGACGGTTCTAAGATGGTTCCTACAGAGTTCTACCTAGTTCTAATGAAGTTCTGAAATGGTTCACATAGTTCTAGCAGCGTTTCTGTGTGTCTGTGGGTCTGTAGGTGATCCGTTCTTGAGTTTCAGAGTTTCGGAGTTTGCTCTGCTGCTCGGTTCCCCCTGTTTCCCTCCAGTCGTCGTCATGGTGACGTTCAGCTATGCAGAGTCTGAATACAGTCAGCAGCTCAGAGGAAAGAGGCCTTTGTTACCCACAACCCCTTTCACCTCCTCCTCCCCCTCCTCCTCCCCCTCCTCCTCCCATCATCAGCCCCCTCTTCAGCTTCTCCCCATCTCATCTCATCTCAGCTCCATTTTAGACTCAGAGGACCGCTCAAATGGACAACAACCAGTACAATGCCAGTGCTGATCCCAGTATGATCCCAGTAGGGTCCCAGTATGACCCCAGTATGGTTCCAGTATGATCCCAGTATTTTTCCAAGAATGATCCCAGTATGATCCCAGTATGGTTTCAGTATGATCCCAGTATGGTTCCAGTATTTATCCCTGTATGATCCCAGTGTGATCCCAGAGGAGTTCCAGTATGACCCCAGGATTTATCCCAGTATGATCCCAGTATGATTTCAGTACAGTTCCAGTATGACCCCAGTGTGATCCCAGTATCATCCCAGTACTTTTCCCAGTATCATACCAGTGTGATCCCAGTATTTTTCCCAGTAAGATGCCATTATTTGTCCCAGTATGGTTCCAGTATATATTAGCAGTATTCAGCCTTCATCTTCCATTGAAACACTTTTCCCAACACAGAACCAGTTACATGTTCTTGTTTGTTACTGGGATGATACTGGGAATGTTTCAGTGTCATACTGGTACTACAGTGGGATGAGTGCGTCCATAGTAGGAACACTGGGCTGACTGACTCAGATTAAAATGGGAAACCACAGGAAAAGTGATTTAATCATACTTGGAATAAAGACCGCAGTGTTCCCAGTATGACTCTGCTTTGATTTCACCCCTGTCCCAGTATAATTCCAGTAAAGTCCAGGTGTAATTCCATTGAGCTATAATCTGGCTGTGGTTCTAGAAGGAGAATAAACTGGCAGATTTGTTACTGCTACTGTTATGGCACCAGTAATACGAAACATCTGCATTCCCAGTATTATACTGTGTTTACAATCTTGTAACATTACTGGGTAAACTGGGCATTCACGTACACCTCTACCCTCTACAGCCTGGATATCCATGCCACTTTGGCACCAGTTTAATCCCAGTATATTCCCAGTGTGGCATTCATGTTGAACTGTAAACACTACCAGTTAGTGACTCTCAGAGTGTTCCCAGTGTTCCCAGTTCATCATATCAGCCTGTGAGTGTACTCCAGGTCACCTGGTCCCTTGTTGCGGTGAACCAGCTGGTTCAGTCTGACCTGACGGAACAATGGAAGCTGATTGGACAGGAAGTGAGGTCAGAGCACAGACTTCCAGGACTGCCGTTCATGGAGATAAAAACATCATCAGAAACCGCGGTGTGAGGATGATGTCACTTCCTGTTGTGATGTAACAGACGCTTTATAGGAATGTCAATGAGCAGCGATTAATATTTAAACCAGTGCTATCAGATTTAATTTTTAAAATTACACAGTTAACTACTGAATTTTGGTAGTTAATCACAATTAATCACATTGTAATCACCTTATTTTACATTTAAAAAATCTCTAAGTCCATATTTGAATCAGTTTTTTCCAGTGTTTGATTAGTGAATGAAAGGAAGTCAGAGATTTACTTTATGATTCCTGGACTGATGATTTAAACCAGAGCTGCTTTGCTGCATCCTGGTGTACTGAAACCATGACTGAGAGCTTGGAGACAGCTTTAAAAGAAATGTGAAGGAGTGCATGTACAAAATGACTCTCGGACATCCAATTTTCCTCGGGTAACATTTACACTCAATTTTCATTGCTTTCTATCTGTTAGTCACCCTCTTAAGGTTAAAGATTCAGACAAGAAATTTTCTCAACAAACCACTTGTTGTTATGCTTTTAACTTGGAATTTTCCCTTCCTTAAGCTAGGGTAGCTTTACTCCCTGTACGGATGAAAATCTGCTTTTATCTTGAAATAAAATTAGGGAGATTTAAAGATAAAAGAACTTACAAGGGCTAGAAAAGGAAAATCTGTTAAAGAATGATAAAATTCTTCTAAATGATCTTATTTTGTTAGTTGGTAACCAGTTTTTAAGACTGAATTACATTGGGTAACTTTTATAGCTCCGCCCTCCTGCCCAAATATGGTAACTACTGACTCCATTAAAAAAGTATTTGTTCCAGTATGATTCCAGTATGATCCCCATATAGTTCCAGTATGATCCCAGTATGGTTCGAGTATGATTCCAGTATGTTCCAAGTATACTTCCAGTATGATCCCAGTATACTTCCAGTATAATCCCTGTATGAACCAAGTATAATTCCAGTAAGCTCTCAGCATAATCCCAGGACTGTTTCAGTATGATCCCAGTATTTCTCCCAATATCATCCCAGTATGATCCCATCATATTTGTCCAAGAATGATCCCAGAATGTTCCCAGTATGGTCCCAGTATGGTCCCAGTATGATCCCAGTATGATCCTAGTATGGTCCCAGTATTTGTCCCAGTATGATCCCAGTATGATCCCAGTAATTCTCCCAGTATGATCCCAAGATTTTTCCCAGTATGATCCCAGTGTGATCCCAGTATGATCCCAGTGTGATCCCAGTATGATCCCAGTACGGTTTTAGTATGATCCCAGTATGATCCCAGTATTTATCCCAGCATGATCCCAGTGTAATCCCAGAAGAGTTCCAGTATGATCCCAGTATTTATCCCAGTATGATCCCAGTATGATTTCAGTACAGTTCCAGTATGATCCCAGTGTCATCCCAGTATTTTTTCCCCAGTATCATCCCAGTGTGATCCCAGTATTTGTCCCAGTATGATCCCAGTTTAATCCCAGTTTGATCCCAGTATGATCCCAGTATTTTTTCCAGTATGATCCCAGTAAGATCCCAGTAAAGCTGACTAACCAGCTGACATGGTGGCTAAGGCTGACATCATCTGTAAACATACCCACTCTTCTTCTTCTCTTTTAAATGTAGTTCCACCTGCAGTACAGGGGGATGGAAGGAGGGGCTGCTACCACCCACTGACCTCATTGGGATGATGGGGGTCAAAGGTCAGTGACTCAGAGCTGGAGTCAATATGGGGGGGTCAGTGAGTGTGAGTGTAGGGGGTTCAGCTGGTCATTTCCCACAGAGGACACAGAGGAGCTCATATATACGTTTATGTTTTCACACATCTGTGTTAGTAATTCTACATGGAGGCCAAACTAGACTGTTTACCACTACAGGGATTACAACACGCTCATCTGCACATGGACATGGCCTGTCTTCTACCCCTAAATCAGGGAGTCCAGCCTTTACCACTGGGGCCCACATGCAGAAATACATAAAGACCTCACCTTGAACATATTAAAGTTAGTATAAACCAATCTAATGTTATTGATTGAGTTTAAATGGCAAGTAAAACCAAACAGCAAATCATCGTAAGGGTTTTGGGGAGGCCAGATTTCAGGAGGCCCTGGTGGGTCCTGGCTCCACTCCTTATACCCTATTGTTATTGCCATTTGCTGCTGTAGTCCATCAGTGCCATATAGCACTATTATTTAGGTTTCCAGAGTTTATCATTTACAGTTTCCTATCAGTTTAGTCACCAAAAAAAAGATACATTTTTCTTGTCAAAATATTTGTGTACAGAATTAGCAGGTACTAAACAGTCAAGCACAGGTTTCATGTTCCAACATGGGCCATATTTCATTTATTTCTATCATTTCTGTGGGCCAGTTAACCCCTTAAAGCCTGTTGTTGCATATTTGATACATACTTTTATGATGCCTCTATCTAATCAACATACTCAATAAATTACTCAAAAAAACTTCTGAATACAATCTGATAAATGATAAAATGCCCTCAAGTGGATTATCAGTTACCATAAACACCTAATGAATGAAATGAGGTACTAAAAATAAATTTGTGAAATCTTATGGAAATTTAGAATTTTTAAAATTTCAGTAGAAAGTTAAATGAACATTTCAGTTCCAAACAATTCAAATTTTCTGGCTATTATTTGTGTTTTCAGGCTTTAAGGGGTTAAAATTGGATCATGGGCCACATTTAGCACCCGGGCCATAGTTTGGACACCCCTGCCCTAAATGAACATAATCACATTTATTTCCTATAAATACTTTGAGATATGGATATCTTCACTAACTATCTTATTTTCTAAATGAATATTTTATTTGGATAAAGCTTTTTATGCTGACATAAATTAATACTGTATTTATGAACATAATAAAATAAAAACAAGTAAACAAATCAATTGATGCTTCTCCAATCACAGCTGGCTATCCTTACAGTATTAGGTATATATTTCTGCAGCAGCTGCTCATTATAAAGCTGTTGGTTTTAGTCAGAGTTAGAATAAATGTGCACACGGTCAGAAGCTGTACTGTCTATGAATCAGACCTTTTCTAGATCATTCTTCTGGTTTAGATTCTCCATAAATAAACATAATTTCATTTTTTTAATGCTCATTCTGCTCTGTTTTTTATGGTTCTTTTTATATAAACATTTTTTATCTTTATTTTCTATTAATAAATCTATAACACTCCTGTTGTTGTGTTGTCAGAGGAAATTAAAGAGGACCACTAAAAATACTCAGCAGGAACATTGATAACTGACCTCAGATCTGATTAAATTAGGTATTGCTCTGCCCCAGGCCCCTGAAGAGCCCAGTAAATGGCCCCTCCTGAAATGTGATTTATCAGCATTAATGCATGTGCGTTCAGCTTTGTTGCTAGCCTCTTGGCTAACATTTATGGTCTTTGGAGCTGAAAATGACGTTCACATTTTTGGGTGCAAATGTTCCTCAAAAATTTTCTTCTCTGGCATCCTGACTTCGGTGCAGGTCATGGCTGAGCTATGTCTGACATTGATAGAGATACAGTTAAGTTTAACGCATTCATTATCATTGTTATTAGTACTGAGAAAAGTCTCATTCATCTGAGAAAGGGGCTCAGAGTGAAATAGTTTACTGAAACAACTATAAATCCAGCGTGTATTTTCGTGCTTCGATAAGACTGGCTGTTATTCTCAGGGCTGTCAAATCATCAACATTCTTAACTGAGATAAATCTTCACTGTGGACGTGGATTACTTGCGATCTGAGCGTGGAACTTTTTGGAAACAAAAACAAAGCAAAACTATGTCGTATAAACGAGGCTTTAGTTTCAACAAAGTCTGTCTGTGCTTCACTTCACCCACGCTGCATAAACCACAGCTAGTCTCCGATGCATGCTCGAAGTCTGGGGTCATCAACTGCATTTGTACAAGGGCCAGGTTTTTCCTTGATGGATTCTTTGGGGGCCAGACTTTCAATAAACCTGAATTAAGAGACATTTTGGCCTAATTAACATTAAAAGTGTTTTATTTTATTTCAAATGTATGCCATTGTTAGCCTCTAAAAGTAAGATCAGTCGCTATACTGTAGCCAGCCACCAGGGGGCGATTGAGATATTTTAGCTGAATGCATCAGGGCTGTTATGTTCTCCATTACTGACTGCTAATAAAGCCTGATTTATGCTTCTGCATCGCATCGACGGCATAGGTATGCCGTAAACGCGATGCCGTCACTGACCATTCGAAGTTCTGCGTCGAGGGGACGTGTCGCTCTGTAAAGTCGCAAGGGCGTGTGGCTGTGCATGTGTGTGTGGTTTCACATCCGAATCCTTATTTATCTTACGGTCATGCCAACCGAGGTGGAGCGGATGTGTTTGGAGTTGGAGCTCATCGATATTGACTAACAAATTCTTTTTGTTGCAAATGTTGAAGCACAGGCGACAGGAAGACGTTTGCGGAGGTGGTCTGTACGACCACTAAGGTCTTGTACACACATAGCCGGGTATCTGGGAAACCGCAAATATTTTTTTACGTTTAGGCCTGTCATCCACATGAAACCGCAGTTTTACGTCACTAAAAACGATCTTTTCTGAGAACTCCGGCCAAAGTGGAGATTTTGGAAAACTCCAGTTTCGTGGTTTCATGTGTACACCAGGAAACGAAGTTTTTGGTTCTCAAACGTCACAGCTTGCGCCATGTTTGAATCTCTGGCGGAAGAGACAGAATGACAGAAGTTCATTCTGATTGGCTGGCACGGGTTTCCAGCTGAAAACACTGCCACCTATGGGTTTGTCATGCTTAGAGCAGCATTTAATGGTGGATTTGCCGGTTACGTGTGGATGAGTTTTTATTTTTGTAAATGATCAGGTGTGGATGAAAGTATTTTTTAAAAAGGAATGAAGGGGGATATTCATTTTAGAAAATACCCAGCTACGTGTGTACAAGGCCTAAATGCATCGAGGCTGAGAACAGGTGAGTTTACCACACTGGTTCGCCCGCTGAGGGACATGGATGAGGAAATGACTTTTTGAGTGGACCAATCACAGCCCTTGCGGTCTGCGTCACCATGACGAGTAGTTAGGATTTTTTGGAGGTGCGCGTCAGGCTGCAGCATAGGGGTCCGTGTCGACACAGAGGGCTACACGTAGCTATGCCATTGACAAGACGCAGAAGCATACATCAGGCTTAAGGTGTGCCCTTATTGGAGAAAAACCTGTGTGAGAAATAAGGTCTTTAGTTTTGATTCTCATGCAGAAAAACACTTGAGTTCGAAAGAAAACCATAGTTTTAATCAAAAATAAACTCAAAATATGTGTTAACATACATCATATTTGCTAATAGTGGGTGACAGGTGGATTTAACCAATCCGGCCTTTTTTTTTTAATCATTCTCAGTTTTTTTTTAATTCTATAGCTGTAGGGAATTAAAAAAAGATAACTTAAATACATCAACCTATTTTTCCCTCCATATTTCTGAATTTAATAATGTTCTGGGGGCCGGATGGGAAGACACAGGGGACCTGATGTGGCCCTCAGGCCGCCAGTTGATGATCACTGCTCTAGGTACTCCTTCACTCTGCTCCAGATGTGGGCGGAGTTTATCATCACAGAGCCACAGCCAGCACATGCCAAGCTAAACAGAGCAGATCGACCCAAACAGGAAGTCTGGTCAATTTCAGAATAAAACATCATAAATGCATGGATCTCTGCTTTTCAAACACAAATCAATGGTGGAAGGCAGCTTGCACATTTATGAGTTAATATTTCTTATGATAAAGATCACCAATGTTGTTCTCATATAATCTGCTCCATCTGCCCCCGGTCTCCCCTACACTGCAGAAATGTGAGACTCGTCTATAAAGATGAAAATCTCACATATATGTCATTAAAGCCTCTAATTTAACAGAGGTGAGTCTGTTTCTCCTCTCTGCTCCAGTCCTGACCATCATGGATGCGAATAAAGGAGAGAAATACAAAGAGGAGCTGAGGAGGAGGGCAGCTCTTCATCATCATCATCATCAGCGTGTGTGCGCGTGAGCTCCTGTATGTGTGTGTGGTCTCTCTGCTCTCTGCTGCCTGTCGGACTGCTTTTCTCCTCGGACTCTCTCAAGGTAAAACTTTTGACTCTTTATTCTTTATTTTCTCGTTTTTGTGAGTCAGCTCTGCGGAGACGCTTCAGCAGAAACTCTGAGACTTTAGTGTTCGATAAAATAAACTTTGGGATGTTTGATCGATGAGGATGAGGAGGAAGGAGAGGAGAGGAGCGGAGCTCTAACGGAATAAATCCGGATTTAACGGAGGAATAAAACACGTCCGAGTCTTTTTTAACGGTTTTAACTTAAACACACTCAAGTGACGTCAGAGCGTGTCTTAGTTTTGGTCGGTTTCTAGAAAACCCCGAATGATCGAATAATTAATTATTTAATTCAATCAAAGATCGATAAACGGACTCAGAGATGTCTGAGAAACGTCTAAATAAAGGTTTGACATGTTCACGGGGTCATGTTTTCGTGTTTTATTCAAGTTTGACTCTTAACGTGACTTTATCTGAAACGTGCTCCCATTTAAAGGAGCATTTCACCAATTTATACATGTCTAAAGGCGTTTCTCTGCATTTAAAAGCTGATCACAGATCAATTAAGTTTTTAATATTGTTCTCTCAAGTAGAGTTGGGTAATAAGGACCGATGGTGGTGATATATATATATATATACATATATATATATATATATATATATATATATATATATATGTATATATATATATATACAGTCTTATTTTTAAAGCAAAGAAACAGAAAATATGTCAAAATAGCAGAATGATAAACTTTGATTTGGTTCTGGTTCAAACCAAACTGTACTGAAGCAAGGAAAGCAGAAGTCCTGTCCTCATTTCTTCCTCTTCATTATTAAAATTGCACCATGCAAACATTAAAAACTGCATAGAAACACTGGCAACATTTCCATAACATGGGGTTGTCGACTCACAAACAGCATATGTTTAAAAATGATTTTTTTAATGGTCATGGTATCAGAAACTCAATCATATTCAGTCATATTGTAACTGAAAGAGACATAGAGAGCACTGCCGAAATTACAAAAAAATGTTGGCAACATTTGGAGAAGTGAGTGGAACTAGCAAGAAGGGGTGGTTGCCAATGTTTCTGTGCAATTTAGACAGCATGCATGAGTTTACCTGGAATTGTTTTTTATCAGAAAGGGAAGAAAAAGCTCAATACTGGGCAGTTTCCCACTTTTAGTACCAAAAATTGCATTGAGGAAGCATTGCATAAACTGCATAAAAACATTGGCAACATCCCCTTATACTGAGGTTGTTCACTCCTCTATAAACTTAAATAGCACGTGTGTAAAAATGAGCAGGTCTCCATTCTTTTAGAGGCTGGTGTTATCAAAAAGGTCAGACTCTCATGATCTTTAGTCAGATTTAAACCAAAAGGGAGAGAACAATGGCTGCAAATATGTTTGCAACATTTGGAAAAGTGACTTGCATAAACGAGGATTGCCAATGTCTTTGTGCAATTTAAACAGAATGCACAAATAGTTTGTAGCTTAGAAGGAAAAAAATGCCTGAGACTGAGCAGTTTTTCCACTTTAATTATGAGAAAATTGCATCAAGAAACATTGCATAAACTGCACAAAAACACTGGCAATATATTATACTGAGGCTGTTCAGAACAATGGTTGTAAATATGTTGGCAACATTTGGAAAAGTGAATGTTTTTGTGCAATTTAGACAGCGTGCATGAGTTTACCTGGAATTATTTTGTATCAGAAAGGGGAAAAAAAGCAAAATATTGCGGTTTTCCACTTTTAGTACCAAAAATTGCATTGCAAAAACTGCATAAAAATATTGGCAACATTCCCTTATACTGAGGTTGTTCACTCCTTTATACACTTAAATAGCACATGTTTTAAAATGACCATTCTTTTAACGGCTGGCGGTATCAAAAAGGTCAGAAACTTCATGATCTTAGATTTAAACCAAAGGAAGAGAACAATGGCTGCAAATATGTTGGCAACATTTGGAAAAGTGACTTGCATAAACAAGGATTGCCAATGCTTTGTGCAATTTAGACAGAATGCACAAAAATTGCATAAGCTGCACAAAAACATAGGCAATATATTATACTGAGGTTGTTAAGAACAATGATTGCAAATATGTTGGCAACATTTGTAAAAGTGAATGTTTTTGTGCAATTTAGACAGCGTGCATGAACTGTTTGTGTCTGAAAAGAAACAATTACCAGAAACCGGGCATTCCACTTTGATTATGAAAAATAATCAAGAAGTAAAGATGCAAAGGTTGCACAAAAACACTGGTAATATTTCCTTCTATTTAGGTTGTCAGACTCGTCTATACTGCATGTTTAAAAATGATCAAACCGCCATAATTTTAATGGTTGTTGGTTTCAAAAAGTGTATAATTATTGTCAGTCATATTTTAACAGAGAGAGAGCATGCTGTCAGAATTACACAGATATGTGGGCAACATTTCTTAAAGCGGTTAGAACTGCTGAGATTGCTGGTGTTTTGGAGACATATGCATCAGTTTGCTTGGAGTTTTCTATCAGAAAACACAAAATTACCCAGCATTGGTTGTCTTGGCTTTTTCCCCTGGAGTGCCTCCTACTGTGTCTCTAAAGGACAATTATGCCCCCAAAATCCAACCGGAGGAAAAGGTGTCAAATTGCTGTCAAAAAAAGCACAGTGTTGATTTTTTATTGATTAACCCCTAAGAAACTAGGTCTGTTTGCGTGAGTCTGCCTGCATCATGAGCTGATGAGTTGTAAATATCGTTGCCTGTTTGTGACATGTATTACTGGAGGATACCACTAGAGGGTGCTAGAGAGAGCTCAGGCTGTATACAACCAACGCCAACCATAAAGGGGTATAAAGGGGAGAGCTTTCTGGGGCCCAGCCAAATCGGGGTCAGTGGAGGTCAGAGAAATCCTGATCTGTTGGAGAGTTAATCTGTGACAACCTTAGATTATCACAGATTAATCTGTCATTGTTCTTTTTTTAACATTAATAATAGCCATTCTTATCAAAGCAACAAAAAATGAATTTTAGTCATTGAGACTGTGGTTTCAAAATGTAAACCCCTTTCTTACACATAATTATCTTTATTTGTGAAGTCAAAAATGTGGATGGGAACAATAAACTACATGATGAGCAAAGTAATGTCAGACTTCTAAGCCATTAAAAAGTGAGACAGTTAAACAGAGAGTGATAAAAAAAACTGTGAAAAGAGGCAAAAATGGGAAAAAAGTGGCAAAAAAAAGGTAAAAAAGCCCCATGAAAGGGCAGAAGTGGAAAAAATTTAATAAAACAGGGGACACTGTTAGTCAGGACGCTAGCACCAATGCTACCGATCCAACACAGATACACTGATACCATCAAAACATAATAACTAGGGAGGGGCCATTCTCTGGGTTTATCAGGGGCCATTCTCTGGGTTTATCAGGGGCCATTCTCTGGGTTTATCACGGGCCATTCTCTGGGTTTATCACGGGCCATTCTCTGGGTTTATCACGGGCCATTCTCTGGGTTTATCAGGGGCCATTCTCTGGGTTTATCAGGGGCCATTCTCTGGGTTTATCAGGGGCCATTCTCTGGGTTTATCACGGGCCATTCTCTGGGTTTATCAGGGGCCATTCTCTGGGTTTATCAGGGGCCATTCTCTGGGTTTATCAGGGGCCATTCTCTGGGTTTATCACGGGCCATTCTCTGGGTTTATCAGGGGCCATTCTCTGGGTTTATCAGGGGCCATTCTCTGGGTTTATCAGGGGCCATTCTCTGGGTTTATCACGGGCCATTCTCTGGGTTTATCAGGGGCCATTCTCTGGGTTTATCAGGGGCCATTCTCTGGGTTTATCAGGAGCCATTCTCTGGGTTTATCAGGGGCCATTCTCTGGGTTTATCAGGAGCCATTCTCTGGGTTCATCAGGGGCCATTCTCTGGGTTTATCAGGGGCCATTCTCTGGGTTTAGCAGGGGCCCATCCTATCGGTTTATCAGGGTCCATTCTTTGGGTTTGTCAGGGGCCATTATTTGGGTTTATCAGGGGCCATTCTCTGGGTTTGTCAGGGCCATTCTCTGGGTTTATCAGGGTCCATTCTCTGGGTTTATCAGGGGCCATTCTCTGGGTTTATCAGGGGCCATTCTCTGGGTTTATCAGGGGCCCATCTTATCAGTTTATCAGGGTCCATTCTATGGGTTTGTCAGGGGCCATTATTTGGGTTTATCAGGGGCCATTCTCTGGGTTTGTCAGGGTCCATTCTCTGGGTTTATCAGGGTCCATTCTCTGGGTTTATCAGGGGCCATTCTCTGGGTTTGTCAGGGCCATTCTCTGGGTTTATCAGGGTCCATTCTCTGGGTTTATCAGGGGCCATTCTCTGGGTTTGTCAGGGGCCATTCTCTGGGTTTGTCAGGGGCCATTCTCTGGGTTTATCACGGGCCATTCTCTGGGTTTATCAGGGGCCATTCTTCTGGTTAGTCAGGGGCCATTCTCTGGGTTTATCAGGGTCCATTCTCTGGGTTTATCAGGGGCCATTCTTTGGGTTAGTCAGGGGCTATTCTCTGGGTTTATCAGGGGCCATTCTCTGGGTTAATCAGGGCCATTCTCTGGGTTCATCAGGGGCCATTCTCTGGGTTTATCAGGGGCCATTCTCTGGGTTCATCAGGGGCCCATCCTATCGGTTTATCAGGGTCCATTCTTTGGGTTTGTCAGGGGCCATTATTTGGGTTTATCAGGGGCCATTCTCTGGGTTTGTCAGGGCCATTCTCTGGGTTTATCAGGGTCCATTCTCTGGGTTTATCAGGGGCCATTCTCTGGGTTTATCAGGAGCCATTCTCTGGGTTTATCAGGAGCCATTCTCTGGGTTCGTCAGGGGCCATTCTCTGGGTTTATCAGGGGCCATTCTCTGGGTTTATCAGGGGCCCATCCTATCGGTTTATCAGGGTCCATTCTTTGGGTTTGTCAGGGGCCATTATTTGGGTTTATCACGGGCCATTCTCTGGGTTTGTCAGGGCCATTCTCTGGGTTTATCAGGGTCCATTCTCTGGGTTTATCAGGGGCCATTCTCTGGGTTTATCAGGGGCCATTCTCTGGGTTTGTCAGGGGCCATTCTCTGGGTTTGTCAGAAGCCATTCTCTGGGTTTATCAGGAGCCATTCTCTGGGTTTATCAGGGGCCATTCTTTGGGTTAGTCAGGGGCCATTCTCTGGGTTTATCAGGGGCCATTCTCTGGGTTAATCAGGGCCATTCTCTGGGTTCATCAGGGGCCATTCTCTGGGTTTATCAGGGGCCATTCTCTGGGTTTATCAGGGGCCATTCTCCGGGTTTTATCAGGGGCCATTCTCTTGGTTTATCAGGAGCCATTCTCTGGGTTCGTCAGGGGCCATTCTCTGGGTTTATCAGGGCCATTCTCTGGGTTTATCAGGAGCCATTCTCTGGGTTTATCAGGGGCCATTCTCTGGGTTTGTCAGGGGCCATTCTCTGGGTTTATCAGGAGCCATTCTCTTGGTTTATCAGGGCCATTCTCTGGGTTTATCAGGGGCCATTCTCTGGGTTTATCAGAGCCATTCTCTGGGTTTATCAGGGGCCATTCTTCTGGTTAGTCAGGGGCCATTCTCTGGGTTTATCAGGGCCATTCTCTGGGTTCATGAGGAGCCATTCTTTGGGTTTATCAGGGGCCATTCTCTTGGTTTATCAGGGGCCATTCTCTGGGTTTATCAGGGGCCATTCTTTGGGTTTATCAGGGGCCATTCTCCGGGTTTTATCAGGGGCCATTCTCTTGGTTTATGAGAGGCCATTCTCTGGGTTTATCAGGGGCCATTCTCCGGGTTTTATCAGGGGCCATTCTCTTGGTTTATGAGGGTCCATTCTCTGGGTTTATCAGGGGCCATTCTCTGGGTTTATCAGGGGCCATTCTCTGGGTTTATCAGGGGCCATTCTCCGGGTTTTATCAGGGGCCATTCTCTTGGTTTATCAGGGGCCATTCTCTGGGTTTATCAGGGGCCATTCTCTGGGTTTATCAGGGGCCATTCTCTGGGTTTATCAGGGGCCATTCTCTGGGTTTATCAGGGGCCATTCTCTGGGTTTGTGAGGGGCCCATCTTCTGGGTTTGTGTGGGGCCCAGCCAACTCTGTGTGTCGGCCTGTTTCCTTCCTGATTTGTTGGATGTAAACTTTTAACATGGAAACACTCAAAGAGATTACTCTAATGGTAACACATTGATCAGGACTAACTTCCTATTAACTCTGACAATCAATAGTGAAACCAGATCAGCTCAGACGGATGACTGGTGGTCAGACCACGCCGTCTGTACTTTGTTTCTAGGACATTTTCCTCTGCGTATAGACTTAATGCTCACAGCATGTGGGTTTAAAGAGTGGATGCACTGGAATCAAAGTCACTGCTTTGCACGGTCACATTTTGAACTGTAACACCACACCTATTTATTATTTTTGCAGGTTTAAAAATCCACTTTAGAACAGAATTCATGAGTCCCAGCTGGCTGGACATGTTTGACTTTGTGCAGGGACAACTCTGGACTTGGTTAATCACTTTGGCTATTTTAGTCTCTGCTGCTGTTGACTGTCACACCTTTACAGCCTCCACCACACATCCATCCTGCATTTTGTGTCCAAGTATTGTTTTTTATTATTTTTATTTAGCATTTATTTAACATGGACACACAGTAACACTGATGCTGTGATATTTAATCATACATAGGTCCCAGATAAGTCCCATTGATATTTATCATCTTTGGATCTCAAAGCTTGTTTGCCCTAGATTCTGGCCCGGTCTTTATAAAACCCTCGCTCTGACCACTTGATGTTTTCAGACTCGATGCATGTTCACGTCTCGGAGCAGGGTGCCCTGATTCTTGTTGTAATGGAGGGGTAGGCGAAGTGTGGCTGCATGACCCTCCAAATGGAGGCTTTCTAGAGACGAACTCCAAACAAAGTGTCATGGGAAATCTCCCAGAATGTCTTTAGAATCATCGGCAATTACTGATGATTTAGGAGACATCTGAATTGAATGCTGTTTTAATGCATTATGATCATTTTGATTTGAAACACTTGTTCTAGGATTGTCATCATGTCTTTCCATAAATGCTGTCCATGACTTCTGATGACGTATCAGGTCCCATTTTGTAGATGAGGGACCCAGTGTTCAAGGTTCAAGGAGGCATTTCAAGGCTGAATCCCATTTCTTCCCTAATTTTTGCCCAAATTTTTGTCAGTGAAGGGCCAAAAATGAATCGGGGTGGAGGGTCACGGCCCAAAACTAAACATTCATGTTGCAGTGCATGAAATTAAATGTGCCTATAGCATAATTTTGCAAAATAATAACTCATACAAAGTAATTTTGAAAATGAATAACACTATTCTTAATGGTGTTTCACAGCATGAAATTACTTAACATCCATGTGGCACAGATAGTAATTGGGCATACCGCCTTGAAATCAGTTTCAGTAAAAAGTACTCATGTTCCCAACTATTTTTAAACTTTGTCTTATCAGTGTGCCACTGTCTCACACGCTCCATCTCTGCCATGACCCCAGCCTCCTCTCACTGACTCACTCTCTGGTCATGGGCTTCCAGATTTGAGCTGACAGGAGCTCAACAGCGCCGCCCTACCCCTGATGTAACACAATGTTAATTTGTGGTCAGGAGACGAAGTGCAACAATAAATAAATATTGAAAGAAATATTTAGACTGCTGGCAGTGGGAAAATAATCATTTAAAAAAAACAAATCTCAAACATGGGCAGCAGGGCCAAAAATAATAGCTCGTGGGCCAAAGTTGGCCCGCGGGCCCCAAATTGGACAGCCCTGCTCTACAGTCTGAAATCGCACCATATTGTAATTTCGCCCAGGGTGCCAGAATAGCTAGAACCGGCCCTGTACATGACTATTGTACTCTGATAAAAGTACAGGTACTCTGCTTAAATTTTACCAGTAAAAGTACTGGTCTATAAATCTACTCGAGTAGAAGTCAAAAGTGTCTGATTTAAAGTTTACTTTAAGTACTGACTGACTTCTGAGGAGTTGTACAGTAATTTGAATTTTACTTCATGTAAGATAATAGATCTCCAACCAGGCTGCTCAGGTAAAGTAGCACCTCTAAAATAAGTTAAAATACACAGAGAAACTGAAAGTGTTAACTGAACTCTCAGAGTTCTACTCAACACTTTAAAACAGCGTTACTCCACCCAACCAAAGAGCCAAACTGCTAAAAAATACCTTTGCAAGAGCCACAATCTAAGTAGTGAAAAGTGGGTGAATGGGTTAAAGTGGCAATAAACATAAGTTAATGGGGGCAAAATAGTCAAAAAGCAGCAAAAAATGGTGAAAAGGGGCAAAATCGGCATAAAATGCCAAATACTGGGTGACAATTGACAAAAATGGGGTAGGAAAAGTGGCAAAAAGGGCAGAAAGTGACAAAATTTGGGAGAGAAGTGACAAAAAATGAGTTACAAATGGCATGGCATGGCACTTTCCACTCAAAAGAATGAGTGGAAAGTGACTTAAATGGGCAAAAGGCAGCAAAAAGTGGCTAAAATTCAGGGAAAAAGCGGCATTTAATGGCAAAAGGCAGGTTAAATGTGTAAATAGTGGGAAAATGGGGAAAAATACAAATAGTAAAAAACACAATAAAAGAGTCAAAAACTGGGCAAAAATGGGTAAAAGGTGGCAAAAAGAAGTGACAAAAGTGGGCTTAAAGCAGTAAAAATGGATTAAAAATGGCAAAAAAAAAAAAGCAAATGGGGCAATGGAAATATACAGACAAATTGAAAAGCTGACAATTAAAGCTCAGGCTAATTTCTGAGGTCAAAGTTTCCCTTTTTTAAGGTTTTCTGGGGGAAAAATATTTCAAATTAAGACATACAGTGCTTCACAAATCTATTAGACCACCCCCTTAAGCAGGGGTTCTCAACCTCTTCAGCCCGCAACCCCCAAAATAAAGGTGCCAGAGACCGGGGACCCCCGCTGTACCTGAAGGTGGTCGAACACAGCCATGCACATTCAAGAACAGTCATGTGGAGACAGGGCCGTATATTAGGGGGGAAAATGGCCCAGCCAAACTGGGTGCCAGCAGAATCATGGTCCATTGTGAAGTTAAGCTGTGGTGTTTTATATCTAACCTGAATCATAACCACTCTTATCAAAGAAACAAATATATTTTTAATTCATTTGTGCAGTAAGTAGCCCTCTTAAAAATGTCGATCATTTTGTTTAGAACAGAATTAAAATACATTAAAAATGGCTAAAATGAGTTAATAATGGCAAAAGAATGTTTGGAAAGGTGGTGAAATTGGAGTTTAAAAGTTGCAGGAATGGGTTAGAAGTGCCAAAAATGGGATAAAATTGGCAAAAATAAAAAAACAAAATGGCAAAAATTGGTTAAAGTGGCAAAAACGGATATTAAGTGGTAAAAGGGGATTTAAAAAGTGGTTGAAATGGCGTTAAAGTAGCAAAAATAAGTGGAAATTAGGTGAAATGGGGTGAAAAATTGATGTAAACCTGCATAGAAGGGCAGAGGCAGAAATAGGCAAAAAAGGGCATATTAAATTGTGAAATGTAGCACAAAAAGTGGTAAAGAGGGGTTAATAGTGGCAATGATGGGTCAACAGAGCCAACAATAGGCAAAGAGTGGCAAGACTTGGTTTAAAAATGGCAAAAACAGGCAGGAAAAAAGTGGTAGAAAGGGTTTAAAACCAACAAAAAATGGTTTTAAAGAGGGAAAATTTGTTAAAATTGGCAAAATTGGTGGGAAAAAAGTGACGAAAACAGGTTGAAATCTGACAAAATTGGTGCAAAGCGGAAACAGTGTAAATTTTATAATGTTCCTATTTTTCTTAAGGCATCTGGAGACCCCCTCTCAGTGTCTCGCTACCCACAATGGGGTCCTGACCCCAAGGTTGGGAACCACTGACCTTAAGTAAGGTTTATGCCACAGCTGCCCTAAATTAACAGCATTGATAATTACCAAAAACATTTTTGATGTTTCTGCAATGGTAAATACACCAATATGTAGAGGCTCTTTAACCCAAATGATATTTTTAATGCTAAAATAGAATTATTATTGTTATCTATGAATTTTCAAATTTACTGACTTACAAAAAAACCTGAAAAATAGTAAAGCACATTAATATTTCTTGATCAATATGTCAAATTATAGTTATTTACTTTCATTCCTGAACAGAAAAATAAGTTTTAGTGGTTGAATGTTATGCTTGATTCATTTCTGACTTCTCAGAGAAGCCCAGTGAGCCGGCTCAAATTTGGGTGAATTCAGTTTGAAATTCCTCATTCCTGTTCAAAATGGTAAAACGTGGAGAGCTGACTGAAAATGACAGAGTCCGCATTAAAGCACTTCATGATGCAGCTGTGGCATAAAGCTTACTTTGGGTGGTGGTCTAATGAATTTGTTAAGCACTGTAAAAGAGTCACACGTTGAGCATCACTGCTTTAAAAGTTTCTGTTTTAGTCCATTCTACTTACAGTTAAACTATACTTTTGAAAGTATGTTTTAGAATATGATAAGAGCTGCAGTAACTCTTGGAAATTGCTGTCAAAGCAGATCTCTTCTGGCTAGAACAGAGCAGAGAATCAACCTCCTATCAATACTACCCATACAGATGAAAATTACACATAATGTGTCCTTTAGGAACAGCTAAAGTCATAGGAGGGAACTCTACCTCAGTGGATAACTTCACTCATGGTGCAAATGTGCTTCACATCAAAAACAGTGACAATTTCCTGAAACAGGAGCAAAATAACCCCAGCAGAGAAAGGTGTACAACATCCAAACACAAGCAAACTCATATTAAACATATCTAACACTCTGCCCAACGGCATGATGGGAAACTCCACCCACACATCAACCCAGGTTTGAAATGGCAGTGAGCTACAGAACAGCCTCTTTAAAACACGTTCCTATAGCTTCAGCTGCTGTATAGTTGTAGTCATGATGCATAGTTGCACTCCAAGATTTGACTAAAAGCACAACAGTCAGTTTGCATTTACACACTTTCGTATAATTTTCCAGTTATCATGATTTTAGCCGATATATGCAAACCTGGATTTGACAACCTCAGAGCAGACAAAGACCAGTTCTTCAGACTCAGTAAAGTTAGAGCCTGATCTCCTGCCTGACTTTAAGGTTCAGTTTGATCTCTCTGAGTGGATTATTTGTAGATTTTAATTTTTAGGGTGCCGGTTATAAATCCTCTCCTCAAGTTTGTAATAGATCTATTTCAGGCTGATGAAAGTGCAGATTCGAAACCTCCTCTTTCAGTCAGCCTCTTAGCAAACATAAAGAGGGGTTAAAAGTTCATCTTAAGGGCGTTAAAGAGGCCAATCACTGATCAGATGTGAGTCTCTGACTGTGTCTTTTCTCCCTGCAGGACCATGTCTCCGCCCTCCAGCTCCTGGACTCCCTCTTCCCCTCTTCACGGTCTCCTCCTGACATGAACGACTGAATCTGAGGACGCAGCACCCCCTGCTGGACCCCTGCTGCAGCCGCAGGCCATGGCTGAGTCCAGTTACTCCGACCTGATCGCCAAGCACTACAACTACACCGGAAAGTTCCGTAAGACGGCGCAGGACTCGGGCCTGAAGGCCGACTCAGTGGTATTCATCATTGTGTGCTGCTTCATCATCCTGGAGAACATTCTGGTCCTCACCACCATCTGGAGGACCAAGAAGTTCCACAAACCCATGTACTACTTCATTGGGAACCTGGCGCTGTCTGACCTGCTGGCCGGTGTTGTCTACACTGCCAACATCCTGCTGTCGGGCGCCAACACCTACAAGCTGACGCCCACACAGTGGTTCTTCAGGGAGGGCAGCATGTTCGTGGCGTTGGCGGCGTCCGTCTTCAGTCTGCTGGCTATCGCCATTGAGCGCCACCTGACCATGCTGAAGATGAAGCTGCACAACAACGGGAACACGTTCCGCGTCTTCCTGCTCATTAGCACGGTGTGGATGATCGCCGCCGTGCTGGGCGGTCTGCCTGTGATGGGCTGGAACTGCATCGGGAGCATGACGCAGTGCTCCACCGTGCTGCCGCTCTACCATAAGACCTACATCCTGTTCTGTACCACCGTCTTCAGCATCATCCTCATGGCCATTGTCGTTCTCTATGCACGGATCTACGCCCTCGTTCGCACGCGCAGCCGTAAGCTCGTCTTCCGTAAAGTCACCAACGGGCGCGGGAACGCTGGGGCCAACATCAAGAGCAACGAGAAGTCGATGGCGCTTCTGAAGACAGTCATCATCGTCCTGAGCTGCTTCATTGCCTGCTGGGCGCCGCTCTTCGTCCTCCTGCTGCTGGACGCCGCCTGTGAGACACTCACCTGTCCCATCCTCTACAAGGCCGAGTGGTTCCTGGCGCTCGCCGTCCTCAACTCAGCCATGAACCCGCTCATCTACACGCTGACCAGCAATGAGATGCGCCGCGCCTTCATCAAGACGCTGCTGTGCTGCACCGCCTGGCTCCGCCCCAGGCCCAAGTTCACGGGGCCAATCATGGGGGCCGAGTTCAGCCGCAGTAAGTCGGATAATTCCTCCCATCCCAACAAAGAGGAGGCGGAGTACTCGCAGAGGGAGACGACAGCGGCGTCCTCAGGGAACGTCACCTCCTCGTCCTAAACGCTCGCTGTGAACGAGTCGTAGAGTCTCAGACGTAGGGTTTGATTCGGCAGGAAGCATGAACGGCGCACGGCGGCGGCGTCACAACTGAACTGAACTGAGCTCAGCTGATACACTCTCACAGCACTTATGGAGACTTTGAACTGGTTTAACTGGGACCAGTGGACCCTCAGATGAAGATGCTGTGCACTTAGTAAGACGCTCACACCTCTACGAGTCACATCGAGTCACATCAAGTCACTTCAGTCCGGCCTGCAGGACGATCAGCTGATGTGGGTGGAGCTGATCTGAAGAAGAGACCGGTGTGAGACTAGAACGTAGAAAACTGGCTGTACTGACCCTCTAAGAACCTCTAGAACCTTTAGAACGTAAACACAGCGCTGAAATATTTAAGGAGTACAAATTAATTCATACAAATGTTTTTTCTCCACTTTTCTTATCAAAACTTCACATGAAAGTCAAACAGGAAGTCAGAGATCAGCTGATTTTTGGTTGAAATGATAAATACTAAAAATGTGAAGTTAAAATTAATGTTTATCTTTTATTTTGAAAAGGTGCCGCAGAGGAAGCTGATCTCTGACTCTCTGAGATTTTAAGATATTCTGTAAAAAGTTAACTTTGTAAAGCTGTAGAAACTTAAAGGGGCCCCAGGTGGACATGGGAAAAAATGTAAAGTGATGTTCCATGGGGCTGTGGATGTGAAGATACATTTAAACGGTCCCTTTAAATTTTCTTCTGCTCACTAGAAGTCTTCCCATGAGCTTTGATTTGTTTCATATTACATATTTTAACCACATTCTTTTTATTCCATGTCCCTCTAGGGCAGGGGTGTCAAACTCAATCACAGCAGGGGCCAGATTCTGGATTCAGGACTGACCCGAGGGCCTAACAGGGTCAACATTTAACCAGAAACTGTCATCATCGTATCATCAGTAACGAATTAAATTTAAAATCATGAGTTTTAAAGGTCCAAATATGAGATAAAATTCAAAATAATACACTTTAGAATTCAAACTATAAGATTAAAGAAGTCAAAATCATGAGTTTTAAAGGTCAAATAATGAGATAAAACTGGAACTCATGAGTTTTATCAATCAAAATATGAGAAAAAAATCAAAATCATAAGTTTTAAGAGACAAAATGACATAAAACTGTATATCATGGGTTCTATCTGTCAAAACATGAGATAAAATTCAAAATAATACACTTTAAAATTCAGATTATCAGATGAAATGTCAAAATCATGAGTTTTAAAGTCAAATATACAAAAAAAATTCAAAATGATAAGTTTTTAAGGTCAAAATACAAGATAGAACCGTAAATCATAGGTTTTATCAGTCAAAATATGATTAAGAAATTCAAAATCATGAGTTTGAAGGGTTACGATATAAGGTAAAATCAGTTTTATCCATCAATATAAGAAATAAAATTCAAAATAACACATTTTATAATCAAAAATATGAGATTAAAAAGTCAAAATCATAAGTTTTAAAGGTCAAATAATAAGACAAAACTGGAAATCATGGTTTTATCAGTCAAAATATGATTAAGAAATTCAAAATCATGAGTTTGAAGGGTCACAATATAAGATAAAATCAGTTTTATCCATCAGTATAAGAAATAAAATTCAAAATAAGACATTTTATAATCAAAAATATGAGATTAAAAAGTCAAAATCATAAGTTTTAAAGGTCAAATTATAAGACAAAACTGGAAAATAGAAAGTTTTATCAGTCAATATGATTAAGAAATTCAAAATCATGAGTTTGTAGGGTCACAATATAAGATAAAATCAGTTTTAGCCATCAAAATATGAAATTAAATTCAAACTAATACATTTTAAAAGCAGAAATATGACTTAAAAGTCAAATTCATGAATTTTTTAAGGTCAAAATATAGGATAAAATTGAAATCGTGAGTTTTAAATGTAAAAATCTGAGAATACATTTAAAAATTACAACTTTAAAAGGTGAAAATATGACTTAGAATTTAAAATTGTGAGTCTAAAAGGTCTAAATATTACATAACAAAGTAATATTTATAGTAATAAGTCATTAAATCATCATTAAATCATTTTCGTTGGCATTTTTATACTGAGGAACTCTGCAGACCTCATACTAGTGGGCCAGTTATAATAAAAATATTAATGGTCTTGCGGCTCAGGTATAACTGTACCACGGGCCAATTTGGCCCCCGGGCCTTGAGTTTGACACCCCTGCTCTAGGGCCTCCGTAGAAACTGTTGGTCAGAATGTGTTTTTTTATTTTCTGTCTGTGTTCAGTAGAGATGTCAGCTTAGTCAGATTAATTTATATCTGTAACCAGAGGGGAAAACTGTTGATTTGTAAAAAAAAACAAACAGATTTATGTTTTTTTTTTTTTATTCAGTCATGAGTATGGAGGCCCATTCCTGCCGAAACAAACAATCAAAAGATTTAAAATATGTATGAAAATTAAACGAGCAACAGCATCATAATTAGGGCTGTCAGTGTTTACACGTTATGGCGATGATACTGTTCTGCTCTTTTCAGGGGCAAAAGTAGTTAAGCTACCGTAGCAGGGATGCTACTTATATAAGAATCTTCCTGCTCTCACAGTGATGTAAAATAAGCCCTCCACTACTTCTTAATGTCTCATTTCACTAAAAAAAAAAAAACCTCACAGCTCAGTGGACATGGGAGAATCATCTGCACCGTCTGTTATCAAAAATCGACCTTTTCAGCACTTCTTTATTTCTTCCAATCATTAGAAAGTTCTTTTTTTGTGGATAAGGTACCAGAAGATAAAATGCACTTAAGACGGCACAAATTTCAAAATAAAATCAAGACAGAGAAAGCAGCTAACTGTGAACGCTTGAAAAGTATAAATTCTGTCACATTTACCAGGAACCACTGGACAAACGTGTCATTTTGTACATGCACTCCTGCAGATTTCTTTTTATATACAGTACTGATGAGGACTTTCAGGCATGCTTGGGCCAGAAATTGAGGCTGAAATAAGACGAGGCAAGTAATTAGTGGACAGTCGGGTGAAAGGGGGGACTGACACAACCCTGGCCATGCTCTGGATTACCAGAGGGAGGGGGGAATAATCTGTTAAATATATAAGTCCATACCTTTACGGGTGGATGTGGGACGTAAGCAGGGCCTAGTGTACGTTCCAGGAGGGTTGCCCGGGGGCCTCTGGTAGTGCTGAGGATGTCTGAAGGTCCTGAAAACCACTGGTGGGAATCAGGCCAGGACCAATGAGATGCCGTCGAGCTTGACCTTGGCTGCTGAGCAACACGTGCGTCAACGTGTCTCCTAGCTCAGTCATGGTTTCAGACCACACTGGAGGTGCAGATCAGCTCAGGTTTAAATAATCAGACATAAAAAAAATCAATGATTTTATTTGATTCACTAATCAGGACAATTAGACTGACTTAAGATTGTCAGAAGGAATCAAAATTATGTTTTGAAATGCAAAATAATTAAATGTAGAAATATGAACAGTCTTGTTAAAGATCAAAAAGTTAATGATGATTGGGGATTATAAGTATTAAATGTTACTGAGCTCTAGTTTAGAGATGAGCTAGTTTGCCATTAACCCTTTAGAACTGCTGTTTATAAACCGTATGTCCAGTTAATCTTAAAATTCCTTTTAAACTTTAAAATAAAATTCTTGCAACAAATAGAAATTCAGATATATCACATTTTATGACTCCTGGATAAAGTCTATTTGTTGTAATATAAGAGAAATGACTGCCTGATAAGTTAAATAAGAACTGTGAACACTAAAAGAGACTTAAAAAATGATTTATATTTTTTTACACTGTTAGTATCACTTTTTCATAATAAATTTTATATTTTGACAGGAATGGGCTTCTGTACAGCTCAGCCTCTGTTACCATGACAACCAGGTGTTTTCAGTCCATCAGGATTAATCCATTAATGTGTGTTCTGTCTGTGTGTGTGTGCGTCTGCACTGTTTAACTCCTGAATGTGTGTCTGTTAGCACTTAATAAAGACAGAAAGAAAAAAACCCTGTCTCTGTTTCAGGACAAATTCATGACATGAAAATGTTTTCAACATGGAGATATAAATCAGGCAGTGATCTCCATAGACCGTTACCGTGGGCCTTAGAAGTTATCCACTACAAATAAAGACTATAAGATAAATACTGAGGCTGAGATTATGCTTTAAATGATTTTAAAAGTCTCTGTTATAAATGGAGAAGAACATGGCAGCACAGCAGGGTTCTGAAAAGTCCAGCAGCAGGAACGAGAACAGAAGGTGACAGGTGAAAGCAGAACGTAATCAGGGAGAGTGGACAGGTGTTCAGAGAAAGTCAAGAGTACCTTGATGCAGACAAGATGGCCGACATACATCCAATCCATACCAGAAGTCTCAACTGGAAGTCCGTATGTTTAAGGTTAGGCTTAGGCATTAAAACCTGAGTGGTTAGGTTCAGGGTAAGGCAGTGGGGAGGTGATATATTTCAGATCCAGCACCAAAGGTTAGGCTTAGGCACGAAAAAGACTGACAAACACTGGCAGCTGAGTCCACCACCAAGAACAAACTTCTGCTTGGGACTTCCGGCATGAATTGGATGTACAGCAACGCCCCTTGTCGGCCATCTTGACTGCGGTTGGGTCCCCTCTCAAGAAAGTTAAAGGAAGCAGGTGTTCAGCTAGGCACCAGTGAGGCCAGTTTAAAGCCTGCAGGATCAGACAAGCTCATTGAACTAAAAAACTCACTAGAAATCTGCATTTTGAGTAAATTTGAGTTTATAAACTCACCAGAAGGCCGCCATGTTTCGGCGTGCGCTGGTGGTGTAGCGTCACAATTCCGCAGCACTCCTCACCATAGACATCATATACGTAGACGCCTCATTGACTGTGTTTGCCCGCTGCCGCTATACGTCAACGTGTCCGCCATATTGCAAGAGACAAGACCATCCTATAAACAAATGCAAGTATATAGGGGATGAAGGGTTTTGTTATTTTTAAAATGTTATTCCACACGATCTTGTCAGCCCCACACAGCACAGGAGTGAGGCATCTTGCCCAGGAACGCCTCTGGCAAAATGGCGGCAGCGTTGACGTATGGCCCACTGGCCAATGCAGCGTCTACGTGTATTATGTCTATGCTCCTCACCGCTCCCATCCCACGCAGTTTCAGACTGGCAGTCAGTGTTAAGGCTACATCCCAGAGAAGCTGCACGTTGCACACATGGAGAACTTTACTATTTGAGGTCTCTTCTATTTTTTATTTGCACCATGAGCAGTTATCTGTCCATCTAGACAGCAAAATGATGAATACAGAGCCATATTTACCTTCTTGTAGCAAATATTTACATCCATTAAGTAGAATATGTTTGAAATCCGTTTCTTGATGAACCAGATGAAGGCCATGAGCTAAACTGTATCTGTCTAATAAAGTTGTTCCCCAAACATCTACTCTTTATGAAGCTTTCTGTTGCACATGGTTTAGGTAAAGATGAAGTACGAAAGCACTTCTGGTTTACGCTTTTCAAAGTAAAAGTCCACTTTAGTATTTTTTTGGAGAAACTCCCTTCGTATGCATATACTGCTTTTGTTTTGAAAAGCCCCCAGCACACTTCCAATATACGCTGAATCCAGTCACTTGTAGAAGGTTTACTGAGGTCAAACTCAAATGAAAGCTGTTATGGCAGCAACAGCTGCAAGCAGAAAAACGTCTGAAAAACAGTTACTGCATAGGAACGGCGAGGATCACTCATAGGGAACGCTCTGGAACTGTGACGTCACACTATCAGCGCGGACTAAAACATGGCGGCCTCCTGGTGAGTTTATCAGCTCAAATTTACTCAAAATGCAGATATCTAGTAAGTTTTTTGTTCAATATACATTTGAGAGATACAAATGTCAATCCAACAAGATGAGCTTGTCTGATCAGGGTTCTTTTACAGGATGCTAAGGACAGGGAGATGCAGGCAGACTCAAACTTTATGTGCCACTGGAGATAGTCTGCACTAGTTCTAGGCCGAAAAAGTATGAGCATGTACAGCTCTCAATACTTGGTCTAGGCTCCTTTTACATTAATTACTGCAGCAATGCAACAACATGGAGGCGATCAGTCTGTGGCCCTGCTGAGGTGTTATGAA
Source organism: Cheilinus undulatus (assembly GCF_018320785.1). Taxonomy (NCBI): domain Eukaryota; kingdom Metazoa; phylum Chordata; class Actinopteri; order Labriformes; family Labridae; genus Cheilinus; species Cheilinus undulatus. The sequence continues at coordinate 3,390,839 of NC_054871.1, read as the reverse complement.
GCCCAGGTTGCTCTGATAGTGTTCCTCAGCTCTAGTGTGTGTTGGGTCTGGTGTCTTGTGGTCCTTAGATCAGGTATGAGTAAGTGAAAATGAAATCAGCATCTCCATTAAGCTGGTCAGCAGAGGGAAGCATGAAGGGCTCTAAAACTTCCTGGTAGACGGCTGCGCTGACCTTTGACCTGATAAAACACAGTGTAGCAACACTAGCAGATGACATGGGTCCCTAAACCATCACTGACTGTGGAAACTGTACACTGGACCTCAAGACCTGAAGGATCCTGTTCCTCTCTAATTTTCTGAGACACTGAATTTGGGTTTTTTATTAGCTGTAAGCCATAATCATCAAAATTAAAAGAATTTCTATCTAATTTTATGGTTGATTGAGGAGTTTGGTCATCACAGATATGTTTAGGATTCAAATTGTGCTGCGGTTTAGTAAAAGGACTGTGTGATGTTGTGGTGTGAGGACAACCCTGAGCCATAAATCCAAAGGGAAAAGACACACCAGCCATTCTTCTTTCTTCTAACTGAATGCTGACAGGTAGACTCACCTGGGAACATTTCCCATACTCCTCTGTTTATTCTGGAGCTTTTAGCCACACCTCCTTGTCTTTTTACTTCATGCAGGTCAGTGTTACTCAGCCCTGCTCAACCAAAGAGCCAAATAGTTGAGAAATACATTTGCAAGAGACACATTCTAAGTGGTGAAAAATGTCAATTAAAATAAGTTAAAGGTGGCAAAAGTGATCAAAAAGTGGCAGAAAAGTGGCAAAAGTGTGAGAAAAATGGCAAAAATGGGTGGGAAGTGACTAAAATGGGCAAAAATCAGGAAAAAAAAAGATGGGAAAATGGGCAAAAAGTGGCTTTTAATTGCAAAAGGCAGCTCAAATGGGAAAGGAAGTGGCAAAAAGGGGCAAAAGAATGCAAAAAGCAGGATAAATGTGTCAAAAATGGGTTAAAAGACGTAAATATGGAATTAAAGTAGCAAAAAATGTAAATAAGGGTGATGAAAATATGCAGACAAAAACAGAATAGAATTAAATTTGACAATGTAAGCCTACTGTGTAAGTGTGGGAAACAAACTGATTATTGCTACTTACAATGGATAATTTCTGAGGTAAAATTTTCCCTTTTTAAGGTTTTCTGGGGGAATAATGTTTCAAATTTAGACATTAAAGAGCCACAGATTATCACCAATGAGCCACATGTTGAGTATCACTGATATAGGTAGAAAGATCTCCAGCAGGTCCTGGAGGGTTGTTAACAGCAGAAGAAGACTGAGGCGTCTGTGTGAGTGTGCTGCCCCCCTGTGGTCACACCAGGACATTACAGGAACAGATCCTCCTAGCTCAGTTTATTCTGAATGTTCACACAAATAAAACAGATGACATTTAAACTAGTGCTGGTAAATTTTTGCATTGGTTTAGATTTTTGCAGCAGACACACGACACTCATACCCACTAAAAGGATAACAGAGGAATCCCTGAACCCAGCTAGGCTGCAAACAAATCAGTCATAATGATGGAGGCAGCAGTTTATCTGGGTTGTCGTGCTTTCACTGGTGTTTACTTCAGCTGTCACTGCAAAGCATGAAAAAGAAAATATTCTTCTGACATCTGAAAAGGCTGTTTTTAAGAGAGGAAAGCTGAGGAGAGACAGGAATAATTCACAAACTCCCATTCTATTGAGAAGCAGTCTGGTCCTGCAGCAGCAACAAACTGAGGAGTACTTTTCAGTTCTAACTCCATATTTAATCCATCAGTTGTGCATCAGCTCCAAAATACATCAATACATAGTCAGTCAGACCTCAAAAAGTCATGCATACCCATCCAACCTGACTGGGCTTGAGAGGATATGCAAAGGCTGAAAATCCTGCAAGACTTGATGTGTCCTATTCAAAAAAAATTGAGGCTGTGATTACTGCCTAAGGAGCTTCACACCATTGCTGATGTTCCATGAGGACACCGGGGTTCTTCCTGCAGAGCTACTACTGATGCTTTTATGACTTTTAAGACACCAACAATGACCGTCTCTCTACTTCCACATCTACCGTGCAGCTCAGAGGATGAAATGGGTCCATGCTGCACAGATATGACAGTTACTGAAGGGTCATGGGCGGTTTAGAACTGACCTTACAACTCCACTCACTGACAAGTACCACAAGGGGCACAGCTGTGTTCACATCTCTCCAGGACCATGCCTGAGTGTCCATTAGTCAAGCCCAAGACCAGCTCCTGAGGTGGACTAAGTGTGGTTAAACCAGACTTTGGTGTAAACAAGTGTCCTCAGAACCAGGCCCTGGATCTCTAAGGTGAAACCATCCCTAAACGTGCTGAGTTTGAGTTCTGATGCTCTTCTAGTGCTGATGAAGGACTGTTGGTTATCAGGGTATCTATGGTTTTGGGTGAGTCCTGTTGTTCTCTGGCTTTGTTTGGTTTACTTGCTATGATAGCTCTTAGCTAAAAGGCAACGAGCCTCAGATTGATCTTTACCTCCATATTACTAAAACGGGCCCTGGCTGGTAGTCCTGATGAAAATGTCACATTGTCATGGGGAGGAAACTTTTCCTGATGTTGGTGTCCTGAACTGAACTGGTTTCAAACAGATCGATGAGAGGCAGCCACACAAGCAGAGCCAGTAAACAGAGAGTGACCCTTGAAACCACACACCACATCAGAGAGTCCGGCAGAACGATCCGGACTTCAGGACGACCTGATGGATCTGAGTCTGCTCTTCACGCTGTCGCTCTGCTGTGAGTTTTTTTTTTTTTTTTTAATGGCTTCTAAAATGTTAAAACTCCCAATACTGATTTTTAGACAGAAGGAGCTTGTTTCCTGACTTTCTTCAGTTGTCTAAGTCAGGGGTTCTCAACCTTTTCAGCCTGCGACCCCCAAAATAAAGGTGTCAGAGACCGGGGACCCCCACAGTACCTGAAGCCATGCACATTCAAGAATAGTCATGTGCAGACAAGGCCGCCCATTAGGGGGGAAATTGGAGAGTTTTCTGGGGCCCAGCCAGCAAACTCATGGTCCACTGTAAAGTTAAACTGTGGTATTTTATATTCAACCTGAATAATATCCACTCTTATCAAAGAAACACATTTTAATTCATTTGGGTAGTAAGTAGCCCTCTAAAAAATGTCAATCCTACTGTTAAAACAGAATTAAAATACATTAAGACTAACTAAAATGAGTTAATAATAGCAAAAACTTGTGGGTAAGGTGGTGAAATTAGATTTATAAAGTTGCAGAAATGGGTTAGTAATGCAACAAACTAGAAAAAAAGTGGCACAAAAATAAACAAAAACTAGCAAAAATGGGCATAAAAGGTGGTAAAAGGGGCTGAAATGTGTTAGAGTAGCAAAAATGGGTGGAAATTTGGTGAAATTGGATGAAAATTAATATAAACTGGCAAGAAAGGGTTAGCTGAGACAGAAAAGTCAGAAACTGGCAAAATGGACATATTAAATTGTGAAATGTGGGATAAAAAGTGGTGAAAAGTGTTAACAGTGGCAATAATGGGTAATAGAGCCAGCAATAGGCAGAGTTGCAAGATTTGGTTTAGAAGTAGCAAAAACAGGCAGAAAATAAGTGGTGGAAAGGGTTTAAAACTGACAGAAAATGGGTTTTACATTGCAAAATTGTTTTGAAATTGTCAAAGTTGGTGAGATAAAGTGATAAAAATGGGTTCAAATCTCGCAAAATTGGTGTAAAGCAGCAACAGTGTAGTTCAAAAATGTTCTTAGTTCTTGAAGGCATCTGGAGACCCCCTCTCAGTGTCTTGTGACCCCCAATGGGGTCCCAACCCCAACGTTGAGAACCCTTGGTCTAAGTTATAAATGCACCAACAGGCTTTAACGAGAATGTGACGGTTACTGAAGACAAAAGACCAAGGAGTGAAAATTTAGTCTAAAACAACATCAAATGAGTGTTATTTTATATTTGATAATATTCTGATTCTTTAATGTCTGATGAGCTGATCTCTGACAATAATCTACGGTGGCCCTGAAGGTAAACTGCAGATATTTTAAATAGAACCCAAAAATATCCAACTGAATCAAGAATTTGTTTGACGTGCTTAACTTTTTTTTTTTTGCATTTCACTTTTTCTTTTTAAATCAGAAACTTCACTAAGATGTTTTTAGAGTTGACCTCAGGGCCACCGTAGAACTCAAAGGTGTAAAAAAAGATGACACAACAAATCCTCTACAGAAAAACCTCAAAATTCATTAAATAAAACTTTATTTACACATTATTTTCAGCTAATATCCAGATGTTTATGATCTGATTCGAATCAATAATTGATGGTTATGGATTGTTAATGCATAGTATGATGAATCTGACATCTCCAAAAAAGTTGGGACACTGTGTAAAATGTAAATAAAAACAGAAGTCAATGATTGTCAAACCTCATAAACCCAGATTTGATTCACAGTAAAACAGAAACAACATATCAGATGTTAAAGTGAAAGATTTTACCATATCATGAAAAATATTAGCTCATTTTAGATTTGATGGCAGCAACACTTACCAAAAAAGTAGGGACAGGGCAACAGGAGGCTTTAAAAGTAAGTGGTACAAATAAAGACATTTTCAACTGGGGTTGTCAAACATGAACCTACAGAGATGAAAATGCTGCTGGAGTTTTTGGACCTCATGTAGATTTTTTGGAGAGAATCTGATCTGTTATTTCCTGGATGTCTTCGTCTAAACTTCTGTCTCTGTCTCTGATTGGTCGACAGGGTGGACGGCTGCAGCGAGGTCATACTGGAGCGGTGAGTTAAATTCACAAAGATGTGTTGGATCTTCTAGTTTGGCTGCCACACCTGCTCAGAATCTCTGTTTAATTTCTCCAATCTGAACCACGTATTTATTTCCTCTATCGCTGACACTCTCTGCCCTTCATAAATTATTCTAAAAGTTTAACTAAGAATATTAACCCTCAGGCATCACTAGGGACATTTTTGTCCATTTTGGGTAATTTTTTCCTCTTTCTCTGCTCACCTTGTTGGCTGTGTTTGTGCATATGGTCCAATTTTTCACAACAAAGTTTCACTCTAGGCAAATTTTTGAATTCAAATTTCAATTGCTCTAATCGTTTAGGGGAACACTGTGAAACAAATTTACTACCCTTTAAAGCCATTAGGGACAAAAATGTTCACAAAAACTGCTCTGAAAACTTTTAATTTTTGCATAAATCTCTTAAACAACTTCAGCTGTGCTCAAAACTACCAAACATTCAATCATTTTGAGGATTTTAACCCTTTAAATGCCAGTTTGATTACTTAAAGTCAATATTGTTTTTCATGAAAAAAAAAGTGAAATCTTCCTGAAACCAAATGTTGGATGGCTGGGGCATTTTTTATAAATCCAGCCTGGACATGTCCATGATTAGCCAACATATTGACTTTGATGCATTTTTAGTTTTTGTGTAGCATCTGATTTAAAATTTACTAAATTAAGGACAAAAACGTCCACTTCCAAAAATGGCAATAAAAATAGTATACATTAATATTAATTAATAAGTATAAATGATTATTGAATAACTTTCAGGATTTTAACCCTTTAAATGCCTGTTTGATTACAGGATGGTCATATTTTTTCCTACAAACACACACAAAACAGTAATTATTTTCCAGATAACTAATGTTGGGGGGTTTGGAGAGGGGGGTTTAAATCAGTCCTGGATGGTAAACATTCGCCAACATATTGACTTTGATGCATTATTAGTTTTTATCTAGCATCAGATTTAAAATTTACTACCCTTTCAAGTCATTAAGGACAAAAACATCCACTTCCAAAAACGGCAATAAAAATAGTATACATTAAATCTTTTTCTTTTTTGGTCAAATCTTTTGACCAACTTAAGTTCTAATAAAAAAAAAATCGATTACTGAATAACTTTCGGGATTTTAACCCTTTAAATGCCAGTTTGATTAGAGAATGGTCATATTTTTCCTAAAAACACACAAAAAGTAATTATTTTCTACATTCAGATGTTGGGGTGTTTTTTTACATCAGTCGTGGGTACGTCAAACATTAGCCAAAATGTTGACTTTGATGCATTATTAGTTTTTGTGTAGTATTTGATTTAATATTTACTGCCCTTTGAGTCACGTGGACATAAACTAAACATCCCATTGACTCCCATTCAAACCACATTTGATTGACTGATTTAACCCCCACACACACACACACACAATAGTTATCTAGAAAATAATTACTGTTTTGTGTATTCTTTAGAAAAATGACCATCCTGTAATCAAACTGACATTTAAAGGGATAAAATCCAAATTATTCAATAATTGATTGTTTTGTTTTGATTAGAACTGAAGTTGATCAAAAGATTTGACCAAAAAAAGCAGACAAAATATTAACATAAACTATTCTTTGGAAGTGGAAGTTTTTGTCCTTAATGACTCTAAAGGGTGGTACATTTTAAATCAGATGCAATAAAAATAAAGTTTTTCACTTTTCTTTTATATAAAACAATGTTGACTTTAAGTAATCAAACTGGCATTTAAGGGGTAAAATCCTCAAAATGAGGAATTTGGTGGTTTTGAGCACAGCTGAAGTTGTTTTAGAGATTTATGCAAAAAAAGCAGAAGAAAATATGAATCTGTTAAGTTTTTATAGCAGTTTTTTTGGAAGTGGACATTTTTGTCCTTAATGGCTTTAAAGGGTAGTAAATAAAGTGATGCCTGAGGGTTAAACATAATAGACTCGACAAAAGGCTCTCAGCCTTACAGACCCCTGTAGTAGCAGAGTCAGAGAGAGGGACCCAACCGCAGTCAGGATGGCTGACATGGGCGTCGCTGTACATCCAATCCATGCTGGAAGTCCCAAGCGGAAGTTTGTTCTTGGTGTTGGACTCAGCTGCCAGTGTTTGTCAGTCTTTCTCGCGCCTAAGCCTGACCCTTGGTGCTGGATCTCAAATCACCTTCCCCACTGCCTTACCCTGAACCTGACCACTCAGGTTTTAATGCCTAAGCCTAATCTTAGACGTACAGACTTCCGGTTTAGACTTCCGGTATGGATTGGATGTATGTCGGCCATCTTGTCTGCATCAAGGTACTCTTGGAGTCAGAGGCTAGCGGCCCCCTCTGTCCCTGTCAAGCACACTCACCAAACCTTTACTAACAGAGGCATTAGAAAGAACACGTCAGCTGTAAAAATGTAATTTGTGAAAGCTGGAAGCAGGATCTGAAATTCTGTCTTTCCTTGTTTGTTTCTGGACAAACAAAATCAGACACAGAAAGTGTTGTCTACATTTCTGAAACTGCTCTCCATCCTTTTTCCTGCAGATCAACCAAAGTTCCTCGCCGACGATGAGATCAAAGACGGAGAGACGGTGGAGATCACCTGCACGCTCCCCATCGATTACAGCGGAGGAGAATGTCGCCTGTACAGAGAAGGTTCCCGCGTCCCGTTTCGAGTGGTAAATGAGGCGGGCTACCTGTGCGTCTTCTACGTGTATTCCGGCGCGCTGCTAGGGAGAGAGCCGGTCGGCAGCCGGGTCTATCTCACGTGTGACTACCACCTGCAGGAGTACACCTCCATGCACAGCCAGATTCATGGGATCACTGTAACTGGTGAGGCATCGATGTGTGGTTCAACTCAACAGTACCGTTTTAGTACCAGGAACTTTTTTGTCTATTGTATAAACTTAGAGAGTAGTCCCTTCTGTATTAGGATGTGGATATCTTCAGTTGCTTGCAGATGGCCCGAGTATGTAGGGAGGACAAAAGTCAATCAATAACAGAGCATTTAGGTTCTGCCCTGACCTTTATCTGTTGGTTCTCTCTGGTCCAGGTACCAGTCCCAGTCCTCGTCTGTCCGTCAGCCGCCGCTTGCTCACACCTGATGACAAATTGGAGGTCACCTGTTTTCCGCCGCTCCCCTCCGTTTCCAGCTGTAGCTTCTACAAAGACGACTACCCAGTCGCTCAGGGATCCTGCAGCAGAAACCTTACTGGGAAGCAGCTTTCTCTATTCTGGGAGAAACCTGCCACACTGGTTCCTGTCAACCTGACCTGCAGATACTTTCCACACCAAGGTCTGGAGGTCAGATCAGAGAGCAGCAACCACAATCAGCTGTTTGTGCTCGGTGAGGAAACTATCAGAACATGAACAAGCATGGTCTTGTTAAAAAACTAGTTTTGACCCTGCAGTCCAGGTCAATGTGGACTGCAGTGGCTTTCAGTAGTCATCTCCAACCAGAGTCCTTTATAAAAGGTTTCAGAAGAAGCAGTTCTCTGGGTCAGGTCCTCTCTGTTGGTGTTTAAATGCTGCTGTCAGTGTTGTCTCTGAACTCAGCGTCATGTTTGTTTGACTGCAGATGTGAGTCGAGTCTCCACGTCCATGAACTGCAGCGTGACGGTGGAGGACGATCAGCTGGAAGCATTCAGAGATAGAAGCTGGACTTCTGTGGGAGCAGACGGACAGACGGTCACTGTTCATGTGACAAACAGAAACCTGACCACCACGGAGAGCTGCAACAACATCCTGCCTTAACTGTCTGCTAATCAATCCACTCACATCTGATTGTTTTACTGGCAGCATCAGTCACACTGAATCTGACCTTTTGGAATCAGACTAAGGCCACTTTGGCTACGTTCACACTGCAGGCCTTAAAGATCACATATTGTGCAAAAATCACTTTTTCAGGCTTTTCTGACAAAAATATGTGTACAAACCCCCCAAGAATCAGGAAAATCAATTCCCTCCCCCCTCTCTCTCTCCACCTTTCAGAAAATGTGTGCTGAAACAAGCTCAGATTTTCCCCTTGTGATGTCATGTTGGGAGTTAGCCCCGCCCCCTGGTTTGGTTGGCTCTCCCCGCTTGGAGGAAAGTTCCACCCTCCTCTCCTGATCCTCCTCTCTGCTGCCAGCTGAGAGGAGCCACATACATTTCCTAAAAGGGGCAGAGTCAGACAGCTCATTAACATTTAAAGCCACAGACACAAAAACAGCTCATTCTGAGGGGTTTTTAGACGTGCAGAAATCAAACACTGGAGTGTTTTTCAGCAACAAACTTCTCAGGAATGTTTTGGGGACATTTGAGACCGATATAAACTTGTCTTCCAGGGGTGAAATATGTCAACTTTAATGCTCAATTCTGATTTTTTTCTCAGATTTGATTTTTTTGTTTGGCTGTTCACACTGCAGTCAAATTTCAACATATCAGGTAAGGATTGGATTTGGAAAAAAAAGTCAGATGCAATGTGACTTGTGCCGTTCACACTGTCAGAAAAATTTGATATGAGACACATATGAGCAAAGAAATCAGATTTAGGTCTCTTTTACCTGGAGTGTGGCCATACTCTAAGGCAGGGGTGTCAAACTAAAGGCCCATGGGCCAAATCCAGCCCGTGGAACGATTAGATTCGGCCCACCAGATCATATCATATTTGTATTCTAACTGGCCCACCAGTATGAGGTCTGCAGATTTCCTCCAGTATAATAATGTAAACTTCAACTTGATTAATTGAAATATCCTTGTTAAGCCATGAAAATCTAAATAATTTGTGTTTTTATTTCATATTTTCAATTTTGCATCTCAGGATTACAATCAACTGATGACTTTGAGTTTTCATTTCATACTTTGACTTTTTCAACTCAGAATTTGGACTTTATGTCACATTTTTATCTTTTAAATTCCCAATTTTGAATTAAAGTCATATTTTTTAAATTTTCAGTCATCATTTTTAATTCTAGCTCATATTTTGACATTTTCAACTCCTAATTTTTGGATTTTTAATCAAATATTTGGACCAATCAGACTCAAAATTGTAAATTTAAGTCATATTTTGACTTTCAAACTCATGATTTCAATTTTCTCCTCATATATCTGCTCTTAAAACATTATTCTTCTATTTTCAATGTTGTGTTCTGATCTTTTGAACTAATAAATTGGAATTTTTATCTCAGATTTGAGCCTTTAAACTTATCATTTTTACTTTTTTGAATTTCCAAATGATTTCTCATCAGTGCTGGGTGTTTTTATATTTTATTACTGGTGAAAATGAGGTTGACAGTTATGGTTAAATTTGGGTCCTGTTAGGCCCTCAGGTTAGACCTAAATCCAGAATCCGGCCCCTGCTGTGATTGAGTTTGACACCCCTGCTCTAAGGTCATAAGGTCACCATAAGGTCAGGAAGCAGGCTAAATGTTCGTCAGTTTATAACCAGATGCCTCAGGATCAAACATCGTACCTGGTGAAGGTGTGTTTTAACCCACGTGTCACTCGTCTTTAGTCCTGAAAGATTAAAAGCAGCAGACTGGGGCTGTCTTTCTACAGGCACAAACAGATAATGTCCATCCATAGACACAGTCTATTTCTGCAGAGTATGTCAAAATAAAAGCCTCCAATGCTCTGCGTCATCAAAGACTTTTATTTTGAAGAGCACCTTCAGGAAATGGAGGGTTTTCAGCAGCAACAAAGACGTCTCATAAATGGGAGTGAGGCTGAACTTCACATTTAAGGAGTACCTGAGCAGGTAAAGGATGGGAAAATAAAAGTGAGACTTTTAGCTCTAAACCAGGGGTGTCAAACTCAAGGCCCGGGGGCCAAATCCAGCCCGTGGTGCAGTTATACCCGGCCCACCAGATCATATCATATTTGTATTCTAACTGTCCCACCAGTATGAGGTCTGCAGATTTCCTCCAGTATAAAAATGTGAACTTAACCTTGATGATTTATAGTAACCCCAATGAGTCATACAAATTATAAATAGTGAAGAGTAGAAATAATTTGATTCAAAGTCAGGAACATGGAAAAGAAATGTGTTTTCATTTCATATTTTCAATGTTGTATCTCACAGTTATTATTCAAAGTTATGGTTTTAACTTTTTGTCTTATATTTTGACCTTTTAAAATCACAGTTTGAAATTTTGAGTAAAAGTTTGATCTTTAAAATTCATCATTTTTTATTTTAGCTCACATTTTGACCATTAAAACTCATGGTTTTGAATTTTGTCTCATATTTTGACCTTTTTATCTGATAATTTTGACTTTTTCTCTTGAGTTTTGACCTGATGAAAATGTCACGTTGCTATGGTTTAAGAGAAGGAAACTTTTCCTGATGTTGGTGTCCTGAACTGAACTGGTTTCAAACAGATCAATGAGAGGCAGCCACACGAGCAGCATGAGTAAACAGAGGGTGAACCTTTAAACCACACAGACATCAGAGAGTCCGGCAGAACGACTTCAGGACCACCTGATGGATCTGAGTCTGCTCTTCACGCTGTCGCTCTGCTGTGAGTTTTTTTTAATGGCTTCTAAGATGTTAAAACTCCCAATACTGGTCTGATTTTTAGATTTTTTTCCTGACTTTCTTCAGTTGTCTAAGTTATAAATGCACCAACAGGCTTTAACGAGAATGTGCCGGTTACTGAAGACAAAAGACCAAGGAGTGAAAATTTAGTCTAAAACAACTTCAAATGTGTGTTATTTTATATTTGATAATATTCTGTGATTCTTTAATGTCTGATGAGCTGATCTCTGACAATAATCTACGGTGGCCCTGAAGGTAAACTGCAAATATATTAAATCAGTGGTTTTCAAAGTGTGAGGCAGGCCTCCCCTGGGGGGCGCCACAGAGCTTCAGGGGAGGCGCAGAACCATAAACCTGAAAAAAGGTGATTTGCTTTGCTAACCTCTGCTGTGCAATGAGCAAAACGGATAGACTTATAGTTACTATAGGGACTATGCTATAGAGCAGTGTTACTCAACCCTCAACCAAAAAGCCAAAACACTGAAAAATACCTTGTCAAAAGCCACAATCTAAGAGGTGAAAAGTGGCAAAAAACAGCTCTAAGTCATAATAAAAAATGGGTTAAAGGTGGCAAAATGGTCAAAAAGCAGCAAAACATGGGTGAAAATGGGGAGAAAAAGTGGAAAAATGGTCAAAAAGTAGCAGAGTGGGTGAGAAGTGACGATAAAATGAGTGGAAAGTGACTTAAATGGGCAAAAAAAAGAGGAAACAAGTAGTATGTAATTAAAAAAGGTAGTTTAAATGGGCAAATAGTGGCAAAAAATGTGAAAAAGGGCAAAATGTGAAAAAATGGCAAAAAGAAGAGGCAAAAAATTGGGAAAAAAAGGAAACAAGTGGTATTTAATGGCAAAAGGTAGCTTAAATGGACAAAAAGTTGCAAAAATGGTATAAAAAGGCAAGAAATGGCATAAAAGTGGCAAAAATAGGGAAAGTGTCAAAAAGTTGTAAAATGGCCAAAAAAATATGAAAAAGGGGTATTTAATGGCATTATAACTCAATAATAGGGAAAGGCAGATGTTTAAGGACATTTGCAAACCAAAATATCCAAAATATATTCATGTTTAAAATTGTTTAAAGATTTTACATAAATGTTTGAAATGTTGTTGTTTTCAATTTGAATCCTTAATGTGGGTGGGGGTCCACCTGATAAATAATTTCTTCTTAGGGGAGGCTCACTCTCCCACACTTTGAAAACCTCTGTATTTAATGGAACCCAGAAAATCCAATTGAAACACCAGAATGCAATAAAGCACATTGCTCTTGCATTTCAAGAATTTCTTTGAGATGTTTAACCTTGTTTTTTGTTTTTTTTTGCACCTCACTTTTTTAAATCAGGAACTTAAATAATTTTTTTTTTGCAGTTGACCTGAGAGCCACCGTAGAATTCAAAGATGTAAAAAAAGACTACACAATAAATCATCTGCAAAAAAAAAAAAGTAAATAAAAAAAAAACAAAACTTTATTTGCACATTATTTTCTGCTAATGTCCTGATGTTTATGATCTGGTTGGAATCAATAACCGAAGGTTATGGATTATCAATGCTATCATAGTAAAATAAATCCAACATAATTTCTAAAAAAGTTGGGACGCTGTGTAAAATGTAAATGAAAACAAGTCAATGATTGTCAAACCTTATAAACCCGGATCTGATTCACAATAGAACAGAAACTGAACTGAGACATTTCACCATTTCATGACAAATATTAGCTCATTTTAAATTTGATGGCAGCAACACATCTCAAAAAAGTAGGGACAGGGAAACAAAAGGCTGGAAATGTTAATGTAGTGATGACAATCAGCTGGAGGAGAATTTTACAGCTATTTAGGTTAACTGTCAACAGGTCAGTTACATGACTGGGTCTAAAAGGAGCATCCTAGAGTCTCTCAGAGAGACGTTCACCAAACTGTGAAAAACTGCATCTAAATGTTGTGGAACCTCAGGGGCCACTGCATTAAAAACAGGCATGATTCTGGACTGAAATCACTGCATGGGCTCAGGAACATTTCAGAAATCATCGTCTGTCAACACAGTTGGCCGTGCCATCCACCAATGACAGTTAAAGCTGGATCATGGAGAGAGGAAGCCATATGTGAACAGGATCCAGAAACAGCGCCGTCTTCTCTGGACCAAAGCTCATTTAACATGGACTGAGGAAACATGGAAAACTGTTCTGTGGTCAGAGGAAACCACAGGCGCCATGTCCTGCGAACTAAAGGGGAGGGGGAGCATCCAGCTTGTTCTCCTGGCTCAGGTCTAAAGCCTGCATCTCTGATGGTATGGGGTTGCATTAGTGCCTATGGCGTGGGCAGCTCTAACATCTGGAAAGGAACTATCAATGCTGGACAGTAGAGAGAGCTTTTAGAGCTACACATGCTCCCATCCAGACAACGTCTCTGTCAGCAAGACCATGCTAAACCACATACCACATCCATCACAACAGCATGGCTTCACAGGAGAAGAGTCCAGGGGCCTCATTTACAAACGCTGCGTACACACAAAAGAAAGCGTACGTCACTTGTAAATCACGTTTGGGATTTATAAAAAAACAAACTTGACGGGAAAATGTGCGCACCTCCACAGCAGCTCTGACCCTGCTGTACGCACAAAATCTGGATAAACGGGAAACTGACCTCAACAGTAGAAGGAGGAAATTAAAGACTGATGTGAAATTGATACATTTGTGTGAAATAATCAAACATTACACATTTCACAACACATAACATATATGAAGAATATGTTTGAAAAAATGAAAAAAAGTAGAGAAATTTACATTGATGTCCGAGGGAGTGCGTGAACTCACGCACACGCGCGTGCCCACACACATAGCCTTTATTATTGAATCGATCATGTTCTGTCATTGTGAAACAAACCCCACATGTTATTATGACATCCATTCACATAAACAGTAAGGCGGACAGTAACCGTGCTCCCACAATGTGCCATACAAATAAAGTTTTACATTTATAATAATTGTAATTAAAATGACGTGATCAGTGACATGATGCTTCTGGCACATTTGCTGTATCCGTGTCCCACTCCGCCTCCGTCACCACCCCGCTCAGGAGGGATTCCCCAGTGATCCCCGCCAGCCTGTCCTCTGTGGGGATGAGCTCCGGTGTGCCCTTTCCCCCACCTGTCACACAGACACTCCTTCTATGAGAGCGATGCACCTTTTCGCCTCCACTTTTATGTCGGACCATTTCTTTCTTACTTCAGCCACAGTCCGACCCTCTGGGGCAACGTTATTTACAGCATCAGCCACATGCCTCCACTCTTTTGCCTTTCTGGCGTTAGTGATGCCCAAACTGTGGCCACCAGATAAGACTCTGCGTGTGTCCACCTCTCCTATTAATTTCGCTACCTCACACTGAGTGGAATTTCTTTTTTCGCTCGTTTTCCGTCTTGGTCCAACATGAAACTGATATCATTGAATATTCATCAAGAGCGTTCACCTGACCTTTTATAGGCACCATATGGGCGGGGTAAAGCGTTCCCTCACGTGCGACAACTTTAGAGTTGATTGTGATCTATAAATGGAAACAGGCGTAGGACGTGCGTGCGCACTCTGTTATAAATCTGAAAGTTTTTGTGCGCACGCATTTCCTGTGTTTCCGGCTTACGCCAGCTGTAGTGATCTTTCCTACGCACAGTTTTAAAAATGAGGCCCCAGGTCCTGAACTGGTTTGCCTGCAGTCCAGACCTTTCACCAGCAGAAAACATTTGGAGCATCAGAAAAGCAGCTAGAAGCCTACATCAGACTTGATGATGGTAAACATGGCCCTGTCCCTACTTTTTGATAAGTGTTGCTGCCTTCAAATCTAAAATGAGCAAATATTTTTCATGAAATGTTAAAGTGTCTCAGTTTAACATCTAATATGTTTTTTCTGTTCTTTTGTGAATCAAATCTGGGTTTATGAGATTTGACAATCATTGACTTATGTTTTCATTTACATTTTACACAGTGTCCCAACATTTTTGGAACTGGGGTTGTCAAACGTGAACCTACAGAGTTTTTGGACCTCATGTAGATTTTTTTGGAGAGAATCTGATCTGTTATTACCTGGATGTCTTCATCTAAACTTCTGTCTCTGTCTCTGATTGGTCGACAGGGTGGACGGCTGCAGCGAGGTCATACTGGAGCGGTGAGTTAAATCCACAAAGATGTGTTGGATCAGAATCTCTTTGTTTAATTTCTCCATGTATTTATTTCCTCTTCTCGCTGACACTCTCTGCCCTTCATAAATTATTCTAAAAGTTTAACTAAGGATTTTAACCACATGCAGACTCAACAAAAGGCTCACAGCCTTACAGGCCCCACATCAGCTGTAAAAACATAGTCTGTGAAATCTGGAGGCGGGACACATCATCTGAAATTCTTTCTTTCCTTCTTTGTCTCTGGAAAAACAAAATCAGACACAGAAAGTGGCGTCCACCTTTCTGAAATTGCTCTCATCCCTGACGCGTCCTTTTTCCTGCAGATAAACCGAAGATCATCCTCGCCAACTCTGAGATCAAAGATGGAGAGACGGTGGAGATCACCTGCACGCTCCCCATCGATTACAGTGGAGGAGAATGTCGCCTGTACAGAGAAGGTTCCCACTTCCCGTTTCGAGTTGTACATGAGGCGGGCTACCTGTGCGTCTTCTACGTGTCTTCCACCGAGCTGCTAGGGAGACGGCCGGTCGGCAGCCTGGTCCTCTTCACGTGTGACTACCACCTGCAGGAGTACACCTCTATGCACAGCGACATTGGCGGGATCACTGTAACTGGTGAGGTTATCAATGTGTGGTTCAACTCAACAGTACCGTTTTAGTACCAGGAACTTTTTTGTCTATTGTATAAACTTAGAGAGTAGTCCCTTCTGTATTAGGATGTGGATATCTTCAGTTGCTTGCAGATGGCCCGAGTATGTAGGGAGGACAAAAGTCAATCAATAACAGAGCATTTAGGTTCTGCCCTGACCTTTATCTGTTGGTTCTCGCTGGTCCAGGTACCAGTCCCAGTCCTCGTCTGTCCATCAGCCACCGCTTGCTCACACCTGATGACAAATTGGAGGTCACCTGTTTTCCGCCGCTCCCCTCCGTTTCCAGCTGTAGCTTCTACAAAGACGACTACCCAGTCGCTCAGGGATCCTGCAGCAGAAACCTTACTGGGAAGCAGCTTTCTCTATTCTGGGAGAAACCTGCCGCACTGGTTCCTGTCAACCTGACCTGCAGATACTTTCCACACCAAGGTCTGGAGGTCAGATCAGAGAGCAGCAACCACAATCAGCTGTTTGTGCTCGGTGAGGAAACTATGAGAACATGAACAAGCATGGTCTTGTTAAAAACTAGTTTTGACCCTGCAGTCCAGGTCAATGTGGACTGCAGTGGCTTTCAGTAGACATCTCCAACCAGAGTCCTTTATAAAAGGTTTCAGAAGAAGCAGTTCTCTGGGTCAGGTCCTCTCTGTTGGTGTTTAAATGCTGCTGTCAGTGTTGTCTCTGAACTCAGCGTCATGTTTGTTTGACTGCAGATGTGAGTCGAGTCTCCACGTCCATGAACTGCAGCGTGACGGTGGAGGACGATCAGCTGGAAGCATTCAGAGATAGAAGCTGGACTTCTGTGGGAGCAGACGGACAGACGGTCACTGTTCATGTGACAAACAGAAACCTGACCACCACGGAGAGCTGCAACAACATCCTGCCTTAACTGTCTGCTAATCAATCCACTCACATCTGATTGTTTTACTGGCAGCATCAGTCACACTGAATCTGACCTTTTGGAATCAGACTAAGGCCACTTTGGCTACGTTCACACTGCAGGCCTTAAAGGTCACATATTGTGCAAAAATCACTTTTTCAGGCTTTTCTGACAAAAATATGTGTACAAACCCCCCAAGAATCAGGAAAATCAATTCCCTCCCCCCTCTCTCTCTCCACCTTTCAGAAAATGTGTGCTGAAACAAGCTCAGATTTTCCCCTCATGATGTCATGTTGGGAGTTAGCCCCGCCCCCAGGTTTGGTTGGCTCTCCCGCTTGGGGGAAAGTTTTGCCCTCCTCTTGGTTGCCAGTTTCATTTTATAAACTTTGCATTTTTTAAACTGAAATATGACCTGCTGGTTTATCGCATTGTACCCTATCACACAAATACACTAAATACAGTTTTATCATCACTTTAATATTAGGGAATTATCACTTTTATCATTATTATATTTTATTCTCATTAGGCTATTATTATTGTGCAGTATTAAATAGTTTAGCCTCTGCAATAAAGGCTCTTAATAAATAGTTAAGCTTGCTTTGAATGACAGAAATTTACAGCCAATCACAGCACCCACAGTCAGGTTTTTATTATTCTATCTTAATTTCTCTTCTTTGAATCTTTAATCTAATAATCCATCCACTATCTATCCATCATTAGTCACAATCACTCAGCCCATAGACAAATATCTGATGCATTTAATCAGTACAGACTGATCACCAATAGGTGAGCTACTTTGAACAAGTTCCTGCTTCCATCCAAAAGTTAATGTGCAGCTGAAGAGCAACTCATTCACTGGACAGTAGGTAGGCCTTCCTATCAACCAATCACAATGACTTTTGCTACCCACACACCAAAGCAGAGACATACAACAGTCAAACTGAATGGGCATGATTCTTGTTTTGGCCCCTCCCCTGGGTGAGCCCCACACTGTAAAATGCAACATCAATTTCACTCAAAAACATTGAGTTGAATTAACTCAGTGTTTTGTAACCTGTTAAATATACTGTTATTATAAACACATTGCCTGTAATTCTTGGCCATAACAGCTAAAGGGATCAATTTACTTCATTTTACTTGGTTTAAACAAATGAAGTTTTGTTAACATAAAAATCCAAAACAGCGATTTCAACTCTATTTTCATGAGCGGATAGAACTCATTTTAGTTTGAAGTGAACAGTACTCAAACAATTTACTAGTAAGTATTTTTGTTATAACTGAAGTTATTTGAGTTATGACAAATCTGCAGTTTTCCCAGAATGCCTTTGGGCACTAAACCTTTATGCACTCTGTCTGCTGCTGCTGTCTTGGCCAGGACACTTTTGAAAAAGAGTTTTTAAATCTCAGTGAGGTTTTCTCCTGGTTGAATAAAGGTTAAAATAAATAAATAAATAAGATGCACCAGGAGTGAAGTTGCTGACTCAATTAAAGACGTCTCGTCAACGGAAGTGACGTCGGGTACTACGTAATGCGCGCACCCCTTTGCTCTGTTTACACCTGACAGCGGGGTGTTGAATGGATAACATTGCATCTGTTTCTTGCTTCCTGGCACTGGACTCAACTTACTGAGTTTATTTTTTGATACTTAGTTCGTAAAATATCTTCAACACATAAAGTCAGCTATCTGATATCCGCGGTTGAGGCACCATTATCAGAGCTAAGCAGTGTTAGCCTGTTGCTTCTGCTCTACAACCCGTCCCATTCAATACACATCACACATTACACACGTAAAAAGACAATTACATTGGTCAGTGCTGCACTAAGTCGCTAAGTTTTTCGTTCATAGAAATGGTGGCGAAAATATCGTCCTTTTTTAATAGCCTTTGTGCCGTGTCCGCACTAGAGGTTCAAATATACTTAATTCATTTTCATTTTGAGTTGTTGGAACTTTTAAGTGTTTCTTCACTCACCTCCTCTGTATACACGATGCCGGTAAATCGCTTTGGTCTGCGTGTGTGTCAGCTGATAAACCGGAGGCTCGTTCATGAGCAAGGAGCGCGCCGTCGTGGACGAGCAACACAATGTTGTTGTAGTTCGCCTAATGGCCGGCGGTGTCGCTACACTGATATTTTTCTAAATCTTGCACAGAGCCCCTTTAACTTATCTGTTTACAGTGCAATAAAAACATGAAGTATCGCACAAACTAGATGATTTAGCCTCAGTCCTGAAAACTTAAATTGACATTTGAATCACAGTTTTGAAAACTTAATAATCAATGATTGATTATAATAAATAATTGATTTTAAACTAGTAGTGAATACCTAAATAGTCCAGGGGTCATAAAGTACTTTCGCACAAGGGTCAGACTTAGTCTCCACAGAAACTCTGGGGGCGGATTTTCACATAAACAAAAATCAAATAAATATTTAGGTCTGATTGAAATATTATTGTAGTAGTATTTGTATTTTCTTTCAAAACCCTGGACGTTTTTAGTCATTACAGTGAGATCTAACTCTATTATCTATAATGCAGCAGGCCACAAGGAGACAGACTGACAGCAGGATTCTCTGGGCTTCTGAAAATCCCAGAGTATGGGCTCTCCTGTAATGTGATTTAATATCAGTAATAACACATATTTGACACTTTTAACCCCTTTTTTGATACTTTTTGCACCTTTTTTGCCTCTTTAAAATTTTTTTTGCTAGATTCTAACCCATTTAAAACCACTCTTCCTGCATGTTTTATCCAGTTTGTGCCACTCTTTTATCCATTTTTGCCACTTTTCTTCTATTTTGCCACTTTCTAACCCCTTTCCATTATATTTTTTCAACTGTTTTTGCAACTTTAAAACCAATTTTGCCACTTTTAACCCATTAATTTATACTTCTTGCCTCTTTAACCCAATTTTTGCTATTCTTTAACCCTTTTAAAGCACTTTTCCTGCATGTTTTTATCCCTTTGTGCCACTCTTTTATCCATTTTCTTTTCTTCTATTTTAACCACTTTTTTAAACTCCTTTTCATTACTTTTGTTGCACTTTTTTGTCATTTGTAACTAATTTTTGATACCCTTTGCCCTTTTTGTCCTCTTTTACCATTTTTTTCCCACATTTTAACCTATTTTCGCACCTTTTTTCTGCCATTTTTTGTCCCTTTGTGCCACTCCACAACCCACTTTGCCACTTATCACCCATTTTTGCTACTCTTTAACCCCTTTTCTCCACTTTATCTGGCCATTTTTGCAGCACGTCTGCCAACATTAACCCTTTTTTAAATATCTACTAATTATGAAATTTCTGTAAAAACAGATAGAATGTGAAGTCATTCTAAAACTATTTCAGTGTTAGTTGTTTGTGGGATGGATTTAACAGCTGCAGACAAAACCACAGCATCTTTTTTTCCTCCTTTTTTTAAGTTTAATGATCTTTCAGGGGGCCGAACAAGAAGCTTTGGGGGGCCGGATATGGCCCACGGGCGGCCAGTTGATAATCATTGATGTAGAACAAGTACTGCACACAAACTCGTATTTTTAACTCACAGAAGTCAAGAGTAGTTTACTTGTTATTTTTGAGGCAACAAGTTTCCATATTTTTTTAAGTAGGCTCAGCTAATCTTGGTTTTACAGCGCAGGGTTTCAAGCCCTGGTGAGGCTGTGAATTAAAACGGGCCAGATGTTGACTGAAACGAGTCAGACTTCGTTCCTCTGTGTTCTATCTCAGGTCAAAGGTGAGAAGACGTCACATTGCCACGCTTTTTAACCAATCCTCAACGGGTGACGTCGGCGTCCTGAACTGAACCGGACTCAAACAGAGCGAGTAAACAGAGAGTGAGTCTTTGAACCGCATGAATATCAGAGAGTCAGGCAGAACAATCCGGACTTCAGGACCAGCTGATGGATCTGAGTCTGCTCCTCGCGCTGTCGCTGTGCTGTGAGTCCACACATCTTCTTCATCCTGATGGAATTAAAGTCTTTTTACCTGATCACAGATTTGGAAAAAGGCTCGTGTCCATAAATCAGATGTTTCCTGATGATTGAATTATTATTACCATAAAAAACTGTGAGATTCTGACACTTTTATTCAGGGGTGTCAAACTCAAGGCCCGGGGGCCAGATCTGGCCTGTGTACAGTTATATCATATTTTTATTCTAACTGGCCCACCAGTATGAGGTCTGCAGATTTCCTCCAGTATAAAAATGTAAATTCTACCTTGTTGGTTTTAAATATCCTTATTAAATCATCCAAATTTGAAAACGTAAAGAGAAAAATGATGAGTTAAAAAGCCAAGAATGTGGGAAAATAAAATTATTTTTTGTTTTCATGTCAAATTTTCAATTTTGCATCTAGAACTCAAACTTATGATTTTGGCTTTTTATTTCATATTTGGACCTTGTTACAACCAGCTCGCTAGGGGAAAGGGAAGTAACAAAAAAAAAAAAAACCCAGATGTTCAAGGTTTAAATAAAGTTATTTATTAACAAAAGTAAAGTTGGGTCGATAATAAACAAAGTGAGGCAACTAAGGACAAAAAGGTGCTGTGCAAAATGGAAAAACAAGAACAAAAAGAGACTCTAACCTAGAGTTATTAAACTGAACTTTAGCAACACAAAAGAAACCAAAAACCTAACTACCCTAATTAACAAAAGAATCCCAAAACAGCTCCCGAACTAACAGATAGACTAAGTGTGTGTATGAGGTAACTAAGCTATATGATACAAAAACCAAAAAGAGTAGTGCCTCAACAAAGTTACAGAAATACAAAAGTTAACAATTATGTCAACTGGCAAGAGGCATGTGAGCGTGGCTGGTTACAGCTTGCTGCTGTCTTCTGGTGGCTGGCTCTTTTTATCCTCTGCACTCTCTTCTGGTTGGTGAATTAGGCTGCAGGACCTCCAGGCCAATCAGGCTTCTTCTACACAAGTGGATGGAATCACTGCAATAAGCCTATGCAGCAGGGGCAACCTGAGAGCTGCAGAGTGCCAGGCAAACAAGAACACTCACACACACGAGCACACACACACTCAAACAGGGAGGTAAAGATTCCCAGACGGCGGCGGCCGTGACAGACCTTTTAGAATAACATTTTAAAATTTGAAGTGACCTTTTCAACTCATGATTTCGACTTTATCCCACATCTTAGACTTTTAATCCCATATTTTGCCCTTTAAAATCTCAGATAAAATTTAAAACACATGATTTTGAATTTCATCTAATATTTTTACCTTTTAAACTCATTATTTAAAATTGTATCTCATATTTTGACCTTTAAAACTTTTTTTTTTGGTTTTTATCTATTTTTTCCTTTTAAACTCATCATTCTGACTTGTATATCTTATTTTTACTTTTTACACTCATGATTTCAAATTTCATTTTGTATTTTGATGTTTAAAACCTGTGTTTTTCTTTATTTTATCTCGTATTTTGACCTTTAAAACGTACTGTTTTGGCTTTTATCTCTTTTTTTTCCTTTCAAATTCATTATTTTGACTAGTATATCTTATTTTTACCTTTTAAACTCATGATTTAAAATTGTATCCCATATTTTGACCTTTAAAACAAACTAACAATTTCAAATTTTATTTTGTATTTTGATGTTTAAAAATGTGTTTTTTTTTAAATTGTATCTCATATTTTGACATTTCAAACACATGATTTTGAATTTCTTCTCATATTTTTACCTTTTAAACTCATGATTTAAAATTGTGTCTCATATTTTGACCTTTAAAACTTATTTTTTTAGGCTTTTATCTCTTATTTTTACCTTTTAAAAACAGGATTTCAAATTTTATTTTGTATTTTAATGTTTAAAACTTTGTTTTTTTCTGTTTTTTTTAAATTGTATCTCATATTTTGACCTTTCAAACACATGAATTTCATCTCATATTTTGGCCTATAATACTTGTGATTTCAATTTCAATTTTATATTTTTGCCTTTTAAAAACTTAATTTTGAATTTCAATTTCATGCTTTGGTCTTTTTAACTAATATGATTGTCTTTCTATGTCAGATTTTGAGACTTTAAGTGTATAATTTTGACTTTTTTTATGTCAGAATCATTTATCATCAGTTCTTTTTTCCATATTTCCTTACTGGTGAAAATTATGTTGACAGTTTCTGGTTAAATATTGACCCTGTTAGGCCCTCAGGTTGGACCTAAACTCAGAATCCGGTCCCTGCTGTGATTGAGTTTGACACGCCTGCTTTAATTGTTTTCATAGTCAACCCTTAGAGCTCACAGTTGTTTTTCACCATCATGTCTCGTCTGGACTTTTTGTCTTAAAAAGCTTGTAAAACATCAACCCTGTGCTGCACAGTCAAGGTCTGTACATCTTTTTTTCCAGGACAACCTGGGCTTTAAGAATATATCTACTACAGTAAAGTCAATGAAACATTTAAAAAAAGTTACAGGACTCTAAAGACAAAAGAAAAAAAAAACAAATCAGACTTTGAAACAGATATTTTAAATTATAACACACAGAAAACATTAGTGACTAAGCATGTTCTTTGCACAGACTTATTCTCTAATCTCTTGGGGACACAACGGTGGAAAAATAAACATTTATTGACAAATGGTTTTCAAAAAAATCTACATATATACAAAGAAAAATCCACGTGCTTTTTAGCAGTTAGATTCACTTGTGCCGTTTCTCAAAGCAGTAGAGGCGCAACTAGTCGACTTTTATGATCGGATCTAACAATGTGGAAGTTCCGGGCCGGCTAGAACGCGGCCTTTAGGGCTACGGAGACATCGATGGTAGCAAACGAACGATAAGAAGGTCAGCTTTCAGAGGGGAAAAAGAGTTAGTGTCTATGACTTATGGTTTAAAAGTTATCGATGTTTTTACAAACTTGTCACTTCTTGTTATTTACAACAACACTGTCCTCAGAGGCTCCGGAAAGTCAGCCAACTTCAGGGCTCACTAGAAAAAAAAGAAGAAGAAGAATCCTAAGTCATATTTATGAGATAAAAAGTCAAAATTATGAGACAAATATCATAATTTCGACCTTTTATCTCATAATTTCGACCTTTGATCTCGTAATTATGACTTTTTATATCATTATTTTGACTTTTTATCTCATAATTATGACTTTTTATCTCATTATTTCAACTTTTTATCTCATTATTTTGACTTTTTATCTCCTAATTATGACTTTTAATCTAATAATTTTGACTTTTTATCTCTAATTATGACTTTTTATCTCGTAATTTCGACTTATCTCATTATTTTGACTTTTTATCTCATAATTATGACTTTTTATCTCATTTTTCGACTTTTTCTCCTAATAATGACTTCTCATAATTTCAACTTTTTATCTTTTTTTTTACTTTTTATCTCATTATTATGACTTTTTATCTCATAATTTTGACTTTTTATGTCATTATTGTGACTCTTTATCTCATAATTATGACTTTTTATGTTATTATTTTGACTTTTTATTTCATTATCATGACTTTTTATGCCATTATTTGACTTTATGTCATTATTTGGACTTTTTATCTCATATTATGATTTTTTAACTTATTATTTCGATTTTTATCTCACTATTTTGACTTTTTATCTCAGAATTTTGACTTTTTATGTCATTATTTTGACTTTTTATCTCAGAATTATAACTTTTTATCTCATAATTATGACTTTTTATGTCATTATTTTGACTTTTTATGTCATGATTTTATACTTTTTATGTCATAATTTTGACTTTTTATCTCATTATTTTGACTTAGGATTTTTTTTTTTAAATTCCCTAACTATAACATTTTTTTTTTTTAAGTGGCAGAAATGGGCTTCCATATTTAATATCCAAATTCTATTAAAATGTTGTAATTTTAAACACCTAAATGTGCTGATTTCCTGCTCATCTCTGATTGGTCCACAGGTGGGACAGCTGCAGCCAGGTCCTACACGAGCGGTAAGTTGAGTTCACAGAGATCTGCACTTCTCATGGACTTTATCTAACAGCGTCACGGCTTTGTTTTCATTTTTTGCTCACATAATAGTGAGCCATGACTCTGTGACTAGTGACTGGAACCAGAGCCACCAAAAAAGATGGCCACCCCTCTTCCTTTAACAACAGTCTACAAACGTCTGGGAAGTGAAGAGACCAGCTGATGGGAGAGGAATGTTGTCCCAGGATTCTAGCTGCTCATCAGTTCTGGGTCTTCTTAGCTGGATCTCTCCTTTTCTGATGCTCCAAATGTTTTCTGTTGGTGAAAGGTCTGAACTAGGGCAGACCAGTTCAGGGCCCGGACTCTCCTCCTGTGAAGCCATGCTGTTGTGATGGATGTGGTATGTGGTTTAGCATGGTCTTGCTGACAGAGACGTTGTCTGGATGGGAGCATATGTAGCTCTAAAAGCTCTCTCTACTTTCCAGCATTGATAGTTCCTTTCCAGATGTTAGAGCTGCCCACGCCATAGGCACTAATGCAACCCCATACCATCAGAGATGCAGGCTTTAGACCTGAGCCAGGAGAACAAGCTGGATGCTCCCTCTCCTCTTTAGTCCACAGGACACGGTGTCTGTGGTTTCCTCTGACCACAGAACAGTTTTCCATGTTTCCTCAGTCCATGTTAAATGAGCTTTGGTCCAGAGAAGACGGCGCTGTTTCTGGATCCTGTTCACATATGGCTTCTTCTCTCCCTGATCCAGCTTTAACTGTCATTGGTGGATGGCACGGCCAACTGTGTTGACAGACAATGATTTCTGGAATGTTCTTGAGCCCATGCAGTGATTTCAGTACAGAATCATGCCTGTTTTTACTGCAGTGGCCACTAAGGGCCCCTTAGCCTTGTCCCTTGCTCTCAGAGATTTCTCCAGGTTCTCTGAATCCTGCATTTAGAGTCCACCTGTCCTCTCCTTTCAGATAAACCTTCAATGATCTTCAGCAGCTTTGAGATCAAAGATGGAGAGTCGGTGAGGATCATGTGTACGCAGCCCGTCAACTGGAGCGGAGGAGAATGTCGCCTGTACAGGAAGAACTCTCATCACCCATTCAGGGTGGCGAAAGCGTCGGACTTCGTGTGCGTCTTCAACTTGTCTTCCCAGGAGCTGCTGGGAGGCCGGCCGGTCGGTAGCAAGGTCCTCTTCACTTGTGACTACCAGGTGCAGCAGTTCACCTCAGTGAGGACCGACATCGGCGGGGTCACCGTGTGGGGTGAGAGGTCACAGATCCAGAAACAAGTCTGTATGCTAAGCTAGGGTGAGCAGGGACAGTGTGAGTGTGAGGACAGGATTTAGGCTAGGGGTGTCAAACTCAAGGCCCGGGGGCCAAATCCGGCCCGTGGATTGATTATATCCGGCCTGCAAGATCATCTCATATTTGTATTCTAACTGGCCCACCAGTATGAGTTCTGCAGATTTCCTCCAGTATAAAAATGTAAACTTCAACTTGATTATTTAAAATTTCCTTGTTAAGCCGTAAAAAACTGAATAATTCGTGGTTTTATTTGATATTTTCAATTTTGCATTTCAAGATCACGACTCAAACTTATGATTTTGACTTTTCATTTCATACTTTGACCTTTTCAAGTCATAATTTGGACTTAAAATGTCACATTTTTATCTTTTAGATTGCCAGTTTTAAAATTTAAGTCATATTTTCACCTTATTAACTCCTTACTTTGGATTTTTAATCCCATATTTGACATTTAAAAACATGATTTTAAATTTTTTTCTCATATTTTGACATTTTGAATGACTAAATTTTACTTTTTATATCATATTTTAACCTTTTACATTCTCAATTTAAATTTAAGTCATATTTTTTAACTTTTTAAGTCATCATTTTGAATTCTAGCTCATATTGTGACATTTTCAGCTCTTAATTTTTGTATTTTTAATCAGATATTTGGACCAATCAGACTTAAAATTTAAAATTTAAGTCATATTTTGACCTTTTTAACTTCTTACTTTCGATTTTTAATCCAATATTTGACTTTTAAAAACATGATTTCAAATTTTTTTTCTCACATTTTGACATTTTAAAATGACTAAATTTTACTTTTATATCATATTTGACCTTTTACAATTCCCAATTTTGAATTTAAGTAATCATTTTTTATTCTAGCTCATATTTTGACATTTTCAGCTCTTCATTTTTGGATTTTTTTATTCCATATTTTGACCAATCAGAGTCAAAATTTAAAACTTAAGTCATATTTTGACTTTTAAATTCATGATTTCAAATTTGATCTCATATTTTGACCTTTCAAACTTATGATTTTAACTTTCTCCTCATATATTTGCTCTTAAAAAACTTTTTTTTCTATTTTTAATATCATGTTCTGATCTTTTGAACTAATAAATTTGAATTTTTATTTCAGATTTGAGCCTTTTGAGCTGTTTTTTTTTTTTCATATTTCATTTCTGGTGAAAATGAAGTTGACAGTTATGGTTAAAGGTTGACCCTGTTAGGTCCTCAGGTTAGACCTGAATCCAGAATCCGGCCCCTGCTGTGATTGAGTTTGACATCCCTGGTTTAGAGGAAAGGCAGAAACTGATCATAAAGTCAGAATTTGTGCTCCAAATGGAGAGAACAGGCTTCTGAGTACAGATGGTCTGTATTGATGTATATCTGTTGGATGTCTCTGGTCCAAGTACCAGCCCTAGTCCTCGTCTGTCTGTCAGCCGTAGCTTCGTCACACCTGATGAAAGTGTGGAGGTCACCTGCTCTCCGCCGCTCCACTCCGTCTCCCGCTGTCACTTCTACAGAGATCAGGACCACATCGCTCAGGGCCCCTGCAGCAGAAACCTGACTGGACAGCAGCTTGTTGTCTGGGAGAAGCCCGCCCTGCTGCTTCCTGTCAACCTCACCTGCAGATACTATCCACACAACCACCTGCGTATCCGCTCCGAGGCCAGCAACCTCAAGCAGCTGTTTGTGATCGGTGAGGAACCATCTACATCCCACCAGGGCTGATGAATTCTTCCCATGCAGGCCTAATAACTCCAACTATCCAGCAGTCTAATGCACAAATGACCCAGGTCAAATTAAAGAGGCTGGGTTAGCAGTTCAGCTCAGTTAACACAGCAGCGATGCTATATTGCCAAAAATATTCGCTCACCTGCCTTGACTGGCATATGAACTTAAATGACATCCCATTCTTAATCCATAGGGTTTAATATGATGTCAGTCCACCCTTTGCAGCTATAACAGCTTCAACTCTTCTGGGAAGGCTTTCCACAAGGTTTAGGAGTGTGTTTATGGGAATTTTTTCACCATTCTTCCACAAGCGCATTTGTGAGGTCACACACTGATGTTGGACCAGAAGGCCTGGCTCTCAGTCTCCGCTCTAATTCATCCCAAAGGTGTTCTATGGGGTTGAGGTCAGGACTCTGTGCAGGCCAGTCAAGTTCATCCACACCAAACTCTCTCATCCATGTCTTTATGGACCTTGCTTTGTGCACTGGTGCACAGTCATGTTGGAACAGGAAGGGGCCATCCCCAAACTGTTCACACAAAGTTGGGAGCATGGAATTGTCCAAAAGACGAAAACGATATATTGCTGTTTTGTTTTGAAAAAGTTTTCCATAAAGACGGAACCGTTTCAGGAAATATCCGCGTAAGCACAGGACCACCAAAAAAGACTCAAAATGCTGTAGTGCATATGCCAAGCCTGTACGTGGCGCTGTAACGCTGCCACGGAAATGCACCAAAAGAGAGAAGGTGATCACAGAAAACTGACATAAACTTTCTTCTAGTTGCCCTTCTGGTTTTTCTCCGCAATGGATTTCAGAACATATGGTGTGTGCGTTTCGCGGTGGTGGTCAGATTTTGCTGTAAAAGCCATAACAAGCTCAGTAGCTTCTGCAGCACGAACACAACCCTGTAGTCCGCCATTGTTGTTTTGGCGCCTTAAGAGAGCTACGCTATGTGTGACGTAATCATTTCAAGAAAGATGCGGTTAGCCTGTCCACACGGAGACGATACGGTAGTCGTTTATGGATCAATGCACTCTGGGACCCGTTTTCAAAAAGTATCGTTTACAGTCACCCAAAACGCCATTTCCGTGTGGATGAAACGCGGATACGACAAACTACTTTTGCGTATACTCCTGAATCCATTTCGGTGTGGATGGCACCTAAGGGGCCAAGCCCAGCTCCTGAAAAACAAACCCACACCATAATCCCCCCCTCCACCAAACTTTACACTTGGCACAATGCAGTCAGACAAGTATCATTCTCCTGGCAACCGCCAACCCAGATTCATCCATCAGATTGCCAGATGGAGAGGCAATTCATCAATGCATCCGACGCTTTGCATTGCACTTGGTGATGTATGGCTGGGATGCAGCCGCTCGGCCATGGAAACCCATCCCATGAAGCTCTCTACCACTGTTCTTGAGCTAATCTGAAGGGCACAAGGGAGCCTAAAGCTCACGGTTAAGTCTAGAAAGTTCCTGGAAGTCACTGAGCACAGACGGTTCTTTGTCTTCTGGTACTAAACAGAGGACTCAACACTCTACGGACCATTCTTCAGCTTCTTAGTTCTCTGATCAGATTTCTTTACCAGTAAATCCAACCCTGAAGCATTTCATATTCATGTCTGATGCTTAGAAGCTCCTGTCCCAGACAGGGACATAGTTAGGGGTCTTGGGCCCTCAGAAAGAATATTATACAGCCCCCAAACTGGCTAGCCAAGCAACAAACGTATCATTTTTTACAAATATTTATTCATTTACTGTATTTTTGAAGCATTATTTCCCCATTTATGAGCAATATTGTTACTATGGTTAAACTGAATTTACTTACATTATTTTGCAGTGCTGGACTATACCTCACAGCCAGGACTGATGGGACGTTATGGACCCCTCTGTCAGGTCAATGGGAGCATACGCTGGTAGGGCACTTGACCTTGGCCCAGTACTGCTGTGGCCTCCTGATGGCCATTGTCCAGGCCCAGCCAAACTGGGGGCCAGCAAAATAATGGTCAACTGTAAAGTTAAGCTGTGGTATATTATAGTTAACCTGAATCATAGCCAGTCTTATCAAAGAAACAAATATCTTTTTAATTCATTTGTGCAGTAATTAGCCCTCTTAAAAATGTCGATCCTTTTGTTTAAAACTGAATTAAAATACATTAAAAATAGCTAAAATGAGTTAATATTGGCAAACAATGCTGGGAAGGGTGGTGAAATTGGAGTTTAAAAGTAGCAGAAATGGGTTAGAAGTGCCAAAAATTGGGATGTGCGGACGGTTGAGTGGTTAAAGATGCTACCCATGTATGCAGGCGGTCTGGGTTCAAACCCAGCCAGTGGCCCTTTACCGCCTGTTTCTTCCCTGAGCCTATCCACTATTTTTCCCCTATCAAAGAAAGGCATGAAAAGGCCCAAAAAATTAATCTTAAAAAAAAAACATAAATAAGTGCCAAATATCGGATAAAATTGGCCAAAAATGGCAAAAATTGGTTAAGGTGGCAAAAACTGGGATATTAAGTGGTAAAAGGGGAATAAAAAGTGACTGAAATAGTGTTTAAGTAGCAAAAATTTGTTGAAATGGGGTAAAACATTGATATAAACTGGCAAAAAGGGGTTAGCTGAGGCAGAAATAGGCAGAAATGGCTTAAACTGGCAAAAATGGGCATATTAAATTGTGAAATGTGGTGGAAAAAAATGGGTGAAGAGGGGTTAATAGTGGCAATAATGGGTCAACAGAGCCAACAATAGGGAAAAAGTGGCAAGATTTGGTTTAGAAGAGGCAAAAACAGGCAGAAAAAAAGTGTTGGAAAGAGTTTAAAACTGACAAAAATGGGTTTTAAGTTGCAAAATTGTGTTAAAGTTGGCAAAATTGGTGGGAAAAAAGTCACAACAACGGGTTGAAATCTGGCAAAATTGGTGCAAAGTGGAAACTTGTAAATTAAAAAATGTTCCTAGTGTTTCTAAGGCATCTGGAGACCCCTCTCAGTAGCTACTTTCACACTGCCTCTCTTTTCCATGTCTGTTAAGCCTTCTTTCCGCAACGCCGTTCCGTATGAAAGCGACCGTTCCTCAGTGGGGGTCGATCTCGCCCCACCTCTGATCTGGATCGAGAGGTAGTATCAGAGCCGTAACAGACTTTTCCGCAACGAGTGTGAAAGGACGTCATGGCATTCTGCAACGGCGAGTGTGCGCTGCTGTCTCCATAAACGGGAGATTTCAAAACCAGTGCGGTTTAATCAAGCGGCATTTCATCAGAGAAAAAACAGCGAAATAAAACAAAGAATAACTGGAGAGACTGCGAGATTAGAGAGCTGATCACACTCTGTACAGGAGAGGAGAGAGCACACACATCTCTGCTCACAGCAGCGTCTGAAAAGTTCCATGATGTGTTCAAGTGAGCTCCGTATTCTGAAGTTTTCAACCTCCGTAGTAAATATGTGCGCCGTGACACTGCTTAAAGTCTGACCTCCAACTCAGAAACATGGAGGAAAAAAGTCTATTGGATCTAATCGATCAAAATGAATGTTCATGTTATTTTCCCCGTATCATATTTAGAAAAAAAAAATGTTTCACTTCAGCTCTGTCGTAGCCAAAGTCCAACATGGACACAAACACTGTCTGTCAATAATACACACAGTGATTGGAGTTAAATGAACTCAAACAGGTGACTTTATTCCAGGAGGTCGCTGTCCTGGTTTCTTGTGGGCTTTGAATTTACAGGAAGAGGAAATTTTGCTTGTTGATATTCAAACACTCTTGATGTCTCTTTGTTTGCAGACGTGGATCAAGTTTCCACATCCATGGACTGCACAGTGACGTTGGCAGATGATCAGCTGGAGACTTTTGGAGAAAACAGGTGGACGTCTGCAGGAGCAGACGGACAGACGGTCACTCTTCAAGTGACCCACGGGAACCTGATGATCAACCAGACCTGCGTCCAAAATCAAGAAGCAAGGTTTGGTGAGACGATGCCAAACCAACATGTTGTATGAGTTGAGAATAAAGCAGAAATTTCCCATTAAAGACTCTGATTGAGTTGTTATTGTGTGCTTTCAATTCTTTCTAATTAAAGGCAGTATGTGAACAGTCCAGAGGAGCTAAACATGCCCCAGTGATGGCTGTGCGAACTGCAGTTAGATACCATTTGTTAAACTCATATTACACCCAGGAATGGGTCCTTTAGATTTCTATTACCCAAATTTGCAGGCAAACTCCTACCACTGTCTAGAATCCACAAAAAATTGACAGCTATAGCTGCTTGAGCCGCCGGCCGGCTATAGCTGGTGTAGGTGGTGCAGGTGTAAGAATATTACATTTTTTCCACTATATGTATATATACATAGATACAGTATATATATATATATATATATATACACATGGCTAAGCTACACAAAAACCAACACATTTGTTCCTGGGGACCAAAAAAGTCCCAATAACCAGGCAAATAGACTCATAATACTGTTTATGTATCATATCATAATCGCAAATTGCACATTATAACCAAACAGTGCAACACTGTACACTGCAAAAAAATCTATGTGAGTAAAATTTCTCTAATTTCAAGCCAAAAATATCTCATCGCTCTTTTTTCAATCCAAATTCATTTGAAATATTGTGAAAATAAGCATCTGATTGAACTATATAACTAAGAAAAATTAAGGCCTGTCTCACATTTAATAGGAGAAAATATATGGCAGTGAAAAGGGGAAAATTCTACCTTTTGAAACCTCTTTGAAATAAATTTGCGATCCAAATTTGTTTGTTAATCTTAATTCTAGACAATTTTTGTCCTTTAATAAACTAATATTTGAGTTTTTGCAGCGTAGGTGTGGACCAGGCCTCATTTATCTCATTAACCCGCAATAACAAAGCTGGGTTTTCATGATAATGTGTAAAATCTCAAGCTCTGTGGAAAATTACCATATTTTGAAGTTCTAATGAGGAAAGGTGTAAAATAAAACACATGCATGTCTTTCCAAGGCTTACATACTGAAATACACTATTTTGCCAAAAGTATTCACTCACCCATCCAAATAATTGAAATCAGGTGTTCCAATCAATTTCATGGCCACCAGTGTATAAAATCAGGTACCTATAGGCATGCCGACAGCAACTCAGCCACCAAGTGGTAGCCCACGTAAAATAACGGAGCGGGGTCAGCGGGTGCTGAGGCGCATAGTATGCAGAGGTGGCCAACCTTCTGCAGAGTCAGTGGCTACAGACCTCCAAACTTCATGTGGCCTTCAGATTAGCACAAGAGCAGTGGTAGAGAGCTTCATGGATGGGTTTCCATGGCCGAGCAGCTGCATCCAAGCCAGACATCACCAAGTGTAATGCAAAGCGTCGGATGCAGTGGTGTAAAGCACGCCACCACTGGACTCCAGAGCAGTGGAGACACCATCCCTGGAGTGATAAATCGCGCTTCTCCATCTGGCAATCTGATGGACGAGTCTGGGTTTGGCGGTTGCCAGGAGAACGGTACTTGTCTGACTGTATTGTGCCAAGTGTAAAGTTTGGTGGAGGGGGGATTATGGTGTGGGCTTGTTTTTCAGGAGCTGGGCTTGGCCCCTTAGTTCCAGTCAAAGGAACTCTGGACGCTTCAGCATACCAAGAGATTTTGGACAATTCCATGCTCCCAACTTTGTGTGAACAGTTTGGGGATGGCCCCTTCCTGTTCCAACATGACTGTGCACCAGTGCACAAAGAAAGGTCCATAAAGACATGGATGAGAGAGTTTGGTGTAGATCAGGTGTGTCCAACTCAAGGCCAGGGGACCAAATCTGGCCTGTGGTGCAGTTTTACCCAGCCCACCAGATCATATTTTTATTATCACTGGCCCACCAGTATGAGGTCTGCAGATTTCCTCCAGTATAAAAATGTGAACTTAACCAAGATGATTTATAACATCCTTGTTGAGTCAAAAATTAAGAAAAAGTAAACAGTAAAAATAATTTGATAAAAAGTGAGGAATGTGAGAAAGAACTTCCTGTTCACAGTTATGACCAAAAGTTACAGTTTTGACTTTTACTTTCACATTTTAACCTTTAAATCTTATTACTTCTACAAGTTATCTCATATTTTTACCTATTAGATTCATAATTTTAAATCCTATTTTGACTTTTTAAAATCATGATTTTGACTTTTATCTCACATTTTGTCTTTTTCCAACTCCTAACTTGACTTTTATGTCATTTTTTAACCTTAAGAACTCATGATTATTAATTTTATTTCATATTTTCACATTTGAAACTCATGGTTTTGATGTTTGCCTAATATTCTGACAGTTAAAAAATTCATGATTTTGAATTTTATCTCAGCTTTTGACTTTTAAAATTCATGGTTTCAGTATTCTATCTCATATTTTGCCTTTTAAAAACATTATTTTGACTTGAAATGTCATGTTTCTACCTTTTAAACTTACAAGTTTGACTTTTTATCTCAGATTTTGAGTTTTAACTTACCATGTCCACCTTTTAATAACAAAATGATTTATCATCAGTGCCAAGTTTCTACCCCCATAATTCATTCTGGTGAAAATAAGGTTGACATTTTATGGTTAAATGTTGACCCTGTTAGGCCCTCAGGTTACACCCCAGTTCAGAATCCGGCCCCTGCTGTGACTGAGTTTGACACCCCTGGTGTGGATGAACTTGACTGGCCCTGCACAGAGTCCTGACCTCAACCCCATAGAACACCTTTGGGATGAATCTGAGCGGAGACTGGGAGTCAGGCCTTCTCGTCCAACATCAGTGTGTGACCTCACAAATGTGCTTCTGGAAGATTGGTGAAAAATTCCCATAAACACACTCCTAAACCTTGTGGAAAGCCTTCCCAGAAGAGTTGAAGCTGTTATAGCTGCAAAGGGTGGACCGACATCATATTAAACCCTATGGATTAAGAATGGGATGTCATTTAAGTTCATATGCCAGTCAAGGCAGGTGAGCAAATACTTTTGGCAATATAGTGTATTTGCTTTGTCCTGCCTCTTTGTTCAATCATGTGTTTTGTTCCATTCAGAGTCAAATCTGCAACAGTTTTCATTAAAAACACTTAAGTGTTGGAATTTTTGGAGGTGGTTTCTCTTTAAGGAGATGGTGGTGGATCCTGACAATAGACCAGCTTAGAAATAAAGAAAACGTCTGGATTTACTAGACAAACAGTTGGACCTAATGAGCGAATTAAATACCAGACTACATACTAAACCCCTCTAAACCTTCCCTGCTATAGTGTTTGTGGTAATAACAGTACTTAAAGGCAGAGCAGAGAGCCAGACAGCTGTACCGCCGCCTCTCTGTCAGTCTGACAGCACTACTGTGAATATGTGCGCTGTTTGAAAAAACTCCACTTTGCCAAACTCCAAGTGCCATGATGACCCCTCAGCTCACAGCTGCATGCCGGGAAATGTAGTCCTCGTCACGCTCGATAAGCCCATTCCGCCATTGTATGTAAACTACATTTCCCAGCAGGCCTCGCGCGTTTTCTTCCTTCCCTCCTTCCTTCCTGCAGCCTCGGCCCTTCTGCCGTGAAAAAGGAAGATGAGAGTCCGCAGCGGAGCTCCGACACCGAGCCGAACCTGAGCACTCACAGCGGGATGGAGGCAGAGCACAGCCCGAGCTCCGCTGCTGCTCCCCGGCCTTGAACGAGTCACGTCCCCCGCTGGAGCCGCCGAGCCCGGAGGAGCGGCGGGTGGAGCTGCAGTCTGCCAAGCCGAGCCGAGCCAAGCCTTGCCGAGCCGTGCTGAACTGAGCAGAGCTGAGCCGAACCGTGGTGAGCTGCCGTCCTCTCCCGCCCCGATAACGATGCTGAGCTAGCTGCTGGACTGAAGCCTCGACTGAAACCACACCTATCTGTCCTGTCCACCTCTCAGGTGAGTCCTGCGGCTCACCTGAGCCTCACCTGGTCTCCTGGGACACACTGGCACGGATCAGGTCGGTGTCTTGGTGCCTTATCTGCGCCCTGGTCATGCTGTCAACCCGGGACAGGTGTTCTGCTGTCACCTGAGACCTGTCATGTAGACAGTAGGGCTGCCATGATGTCTGAATATTAAACTTTGATCATGGTTCCAGTTTTCAGACCAAGGCAACACGATTGAAAGGCATAGACATCCAATGATAGATATTTCTTTGTATCCAGACATAATAAATTGACAAGCCTTTTTTCAAAACTACTCACAAAGCTTTGTAACATCTGGAAAAGGGGTGGAGCTTAAGAGGAGAAAGGGAAACACTATCCTCAAAATACTGCCAAAACATGCGTAATATGGACGTCCTCTCTCTCTTTAGGTTGAACAAAGCAGTTCACTGTTGGAATGAAGCCTATGGGGGAGGGTTGAGAGCTGCAGTTCTTCCAATGTCCAGTAGAGGCTGTTGTCAGAAGCAGCTAAAGTCACAGTCACACCCATATTAAAATTAAAACAGATATAAACATGTTTACGGCCTGAATTAAAAAATAATTTAGACTGGAATAGTTCAGGTTTTTATGGGCACACGCTGTACAGGGGTGTAATGTTTTTATAACTTGCCTGTTTGGTTTCAAAAAAGTAACAAAAGCTGTCTTTGAAGCTGATCTGTGTTAGCGGCTATAATGACGAGGCGGTCACAGACCTACTTTTGCTTAACACAGGGTTATTCCTGGAACAGGCGGAGGGGGGACCAGTCTGATCATGTGCACTCCACACTTTCTAGGGGGGTCCAGGGCCATGCTAACCTGGCACAGATGGATTTGTTTCAGACATCTGTCT
Organism: Cheilinus undulatus; assembly: GCF_018320785.1. Classification (NCBI taxonomy): domain Eukaryota; kingdom Metazoa; phylum Chordata; class Actinopteri; order Labriformes; family Labridae; genus Cheilinus; species Cheilinus undulatus. The sequence continues at coordinate 3,354,229 of NC_054871.1, read as the reverse complement.
GGTAAAACTCCCATAGACGGTGTTTAGGAAAGGGCATAGCCTTTTAAAAAGACCTCAGAGGGTGATTGGATGAATGTTCTGTCAGTCACATCTTTATGGGCCAATCGGAGCAACAAAACATGACTATTAAACTCTCATCGATTCCAGTCGGGAGAAAGGTAGAACATCGTTTCCGCAAAGAAAACAGCTCACTGCTGTTCTCTGTTCTTCTTTTAACTAGGGATGGGACCGATCCGATCCAATATCGGTATCGGGTCCAATATGGACGTAATTAATAGATCAGATATCTGACTGACGGTGCCGATCCGAGTGACCAATCCAAATCCATCTTACAGTTGGCGGTAGACTATGAACGCACCACAGTCTAACACGAGACAGTCAGTGTGTAACTGAGCTAGTATTAGTTGGGGATGTTCTTTGCGGTATAATTACTTAGTAGATTAAACGTAAATCTATATTTAGAATAGTCAAAACTAGTCTAAAGATGAGAGAACACAAAGAAGAGTGGGTGTGACGTTAGCCTGATAATGGGTGGCGCTAGTATTGAGAGCTAGCGCGGCCTGCCTACGTTCCTCTTTGCAGATTAATGTTGTGCTTTGATATTTGGCCTCTTTTCACTTCGGGTGAGTAGTCATACGTGAGCTTAACCCTCGACAGCCCACATACCACTTTATTTCCACTTACTACTTTGGAAAACTGTCGTCCTGCGGTCTTCCTACTATTCGCCAACAGGTTAGCCACTGCGGAGATTCTCATTGTTTACATCCTGTGAAGGGTCAGTGAGGAAGGCTGCAGCCATTAACTGAAGCTACAGCGGTCTCTAGTGGCGGGAGGTTCATTAAATAGCATTATAGACAGGGATTTATAACTTACACTCAGTTGTAGTTGTTTTTGGATAATGTTGATATTTATTTTTTAGTTGTAGTTCAAATAAATTTGTTTGGAATACATTTAAATTCAATTCATTGTTTACCATTTTTTATTTATTTATTTATTTATTTATTTTGCTTTTTAATAAGAGGAGATGGGTGGTTTACTACAGCCTCATGTAGCCTCACACAGTATACCAACTACAATAATAATTGTGTATATATATATATATATATATATATATATATATATATATATATATATATATATATGTATAATCGGAATCAGTATCGGTATCGGCACATATTTATTGGAATCGGATCAGAACTGAAAAAAAGTGGATCGTGCATCCCTACTTTTAACAAAGAAATGTCGTAAGGTTCTGATAAAACTGGCACTATAGCAGCATCCACGCTAATCTCTTCCGCTATAATTGCACTGGCCTCTTGCTGCTGCTATCTTACGTCACGACTCCAAGTCGCCCGGATGTACTGCTACTTACTCCTGATTGGTCCTGCCGCTCTCTTACAGCACCCAGTCTGTTCAGACGGGAGTTTTGCAAGATGAATTTGCCAGTGAGAAATGTGGAAACAGACGAATCCATCTGCTTTGCAGGCTTAAGGCCATGCTCCCTGAGAAAAAAATACATTTTAAAGTCAGTAACATCAATGTAGTGCACTCTGAGAGCAAATTAAAGAGACTTTGTGCTCTTGTCTTACTTAAACAGAGATAGACTGACTCCAGTTTATTTCGAATTCCCAGCTGTTTCCTGGTCCAACCTCCTGATAGAAATTTGGGATCAAACCAGTTTTTTCCTCTTGAGTTTTTATAAAAATATTTAACCGATATGGTGAATTTCTGATCATGGAGGGTTTCTTTAAAAAAACTGTTATTAAAACCAGAAAAACTTTTTTTATACTCTTTCTTTCAAACCAGTACTAAAACCCTTACTTTTAACCTTTTATTAAAAAAAATCATAAGAACTGGTCAATGAGTTCATGTGACCTACATGACCATCTCTGCTTTTAACAGAAGCTAATTCTCACCAGAAAATTGTGCGTCGCAACCCTTTATTTTTTATCTTTATTCCCTAATTTACGCTGGAATTGTTTTTTATGCCTTTTATTAAATTATCTATTACTCATCTACTGTATAATATCATCTGTTTCAATAAAGTTTCTACAAGGATTACAGCATTAAGTGGAGAAGCACAAGTGCAGAGAAAGGAGCATGTTCGTCCTTAAGTTCTTAAAATCTGTATTTTTTTCTGTCTTTAGCTCTTACACATAGAGAGCAGAGTGTTTGCTGGTGACGTATGCTCCAGAGCTGTGTGTCTGTTGTGTGTGCAGCATGAAACCTCTTGCATGCATGCGTACAGTTTTGGCCTTATAAAAATGTAATTTTAAAAAGGGCAGTCAGACTGTGGCGGGGGAGATTAGTTTATGGCGAGGCACCACAGCCTTTATCATTAATGGGAAACGCTGAAAGTATTTATTTATTTCAGAAGACATCACTGCAAAGCCAAAAAGATCAGTGTGAATATTCATGAAACACCCTTATGAATTATCGTCTGATGGATTGGCTGTATGGTAAAAAAAAATCTAGGAATTTTGTGGTATTCTTTTCTTCCTCCTTTTTTTTTTTTTTTTTTTAAAGATTTATTTCTGGGCTTTTCGTGCCTTTATTACATAGAGGAGGACAGTGGAGAGTCGGAAATGGGAGAGAGATTGGGGAGAGACATGCAGTAAAGGGCAACAGGCCGGACTCAAACCTGGGCCGCCCGCGTACATGGGTAGAGCCTTAGACTGCTAGGCTGGAGCCCGACCGATTGATTGGCAGGCCGATGATAGCATATCACAGATCAATCAACATCGGCCAATATGTAGCCGATATATTAACCCCTAGAGCTCACGCAGCACAGCTCCGTTGTGCCTTTCTAATCATGTCTTCCAAACATTCGTAGCTCTTACTGAACATTTTCTAGTGAGCCCGGAACTTGGCTGACTTTCCGGAGTCTCTAAGGACAGTGTTGTCCTACAACAATACATGACACAATATATAAAAACGATAACTTTTGAACCGTAAGTCATAGAAACATACTCTTTTTTGAGTACGTTTGCTACCATCGATGTCTCCGTAGCTCTAAAGGACGCCGTTGTAGCGAGCCCAGAACTTTGGTGACTTTTTGGGGTCTTTGGAGATTGAATCCACAGCGTTACTTAAGCGTCTTTTTATCCATTTTTAATCCATTTTCGATCATGTACTTTGACTTTCTTCAGTGGGCAGCCATATTTGTTTTACATGCACAGCATTGTGGGAGTTGTAGTCGACCACTTGCGTCTCTATTGCTCAGAGGAGTAGAGAATAAACAACGATAAATGCAACTGTTAATTCACATGTCCACCATTATCTAAAATAGACTATTATACAGCGTTTAAAAGTTGTCTAAGTTGCATCTTTGTGAAATAAACAAAGATAATATAAATATAAGAATTTGTGTTCATGTACAGTATATATCCTGTGTATATCAATGTTCTTATTTCATATATTGGCCGATATATCGGATATTGTCCAGTATGTCGGATATCGGCTTTTTTTTAGCCCCCAGTATCAGTATCGGCATCGGCCCCAAAAATCCCATATCGGTCAGGCTCTACTATCTGTGCGCCCTTTTCTTGCCCTTGAGAAGTTCTCTGCAGCGATCCCCAGTCAGGGTTTTTCCTGCATATTAAATTATGAGGTGGCTGCCTACATAAAATTTCAGGTCGCCTCCAGCTGTCAAACCTCTGACGTCATGAAAACTAGGGATGCACGGTATTATCGGTCTGGTATTAATATCAGCAGATATTAGCTAAAAAAGGTAAATATTGGTATCGGCAGATTTCAAAATTTCTGCTGAAATTTTCTTAGGGCTGACAGCCTCAAGTCGATTGGTTGATTAATTGGTCGATGACCTCATGTCCAACCAAATTCCAATTGGTTGAACAATTGCACATGCTAATTTAATTGGAAGAATCCATTTTTTGCAGGGGTGAGAGGGGAGACGTCATGTGTTTTTATTTTTTTGGTTATGTGGTGTTACAAAACATAATTTACAAAAAAAAAAAACTATGAATATAACTATTCAAATACAATTTGCTCGTGCCTTTAAGGGTGATTAATTACAGGTTAAATACCCAGAAAGCCAAAACAACGTCACTAGGAACCTCCCACCTTAGAGGAGAGCCCGTGAAGCACGTTTATACTCCGTTTCCTGTTAATTGACAAAATGTTGAAAAAGTCAGCGATGTGGCAACATTTTGTTAAAAAGAATTATTATTTAATTACAACATAAGGTGGTTCTACTCCAAAAATCGTATGGTTTTTAAGTTCATTTTGGGTTCATTTTAAATTTTAAAACCTCCTTACTGCACTGACTACATTTTCTGTGCTAAGTTTGATGTAGAAATTACATTAAGGTTCTTTTTTTTTTTGGTCTGTCCCACGACTAATCGATTAACTGATGATCTGGTGTGATTTTAGTCGACCAAGTTTTTCTTTGGTTGACTACAGCCCTAATATTTACATCTGATTTTTTGCCTGAGCATATATCAACTGTAAAATTTGGCCATATATACTAATAAATTAGGGGAGTTTTAGGCTGAACCAGCAGGCCTATGTCAGTTTAGATCTTTTTCTTTATCTGTCCTCATCCTTTAAACTTTAAAGTGTGTTTTGAGGAAGAATGTTCCTTTGTGCATCCTCAAACATTAAATTGTGTTAAAAGGACTGAATATTAGGTTAAATAAAACAAATTTATTTATCAGTATCGGCTAAAATAAATCTGTAAATATTGGCAAAATCCAATATCGTCTATCCCTAGATTTAACAAAACAGCTACACTAATGAATCCACTAATACATGTGATCTGAAGGAGACTGAACTTTTTACTTTCTTCCGTTTCTTTCTCCGTAGTTAAGTTGCTGCTAAACTGGAGATAAACCGGAAGTCAGTGTATCTTTCAAAATACATTCAGGGGGAGACGGACTGTCCCTGCTGCACAGTTCTTTGACCTCTGTTGGGGATTTCAGACTGACTTATATGTAGTTTGTAATGCAAATGAAAAAATGTGCATTTTTTTTTGTTGCTAAAATACAAAAGCACAGAAATGGCAGCGTGACATACTTCAAGTCACCTGACTTTTACACGTCCTCGTGATGTGAATCTTGTGCATGCTTCTTGCCCCAGGACCCTGACATGAGACCAGAACCGCCTTGAGCCAAAGTCAGTTCCTAAGCAGACTCTGGTATAAGCCTCCCTACATTACATTATACATTACCTTGACCATATTTATCATGCAAACAACGCCTGATGTGCAGAGATGGAGTGAAAATAACAGTGCCCCCCCAGAGTTGACAAGGCCCCATGTGCTGTGTGTGGTCTGCTTATAGTTAGGACTGGGCCTGCGTGTGACTGCAGGAGCTGGTGGATTGAGCTCCCAACCTGAACTCTTGGTACTGAGCCACTGTTTCACATTGGGGCTTCTGTAGCTAGCCTCATGTGGACACTCAAGGAACTACAGCTTTTTACACTACACATCAGTTCCATAGGGGGAGTGATGTCCTATGGCTGCATTGTTCTTCAATGGCAGTGGTTCTCAAATGGTGTGGTAAGGCACACTTGTGTGCCTTGAGCCAAGTCTTGGTGTGCCGTAGGAATTTGTACACCCACATGTTATTACTACAACTATACAGTAACTTAAGTTCAGTCAGGACACCTTCGTCAAGAAACACAAATGATGTGTGGTTATGAATAGTTTTTTTTTATTAGCACTTATAAATTTGCAGTCATTCCTGTTTTTATATGACTGTTCTGGGATCCCCCGCTCTTCCTCGAGTCTACATGGAAAGCATCAATTAGGAACCCTACACATTCCTGCCTTTTCCTGTGCCTACAAGTGAAGCCTGGGGCAGGAAGAGAAGTTGCAAAAAAACAGAGCAGAACAGGCATAAATGACAACAGAATGATACTGATGAAGTCAGAGGTAGAATAAAGGAGGAGCTGGGGTGGAGGAGGGTTGTAAAAAGCAGCTTGCAAAGAGAGCAGCAGAGCATAGACAGGCTTTAGATATGGCAGCATGAGTATGATTTGCCAATAGCCTGCCTAGAGTGCATCAGCTTGCCATCAGCAGACGAGGATTTTCGCTAGTTCAGCTGATTTCACCTATATGGCAGCGCTTGACTCCACGGCCTGCCTGGACTAACAAAATACGCTCGATTTACTGTAACATGTAAGAGGGTATTTTGTAAAGATATGGTTGTGGTATGGCTTGATATTTTGTCTTGATCTTAGGTGTGCCTTGGGCAAAAAAAGATTGAAAACCACTCCCCTGTAAAGTATCATCCTTAACCCCTTTTTGATGATCTATTGAGCTTTGATTCTGTCTTGACAGCTTAAATGACCACTTGCATATTTCCACATCAAGATAGGATATTTATGTCCCTGTTACTCATCTGTTACCCTTGTGTGTGAAATGCACAGTTTGAGAAGTAATGCGAAGTTATTCCAGCCTGATAATGAAATGAATCCCCTCACTGGAACACCAGTATTACACTATTTTGAGACAACTTATGCCAAATCACATTAAACCCAAATCCACTTGTCTAAAGTTTGGTTCACCGGTTCTGTTCTGATCTGGTCTATGTCGTTGCAGTGTTGTGATGTGGTTCATGTTGTTTCAGTGTTCTGATCTGGTTAAGGTGGTTTTAATGTTCTGATCTATTCCATGTCGTTGCAGTGACCCTTCAGCATGGAGCGCTCCGGCAGCATCCAGCTTGACATCCCCGACTTCAGTAACTCAGTTCTGTCACACCTGAACCAGCTGCGAGTTCAGGGCCGGCTCTGTGACATTGTGGTCAACGTTCAGGGTCAGAGCTTCCGGGCACACAAGGTTGTCCTTGCCGCCAGCTCGCCATACTTCCGTGACCACATGTCTCTGAGCCAGATGAGCACCGTATCACTGACCGTCATCCGTAACCCATCGGTGTTTGAGCAGCTGCTGTCCTTCTGCTACACGGGTCGTCTCTGCCTGCAACTTGCTGACATCATCAGTTACCTGACTGCCGCCAGCTTCCTGCAAATGCAGCACATCATCGACCGCTGCACCCAGATCCTGGAGGGCATCCACCTGAAGATCAGTCTGGCTGACATGGAAGAGGAGCCATCGGAGGATGCAATACGAGTGACTAGGGGCAACCGCACCCTGGAGACGATTGTGCGAGCAGGTGGTCACCATGCCACCCTGCGGCTTCTTGGTCCCCGAGGAGCAGAGGCGTGTGAGGCTATCAGTCCTGTGGAGGAGCCCCTCAGCCCCCCACCCACTGTGGAGCACAGTGGACTGGAGGGTCCTGAGGCCACGGCCATCAGAGTGGGCAAAGAACCAATCCTTCGCATCAACCGGGCCGGTCAGTGGTACGTGGAAACGAGCAGTGAGCCAGAGCGGAGCGGCAGTGCGGAGGAGAGTGGGGGCATGGAGCGAGTTAGGATCAAGACGGAGAGGATGGAGGACTGGATCGGGGCAGGGGAGCACCAGGAGGAGGTCGGGGCAGGAGAAGAGGGGACCACCGTAATGATCGACACCTCAGGACGCAGCACGCTGGTGACGGGGCCAGTGAGTGCACTCGGAGCCCGGAGCAGTCAACCGTCCTCCAGCTTCAGTGAAACGGACAGGTGAGTCGACCAATGACAGGAAGTCATCCTGATGAAAGTTTGACACCTGGTGACAGTGTGTGTTACTATTGTGTGTTTATGAATGTGTGTAGGTTCAGTCCCACTGGCAGCGTGGTCGTCCTGGCGGAGCGTCAAAGAGCCAAGAGCGAGTCTCCCAGCAGGGCGGACGAGCTGAGACAGTCCAGCTCTCAGGTACTAAAAATCAGAACACAGTGGCTGTCTGTTAAGTATTGAAGTAAATCTGTGAGAATATTTAGAAGTTTATCCTGATGTGATGTTACTTGAAGGCATTGGTCACCCACATCTTCAGTGCACCTCCCAACCTTCACAGTGATCCTTAGAGTCTACTCTAGATTCTCTAGAGCAGCGGTTCTCAACTGGTAGAGTTAGGGGACCCAACATCAACTCCTCAAGGAGAATTGCGACCCAAATTTTGGAGATCTTATTGGTTAATCAGATGTATTTAATAAAAATAGTAGAGCCTGGGCTTACAACAGTACAAAAGGTGTAACAAAACAATGAAACAGGACAAAACATGCATGTTTTATAGATTCTCATAGACAATTTGGCGCAATTTTTTTTTCCCAGGCACACATCCACGACCCACTGAGAGGGCTTCATGACCCACTTTTGGGTCCCCACCCATTAGCTAAGAACCACTGCTCTAGAGCCTCCTTAAGGATCCCTAGAGCCTCATGTAGGACCCTTAATGCCTCCTTTAGGTTCCTTAGAGCCTCATTTTAGTTCCTAAGAGCCTCATTTAGGAACCTCAGAGCCTAATTTATGATCCTTAGAGCCTCATTTAGGATCCTTAGAGCCTCATTTTGGTTCCTGAGAGCCTCATTTAGGATCCTTAGAACCTAATTTATGATCCTTAGAGCCTCATTTAGGATCCTTAGAGCCCCCTTAAGGTTACGTAAAGCCTCTTTTGGATACTAACGATCCTAAAGTAGGTGCTAACGATTCTTAGCACCTACTTTAGGATTGTTAGCACCTCCGTTAGGATCCTTAGAGCCTACTTTAGGATCCTTAGCGATTCCTTTAGGACGCTTAGAGCCTACTTTAGGACCCCTAGAGACTCCTCTAGGATCCTTAGAGCCTCCTTTAGGTTTCTTAGAGACTCCCTTAAGGATGCTTAGAGCCTCATTTAGGATCCTTACAGCCTCCTTTTGGATCCATAGAGCCTACTGTAGGATCCTTACAGACTCCTTTAGGATCCTTACAGACTCCTTTAGGATGCTTAGAGCCTACTTTAGGATCCTTAGAGACTCCTCTAGGATCCTTAGACCCTCCTTTAAGATCCTTACAGCCTCCTTTAGGATGCTTAGAGCCTACTTTTGGATCCTTAGAGACTCCTCTAGGATCCTTAGACCCTCCTTTAGGATCCTTAGGGACTCCTTAAGGATGCTTAAAGCCTCCTTTAGGATCCTTAGAGCCTACTTTATGATCCTTAGAGGCTCCTTTAGAATCCCTAGAACCTACTTTATGATCCTTAGAGCCTCCTTTAGGATCCTTAGAACCTTCTTTAGAATCCTTAGACTCCTTAAGGATCCTTAGAGACTCCTTTAAGATGTTAAGAGCATACTTTAAGATCCTTAGAGCCTCCTTCAGGACCCTTTAAGCCTACTTTACTATCCTTAGAGACTCCTTTATGATCCTCAGAGCCTCCTTTATTAATTAAGATTGGCAAAAAGTGGATTAAAAGAGAAAAAATGGATTTACACATTGGCTTAAATTAGCAAAATGGGTAACAACGCAGAAAAACGTTGAACGTTGTTTAGTTGTTAAAAAAAAAGGTTAAAAGTGGAAAGTGGGAGAAAATGTGGAAAAATTAAGCAGAAAGGGTGATAAAAAACATTAATAAATGCAAAACAGACAGAAAAGTTGGTTAAAAGGGGTTGAAATCTGATCAATATGGGGTTAAAGTGGCATCAATGGATAAAAAGTGGCAAATTGGAATTAAAAAAGGGAAAAAAGGCCAACATAGTGACAAAAATAGGTTTAAAGTGGCAAATGGGTTTCAAAGTAACAAAATAGGCTAACTGTGGCGAAATAGGCAGAAAGGGAGTAAAAAAGATTTAAATAGTGACATATATAGGCTAAAAGTTGTCAAAAATGGGTAAAAAGTGACTAAAATTGGCAGAAAAAGTGGTTGAAAGGGATTATTTGTGGCACAAATGAATAATTTCAACACCAATAACAGCTCAACACGCTTTTCAGCTCCAAAATAAAGGAACTGTTAGCCAGGATGCTAGCACCAATGCTACTGATCCATAACACACATACATTAACACAGTGGTTCCCAAACTTTTTCTATCGGCCCCCCTCTGGCAGATGAAAATGTTTCAGGCTCTCCCAGCCCTCACCGTATGTATCCACATGTATAACATGTAAATGTATGAAAAACACACTGTTATTCCCCATTTTTTTTTTTTAGAATTTACCCTTACAGAAAACGTAAACATTTTGAGTTTTAAAAATCTAACTGAAGATGAACAATTCCCCCCATAAAATAAAAACTTAATGAACTTCTGTAAGATTTATACACCCAGTGTTGCAATAATTTCAGTGACAGCTGTGGGCTTATTTGTGCTACAGATCTTTTTGCATCTTGGACTTGAACTGCAAGAATATTGTTGAATCTGAGGAGACTTCAATAAACTGCTCCTCTTTCATAGGGCTGAAGTCATCAGCTGGTGCTGGTTAGCCTGGCCTTGCCGTGCCCCCCCCGTTATGACCCTGCACCCCCCTGGGGCACGGCCCGCGGCCCACTTTGGGAACCACTACAATAACATCATTTAGACATCAGAACTGGGAAGGGCACGATCACTTGGTTTGTCAGGGGCCCAGACATTTCTGTGGGTAGAGTTGCTAACATGGGCGATGATGAAAGTCATCTCAGACATACAGTAAAAGTTAAAAAAAAAACATTCTGGAATGTTTACACAATGTTTTCTCTTCATTGTGGCCTCAAATTTTGAAGTTTGAAGCCCCAACATGAACTAAAATTCAGACAAGACCAGCTGAAATAGGTAGAGGGGGCACTGATAAACCTTGAACTTGGTTAGTCATTGACCTATGCCACATTAGTTAGTCCCGGGCTTAGCATTTATCCAGAGATGAGATATCCAGTCTGTGCAGTTTTTTATGTCAGATATATGGTCTGTTCTGGGCTTGTCTGGATTGATGGTCTGTTCTGCCCTTCAGGGGGAGGAACATGCTGCGTTTGACATGGGGGGCTATGAAGACTACCTGAGGGAGCAGGTAGGAGACCGCTGGTTCCGCTATAACCCCAGGCTCACCTGCATCTACTGCTGCAAGTCCTTCAACCAGAAAGGAAGCCTGGACCGCCACATGCGCCTGCACATGGGGATCACACCGTTCGTCTGCCGCATCTGTGGGAAGAAGTACACCCGTAAGGACCAGCTGGAGTACCACATCCGCAAGCACACTGGCAACAAGCCCTTCCACTGCCACGTCTGCGGCAAGAGCTTCCCCTTCCAGGCCATCCTGAACCAGCACTTCCGCAAGAACCACCCGGGCTGCGCCCCCCAGGAGGCTCACAGCGCTTCCCCCGAGACCACCACCACCTCCATCACATCCAGGGGAGGCCCCAGTGATGAGGCTTCCCCCAGCCAGGAGGATCCTGAAGGTGGGGGCAGTGGAGCTGGAAGCAGCAGCGGTGGGGGCCAGTACAGCGAGGGTCCCCAGGCCTCGGTCTCCACCACGGGGCCTGATTGACCCCAAGAGGAGGAAATGTGAAGGGTTCGGGTGAGGGTAGGGGTAGGCAGACACGGAGGGCCCAGCTGACCCTGATGTCCCTGAACCAACAGGAAACTGAACCGAACAACCGAGCGAACACCTCAGAGTCCGAACTGAGATTTTCCCGCTTTAAACCGCATCTACCTTCACAAACCAAACGGAAACGATTAAGCTAAAAATGAAGAAATGCCACACACTCCAACAACCTCATACACCACACAGTGGTCCTCGTTTGCCTCCGTCAACTTTATGTTACAGATTTCTACTTTTATATTACAGCTTCTATTATTACAGGTTATTATTGCTACAGGTTATTATTACAGGTTCACAATGCAGCATCACAACAGTCTGTCTGGTGGAAACTTGCCAAACTACTCAGTGCCAGTTTTACACATCAATCCTTTATTTTTGCCTTGAGACAATCTGGAGCAGCGAGATTACCTACAATAATCCTGCGCGCTCTTTAAGTGCCATCGTGGCATGAAAAGATTTAGTTGCACAAAAAGGTTCAATGAGAAAACCACGACTGTTAGAGACCTGTTCCAGTGTGATCACAGCCTCGAAACTTTAGCGCCGTTAAACATACAGACTGAATTTCTGAACAGGTGTGGTAGACTCTCATTCCAGCGTAGATGATGGTCTCACACTTCACGCCTTCACACTACCTAAGTCTGTTCTAAATCCTCGAATTCAACAGAAGATACCTCTGAGTCCTGATCCCTCGGGTTCCCCAAATGGTTCATTTTCAACATCCTGGACCATCTGCATATATTTATCCTAGAGGGTGCCAAAACTATTACGCAGAGAATATTTCCTCTATGATTCGTAGAGACGGTACTGTGCAGAACTTTTAGGCATGTTTGGGCCAAAAACTGAGGCTGAGGTAAGGTGTAGATGTGGCGAGTAATGGGGCTTTTCCACAATGGCTTATGGTCGCACTGATCCAAACTGCACCAAGCAGTGCTGATTTACTTTTTCATAACCAGTTTGGCCGTGCCAGACTACACTGAGCCTCCAAGCGTGCTGTGGTGACATCACAGCAGTTTTTCATTATTTGGGGATGCGTTGCAGACGTGTTTAAGTAGCAACTGCTGCACTAAACTTTGAAATACCTCGGGACAGCAGCAGGGACAGGCGTGACAGCTAAACCAAACAGTGCATCTTCTTCTTCTGGCAAAACAAAACAGTGCTTACTGAAGCGCACCTACATCGACTCAAAACACTGCATCATCAGCTCTAGCTGCAAACTCAGACAGGTAGCTCGGTTGTGGTGGAAAAGCAAATCCCCTGCTCTACTGGGCTGCTGTGCCGAGTCAAATCAAATAGAGCCAAGCTACTCTATCTAGTGGAAAAGCCCCATAAGCCGCTTGAGGGCACCAATAGATGGGAAGGAGGATTTACGCTACCCCAGTCATCCTCTAGATGTCCTTGCATATTACCAGGGGCATGGGAAAATAATCTTTTGGAAAAAATAACAAAGCCCAGACCTTTATGACTGAGTAAGGGGTGGGTGTGGCGAGAGAGCACTGCCTAGGGTACCGTCCCCGCGGGGAGTAGGGTCCCTGGGGTATCACTAGGGGTGAAAAGGCCCTGATAAAAGAGATGCCATCGAGCTTGGCTTTGGCTGTTGAGTGACAGACTTGGATGTATTAAGCCTGACTCTCGCTACTGCCCACCCCTTTATCTCCAGCCCCAGTTGTGGCACATCGGTCTGGGATGAATCCTATATGCCTAAAACGTATGCACATGACTGTGTATCAGTTACATCCCCAAAATGTTGACCATCTTGAGCCCATGGTGACCTCTTAGATTTTGTAGTTTCTCCCATCTGAAGTTACTGAGGAAGTCGGGGTTCTGTTTATCTTCACACTAAATTAACATGATAGACAACATCTATAACTAAACTTTTGGAGCTTAGAAAGACATATTTCAGATATACTGTAAAAAATACACTAAAAATACACTAACCAGTAAGTTCAAATGTGATGTCAGTGTTTGAAATGTGTTCTCTGAATGGGAGCTCTCATTTAGGAAAAGAACTTGGTAATCTAACTGTGAGGCCGCCCTTCTATTGGAGCTCGAGTCGTGATGGCCTGCACTAGGGTTGTCATGATATCAGAATTTTACACTTAAATACAACTCTAGTAAAAATATAACAATGCTATTTCCTTAAGGTGCCTCAGTAACAAAAGCAGAAGTCCTAGAAACCCAATATTGAGTAATTTTCCTGGTTTTAAATCCTAAAAGCTGGAAGAAAACCTTCACACAGTCTAAAGTGTGCATAAACATTGGCAAGATCTAATGGAGTTGAGCTAAATTATGAATCCGTTTAAATTGTACTTTTATGTGACCTTGAGATATTGTCCTCACACTTAAAAAGACATGATCTTTCAGAATTTTCCCATTTCTGAGCTTGGCTGTTGTTCTTTTCCCAAATAGTATTTTCCCCCTCATAACTTTGATTTAAGCAGCTATATCCCAGTCGTTGCTATCTTTCAAGGCCCACTGAGCGACTGCTAGAGAGGGAAGGATTTCAAGGCAATTGTACCCAGGTAAAAGTGCAGTTATTTAGGTTAAAATCAGAGGTGGAAAGTAATGAATTACATTTACTCAAACTGCTGTGATAGAAGAGGGTTTTTTGTGTACTTGTACACTTTTTTTTGAGTAAATTTGGAATCAGTAGTTTTTTTTTTTTTTAAGATTTATTTTTGGGCCTTTTCATACCTTTATTAGATAGAGGAGGACAGTGGATAGACTCGGAAACAGGGAAGAGAGCAGGGAGAGACATGTGGGACTTGAACCCGGGCTGCCCGTGTACATGGTGTTTTTAAAACTGCAATAAACAAAAATACTTCCATAAAAATATACTTAAAAACCCTAAAAAAGCAAAGACTATGAAAGGCTGCTGAATAACAGAATGTGAGTAAATGTTGGAGGTTACTCTCCATCTGATGATTGCAAAGAAGTTTCATGTATGGAAAAACCAAATTAAATTTCAACCTTTTTTACTGCTGATTTCAGGTAGAGATGAGTTTTTTATAAATTGCTCAGCCTGGTAGTCGACTTCTTTTCATATTGCTCGTCTGAAGCCGTAGGTGCAGCAGGAGCTTAATTCCCTCAATCCTGCCGACAATGCCAACAGATGCATAAAAAATGTAGCTCCTGTGCTTGTTACAAATGTTGCCAATGTTATTGCACAATTAAGACTGTGCACTTTCTCTTTAGGTAAGAAATAAGAATTAAAGAGGAAGTTGTTCTTATTTAACGACTTTAACAGACATCCTATTGAATACTGGGTAATTGAAAAAAGAAACCCAACAGAAATTACCAATGTGTTTTTCAGTTAAGACAGTATGCTTCTGTTCCTCTGTCTCAAAAAATAGAAGTTTATTTAAAGTATTTGAACCCATCACAGACCTCAAAGAAGACTCGTGGTTTGCAAAGCCGGAGATCTAAACGGATTAAAGTTTGTCTCCAGAGTCTCCAGGCTCGTCTCTATCACGTCCATGCAGTAACAACCCGTGATCACCCTAGATCAGTGAATCCTCTCTAACGTTGGTTTTTCTCACCTTTGAACGCCGGGGTAGATTAAAGGAACCATCGGGCAGCCTGTTGACCCACTCACAGCAGGAAACCTGGGCCGGGTCCGAGTCCAGCCTCAGATAAGCTACACAGCTCAGTTACCTCTCATCACTACGCAATACAGCTGCTGCACCGCACAGCACAGCACCACCGGGGGGCGCTCTGACCAACTCACGCGGAGAGCCCCGTCAGTCTTCTCAGATATTTTTATAGACAAGCATGTGTTTGTTTTCCTTCTTGGACACTTTTTTGCTCTGACAATGTGTGTGACGGACGATAGAAGTTACACGTTAGAGGAGATGGCGTCGGCCTGATCAGCAACTTCTGTTTCACTTTTAAAGCCACTAGTAGAGGAAAAGTGGAACTAAGGGGTCAAACTGGAGCTATACTTGGAATAAAACAGTTCAGTCAATCGCCGGTAATCTCAGAGGAATAAAATGGTAGTTTTCAGTTGTTAATGCTGTGCAAGATGGATAAAATCACATCTGCACAGACGGAGCTAACAGATTTGCCACTGACTGGTGATAGATGTTTCTGTATTAAACCACAGCCCTCCATTTCGGCTAACACGTGATCTAACAGGGTGTCCTAACAGCATGTGAGCGTCAGATAACACTTCACATAGCGCAGCAGTGCAAACTGCATCTGTTAAATCTAAATTCCACTTGGAAACATTATGACATCTGATGCTTTTATTTTGAAAGTGAGGGAACAGAAGTGTTTCTTTGTATTACCAAGTTTTTGGTAGCGGAATAGATTTAGTGTCCTGTTAACTCAACTTAAAGCACAACATTTCAGTCACACCGTCATCTCTTTAGTAAAACAAGCTAAAAGTTCTGTTTAACGAGAAGAAAAGTTTGCTTTAGGATACTCTCAGAGCCCTGCTGTTCTCCCGGTCCTCGTCCATGTCTCTGGTCTACAGGAGTGCAAGTAGAAACAGGCTGTTGGAGAAAAAATGGCCTGGTAGCTCATATGCTGTTATGACACTCCAATAGAAAACAAAGGATATCAAGTTGATTTTTTGCATTCATGCAAGCTCAAGTTGTGTGATATTAGATGCACAGTAATGTAAAGTAAAGCTGTCACAATACCAGAATGCAAAACTTTGATTTGACAGGTGACGAGTCCCAAAATAACAAACCCATACTCTCCTACCTTTATGGCACTCTACGGGGTTTACAGTACAGAACCGTACCAACCTATACTGAACCAAACTGGACCATTTAGTGCCACCATTGTTGTGCTTACTGAGGAGTTTTTTCAGTAAAATCATCCATCCATCTTCTTCCCCTCATCCGGGTCGGTAGTGGTGCAGCAGGTGAACGAAGTCAGTCCAGACATCCTTCTCCCAAGCAACGTTTTCCAGTTCCTCTTTAGGGATTCCAAGGAGCTCCCAGGCCAGATGGGATATATAATCCCTCCAGGGAGTTCTGGGTCTGCCTTGGGGTCTTTTCCCAGTCGGATGTGGGTTAGGGTTAGGCCCAGAGGCATCCTGATCAGATGCCCAAACCACCCCAACTGGTTCCTTTCGATGTGAAGGACTGTAGTCAGTAAAGCCAGCTCTCCACAAAGTTAATTTACTTAATGGTGTACCTCCCTTTCTTTAAAAGTAGGTTTAAGACCCCTTGAGGGAGAAAAGCGGTTAAAAAGTGGTGCAAAACACCACTGGCCTGGTCTGTGTTGCATATATTCCAGTATGTTTTTTGGCCACTCGCTATACATGAGACTGGATTTAATTTTCAGTGTAATTAGGTCTGGTACAGATGTAAGCACCTGCAGTAATGGTGTCAGGTGTATCAGCACTTTCTCGATAGATCTGCTGTAGCCAACATTATAGATGAATAAACAGACATTAAAATTGGGGATAATATACCAGATTTTAGGATGATTGCCCAATAACTGGCATATAAGTCTTACATTGGTTGCCTTTCTCAGAAATAGGTTTGATTTTACTAGAGTCATATTAGAGTTTATCATTCTGGTGTTGTGATGGCTATATTTTAATATTTAGAGACAAATTCTGGATATATGTGGTGCATCTCTAGTCAGCTTTACTGAGATGGATATTTTTAGTTCCTCTCAGTGACCCACATCCTGTACCTTCTACCGTCTCTTCGGCGCAGTGGTGTTAAAACAGATGTTGTGATCAGGTCGACGTCGATCGGCAGGGACAGGACGTGGAGCTGGACCCTGTCAGACCAGATGGATGTAGAAACCAGGCCGGGTGGACTTTAAAGAAAAAAATGAAAACCTTCAATGGGGTCAAAGTTCACCTCTTGGAGGTGAGCTCACCTGGCAACCAAAGGAAAGATGACAACTTCAGCACTTATCAGAGAGGGATGGGATCAAAGTGAACTTTTTATAACTCTTATTAATCTTCACCTATTATCAGACAAGCATATTTAAACTACTAAAATGTTGGGTTGTTTTCATTATGATGTAAGCGAGCTCAGTCCTGGTGTATGTCGGTGGGCAGGTAGCACAGATTGGCTGTTACTGTTTCTCTACACAGCTGTGAATCCCACTCTCAGAGGACGTTTCATTTTTTATGCAACCGAACTCAGCGGCTCTGTCCTCCAGATGGATGGATGGAAGGACGGATGGATGGACTCAAGTTTTCTCCCAGAATTGCGCCGCTACCGCCGACGCCGCCTCACTCTTCAGGCTGAAACAGGAACTTTCAGGTATACAGACTCTTTCTTTATTCAGTGAATCCGACGTTTACCTTTCCCTACGTAGCAGAACGCTAACGGCTAAACCTCAGTGCAGCTACAGGCCGCAGAAACAAAACTCACATGTAAATAAAGTCAAGAGCAGCAGGTAAGAAGCTCCTGTGAGTCTCTGCCGAGGGCGGCAAAAACACAGGAAGCTGAGCCGAGCAACACAAGACTAAAATCTGCAATTAGAACTGAAATGATTGACGATGTCAGTACTGAACTGGGTTTTACATGGTGCTGATCATCGGTAAGCTCAATTACTGAGCAGCATTTTTTCCAACAAATTTCAAAGTGCTTAAAAAAAAAAAATTAAAACATTAAGATCTTTAAAAGACCAGGGATCTCTTTACAGAAGAGCAAGTGTGGGCTTTAGAGAGAAAATGAATTCAGATCATCCTTAAATCAGAGTGGACATTCGGGTAAAGTTGAAAGAAAAGTCCTCAAATCCTTCTGTATGTCCACTAAATGGACAAACATATTCGGCTGCCTTCCCATTCCACCAGCAGGGATTGTAATGACATTGTACTCAAACCCATGTACTTTAATATGGAGGTGGTCCCCTTTTGCAGCTAAATCAGCCTTCACTCTTCTTGGAAGGAGATGTTGGAGTGCTTTTGTGGGAATTTGTGATCATTTATTCTTTAGAGCAGTGGTTTTCAAACATTTTTTTCCCCCAAAAAACTCCAAAAATCAAGCTGAAGTCTCAAGGCACACCATATTCATGTCCTTGCATTATAGTCTCTTTTACACGTGTTGCAACATGTTGCATGTGATGTGAGCAGGTGGCAGCTGAAATTATGAATAAAAAATGTCAAGTTTTTATAGTCATAAATTTATAACATTGCAAAGTCAAAGATTTATGAGAAAACCAAACTGAAAACAGAGGTTGGATAGCGCTAGTTTACAGAAATGTCTCCGCTAAATCCAAGGCAAGGCAAGTTTATTTGTATAGCACATTTCAGCAACAAGGCAATTCAAAGTGCTTCAATCCAGATGATAATGTGATGACTCTGGCATGAAATCACAAGGATTTCCTTATTGATCAGGTCCAGTAAGAAGGATCATTTGATCAGCCACTTATCTGCAGGACTTGTGCAAGAAGAGGGTGTTAGCTTTTCTTAGATATGATTAGCAGGCTCCTTCAGGAGAAAGGTTGAACATCACTGTTTTAGATGTTCTGGGTTCTTTTGGGACCTTCTGGATGAGTGGTCCATGCACTCATGGAGTCATTCTGGTGGGCTGGCTACTCCTGGGAAGGTTCACCACTGTTCAGTTTTCCCCATTTGTGGATAATGGCTCTCAGCGTAGTTGGCTAGAGTCCCAAAGCCTTAGAAATGGCTTTGCAACCCTTTCCAAATGGACTCTTATTGTCTGAATGTAGCATAAAGAGATATTGACCTAACTGGTCGATGTTGTTTCTTCTTCTTTGAGCATAAATTGATGTTACTAATATGAGAGCGGGCCGGATAGGGTCTGTGGTGGTGAAATCCCCCCTTTAATCTTAACACCTCAATGTTTGTAAAATAAATGCTTCAGAGATGAGTGAAGCATGGCTAGTCTGATTGTGTTTCAGGTTGCCTTTTAGGGCCGATCTCATCTCTAGAGCTCTTTGACATTTTCTTCAAACTTTGCATAAATGCCCACTCTGACTTCAGGATTTTGGCGCTAAAAGACCACTGGGCCTCATGTTAATCCCTTGCTTGATGCTGAAGAGCGAGTTGCCTCTCCGTAGCTAAACAAGAATCCTTCAACCTCTAACAATCCTGACGAGTGTCCTCCTTGCTCGGCTCAGACATGACCAGCCGATCTGCATAGACTCGAGGAGCTGCCAGACTGACCTCAGTGCAGCAGAGACCTGAACAGACCAGTCTTTCTTTAGAAAATGGACTTGTCTGAAGTTTTTTGGCTCTTTTATCAGATTGTGTGGGTCATTTGTTTGTCATCTTCTACCATGAGTCATATTCAGATTTCACCCTTCATGTTTCACACTCAGCTCTGCAAACGGGTCAGCTTCTCTCTGCACTGAAACATCTCATCAGTCAACTCATCGTTTCAAGCCAGTTTGTATCAAACAGCTGCTCCATGTCAGCTGCTCTTGTCCAGTTAGGACCGGTTCAGATCCATTCAGTCTGGTCTGTTCTGGTTCATTCTGTTTGATCCATAAAAGAGGTAAAGTCTGATCAGAGGGTACAGGTCCTCAACGCACCAGCTGCAGGTTAGGACTGTGATCCTGGTGCCGTTTCTTTCTCTCCTCATTCTTCCTGTTTCTCTCTAGTTAACCTTTCTACAGAAATTGTGAGCAAACTCATAAGACTATCTCAACTGCATGAAAATATGGATAACATTTGCAGCCAAGGGTGGATCTGGAGTACTGCAGAGTTCTGTATTAGGACCGTTACTTTCAGAATATCTCCTGCACACTGTCTAAATTGCACAAAAACATTGGCAGCATTGCTTTTCTTAAACATTCACAATGTTTTTCCACAACTTGGAAAGTATGCAGGAGTTTTCTTGCAGTATTTGATGGATTCATTCCCCTCTTACACACCTGCCTCATGAAAAAGGTATAAGCATCTATGCCCTGTGGACTGTTCACTGAAATGACAGATTGAACGGGTTGTTGACATAAGACACAACAGATAGAACTCCAGATTTGGGACAGGAAAAGATTTTTGCAATCAAAATGGCAATTTTTCTTTTGGTTTATGACTGTGTTAACCTTACAGACTTAGGGAAAAATCCTGAGCTGTTATTGGGTCCTGAAAGTAGTGTAACATTAAGGTAAAAGCTTAAAAAGCTTGTGTATATACAGCAGCAGACATGGATTAAGGGACGCCGTCTAAGGCAGCGTTACTAAATGCGTGGCTCTGGAGCCACATGTGGCTCTTTTGTGTCTTAATTTGAAATATTATTCCCCCAGAAAACCTTAAACATGGTAATCTTTGACCTCAGAACTTATCCATGGGAAGTAACATTAATCAATTTTTTTCACACTCTTCTACAGTAGGCTTTGTCAGACTTTATTGTCAACCTTTATTTTTTGTCTATATACTTCCATGTCCCTTTTTTTGCAATTTTCTGCCACTTTCAATCCATTTTTGCTGATTTTTTTGTCACTTCTAACTCAGTTTTGCCACTTTCTGCCCCTTTTTTTCCTTGCTTTTTGACCATTTTTGCCACCTTTAACTTATTTTTGTTGCAACTTTAACATTTTTTTTGCTATTTTTACCACTTAGATTGTGATTCTTGCAAAGGTATTTTCAACAGTTTGACTCTTTGGTTGAGTAACACTGGTCTAAAGTCTGGAGGAACAATGTGAAGGGTCTGGTTTGAATCAGCAGTTTTGCACGTTAAACCCTGATTTTGCCTGTGTTTCTACAGCCAAAGTCTATCCTGCCTCGCTCACTATGATGGGAAATCAATCATTTTCTAGAGATCTGGATCATTTGGCCCAGTCAGTTACAAGAGCCGGCGTTTGGCTCTTAATTTGGTGCCAGTTTGGTTTTTAAATAACTGCAAAAACACGAGAAAGGAAACCAGCTCTTAAACGGGAGCCATCTCCTGTGCTTCATTATGAAAGAGCCGGCTAAAAGAGCCAACTTGTTCACAGACGACTCGTCATTACTCAGTTTTCACTACACAAGTTTTTTTTTTATTGGAAGAAAAACGGTTAAAGAGGGACAGCAAGCCTCTTCGCTCAGTACAGGACTCCTCGAGAGTCTGGTCTCCCTTCATGTGGCTGGATGAAGGTCTGCAGGACTTACCTTAGCTCCACCCCTTGGTTTTATGCGTTCACGACAGGTGAAGGGATGTCCCATTTCTCTTTTGAATCGAGGGCTGTGCTAAGGGCCAAGGGCCTCATAGTCCTTGAAATGAAGATTTTTTCAGGACCACACTTGAAACCAAGGGGTAAGATGAAATTCCCACCATGCACTGTGCTTACTTGCAAAATGGCCTACATAATGGACATAATGGACTACAATGGAGGAGTATAAACGTAGATATTTTTAGCATTTATAAATGATTATAGAAAATACAACAGTCGTGTTATCTTATATATTCAATCTTTTACTACTAGGGATGGGAGTTTGTTGTGTTTTCAGTGTGCACATGTGTAAAAGAGGGCAGTTAACTGTATAAATCAGTGTTTCTCAACCAAAGAGTTAGAATTGTTGGAAAATACCTTTGCAAGAGGCACAGTCTAAGTGGTGAAAAGTGACAAAAAAAAAGGTTTAAAAAAATAAATTTAAGATGGAAAAAATGTCCAAAAGAGGCAAAATTTGGTAAAAAGTGGCAAAAATGGGTGTGAAATGACAGAAAAATAAGTTACTGTTCTGTTTTAGGTGGCAAAAAAAGACTGAAAAGCAGCAGAGAATGGAAAAAATGGGAAAAGTGGCAAAAAGCAGCTTAAATGGGCCAAAAGTGGCAAAAATGGAAAAAGGGTCAAAAATTGCAAATCAGGGCAATGGAAATATACAGACAAAAAATAAAGGTTGATAATGAAGGTCTACTGTAGAAGTGTGAGGAACAAACTGATTAATGTGACTTGCACTGGATAATCTCTGAGGTAAAAGTTTTACCTTTTTTAAAGGTTTTCTGGGGGAATAATATTTCAAATTAAGACGTAAAAGAGCCACATATGGCTCAAGAGCCTCGCGTTTAGTAACGCTACTTTAGACGAAGGAACGGTGAAGGGGCAGAAATGGGATTGGCCCTAAGTTACTCAGGATATGGATCTTCTCCAGAGCAGTCAAACCTCTGAGCTGTGGTAAAAACCATTTTTTGTAAAGTGTAGGGATCATAGATTTTCTGATAACTGCAGCATATAGGTCCACTTAGACCTGCGATTTTCAAACTTTCCTCCATTCTCACTGATTCTTCTCCTCCTACCTTTTATCTGTTTTTTCAGGCATCATCTGGATCACATTACTGCAGTTTAAAAGCTGATATCAAAAATGTACTCGGATGTTTTCATCGCCTTTCCTCTGTGCTCCTTTAAGAGTGATAAACAGCTCTAAAACTGCTCAAGTTTCAAAGCTCAGAGTCAGATAAATGTGGATTTTCCTGCTCGGTCAGACTTTTCCTCTCTGATGGATCTTTGGGTTTTTTCATTTCCAAACTGTGAACACAAACAAACCTCATCATCATCATCATCATCATCATCATCACCATCATCACCTCCGGTCCTCATCATCTTCTTTGCTTTACAACAAACGCCAAACATTACTCTTCAGTCTGAAACCTGTTTTTATTCTTTTCTGTGTGAATCGAACGTTTGTGAATAATCAGTAACCCCAACCACAACAAGCCTAATGATGAATCATTGAACTATATTCACTTCATGAGATTACTCTTTACTGTTGATTCTTAAAGTATATCCTAATATATCGAAGCAGAACGAGTCAAAGACTTTAGTAAATTTAACTTTTATTACTGTACATTGGTTTTTTTACAGAGGAGGTACTGAACGCTCTGTAGAGGTTTTATGTGAAGATCTTTATGTTGCATGTCTCTGTTGGTGGAGGGGGGTTGAGTGGGGGGGCGGGGCTTAAAGGTTAATTATTAGTTAATAAAAATGTGAAGAAGCTTCTTTCACCATGATGACCACTAGATCACTCACAGGATGCATCTCCTTTAAAGGAAATAAAGCACTTTAAGTGTCAAACACCACCGACTCACCTCTCTTTATTTACCCACAATGCACCTGCAATCAGAAATATATTGATATTTTACCAGATTTAGGGTAAGATGATCATTTCTATTGATTTTGTTGATGATTTTGGTAAAATGTCTGTCAATGCTCAGTAAGAGATTATGCATGAAGCTGCAGGATTTGTTTGTTTAAAGGAGACAACATTCAAGGTCTGATGATGTTTTTTCATGCAGCGTCACAAAAAAGCACCGAGCTGTAACTAAGAAGGACGTGGAATTATTCTGAAGCATTCATGTGGCGTTGATGTCGCAGCAGAGCGTGTTTACTGGCTGCAGGGGTTGGACACACGCCCCATGAACAGCAGAGCATTGATGGTGGACTCTCTGATGAGCAGCAGGAACGGACGGTTGGCCTGAAATATCTCACGGTTTAAGTTCAGGGAGCGCCCGACCGCCACCACGGCGGTGGCTGCTGCAGCCTCGCTGCCCTCCTCGTTCACCTGTAGAAGAAAACACGGGTCAGGGTCAGTCAGGACGGCAAACCCCTGAGCTCTGGGTTTAAAATGGTGACATGTCCACCTCCATACTGCCTCTAGAGCAGGGGTGTCAAACTCCTGAACTGAGGTCAAACCTGAGGGCCTAACAGGGTCAAGGTTTAACCATAAATCCAATCCAATCCACTTTATTTATATAGCACATTTTAAAAACATTAAAGTTTACCAAAGTGCTGCACAGTAAAATCAAAGAAGTCACAAACACTGCTAAAATTTAAAAAACAACAACAACAAGAGGAAAGGCATAAAAGCAAGCAACATAAACTGACATCCTCATTTTCACCAGCAATAAATTACAGGGGAAAAGAACTTTGCACTGATGGTAAATGATTTTGAGATAAAAGAAGTCAAAATGATAAGTTTAAAGGCTCAAAATCTGAGATTAAAAGTCAAAGTTATTTGTTCAGAATGTCAAAGGTCAAACTGTTTTTAAAGGCAACAGTATGAGAGGGAAAGTTGTAATCCAGTTTAAAAGGTCAAAAAATAAAATCAGAGTCAACATTATGAGTCTAAAACGTCAAAATATGACAAAATTTGAAATAATATGTTTAAAAAGGTCAAAATATAACTTCATTTTTAAAATTGTGAATCTTAAAGGTCAAAATATTTAGTTAAAAGTCACAATCATAAGCTTAAGTTATAATTTGAGATGCAAAATTATAAATATTTCTTTTGTACTCTTTACACTTCAAAATTTTTATGCCTTAAGGATATTTGGAATCATCAGGGTTAAGTTTACATTTTAATATTGGAGGAAATCTACAGACCCTACACCGCTGGACCAGTTTTAATAAAAATGTGATATCTTGTGTGTCACAGGTGTGGCCAAGTACTTTTGTCCATGTAGTGTATGTTGAAGCAACAGGAAACTAACTGTTATAACAATTACATTAATGGACACACTGAAGTATAGAAAAGAGATTGTAAGCATGGATATCTGTAAAATATTAGCCAATCAGTGAGAAGTCGTCAGTGATGTCACAGCGAGTTACTGACCTCCAGGAAGGCTTTATGGAAGGCGTCTGAGATGTGGAGACCTTCACCGTCTTCCTCCAATATTCCTTAACAAACACAAGCACAAACACATGAACACGCTGCAGCACCAAAAATTTAATCTGTAAAACTGAGGGTGGATGTAGGGTGTGAACTAAAACACCATGTCAGCAAAAACATGATGAAATGTGCTAACAACCGTCAGTAAACTGAAAATTATCTGTCATTGTTTTTCTGATGCATTTGGAAAATTATAAATTTGATGGCAGCAACACATTTCAAAAAAGTTTTTGGAGAGGAATGTTGTCCTATTCTTATCTTTTTTTGCAGGATTTCTCATTTTCTGATGCTCCAAATGTTTTCTATTGGTGAAAGGTCTGAACTAATGCAGACCAGTTCAGGTCCTGGACTCTCTTCCTGTGAAGCCATGCTGTTGTGATGGATGTGGTATGTGGTTTTGCTGAAATAGTCAAGGCCTTCCCTGACAGAGACGTTGTCTGGATGGGAGCATATGTTGCTCTAAAAGCTCTCTCTACTTTCCAGCATTGATAGTTCCTTTCCAGATGTTAGAGCTGCCCACGCCACAGGCACTAATGCAACCCCATACCATCAGAGATGCAGGCTTTAGACCTGAGCCAGGAGAACAAGCTGGATGCTCCCTCTCCTCTAGTCCACAGGACACGGCGTCTGTGGTTTCCTCTGACCACAGAACAGTTTTCCATGTTTTCTCAGTCCATGTTAAATGAGCTTTAGTCCAGAGAAGACGGCGGTGTTTCTGGATCCCGTTCACATATGGCTTCTTCTCTCCCTGATCCAGCTTTAACTGTTATTTGTGGATAGCACGGCCAACTGTGTTGACAGACAATGATTTCTGGAATGTTCCTGAGCCCATGCAGTGATTTCAGTACAGAATCATGCCTGTTTTTGATGCAGTGGCCCCTGAAGTCCCCTTCAGCCTTGTCCCTTGCTCTCAGAGATTTCTCCAGATTCTTTGAATCTTTTGATGACTTATAGACTACATTCTAGGATATTCAAAGTCTTTAAAATTTTACATTGAGGAACCTTTTACCGACAGACTGGTGAACCTCTGCCCATCTAATTAGTTGTAAAATGCTCCTTCTGCTGTCTTCTTTCGTACCACTTACTTTTCCTGCTTTTTGTTGCCCTGTCCCTACTTTTTTTGGGATGTGTTGCTTCCCAAAAAAATGTGTTCCAATTCAATGTGAGCATATATTTTTCATGAAATGGTAGAATGTCTCAGTTTCAACATCAGATGTGTTGTTTATTTTCATATGGGTTTATGAGATTTGACAATCATTTTCTGTTTTTATTTACATTTTACACAGCAACCCAGCTTTTTTGGAAATGGGGTTCTAATTAACATGAGCTTGTCTATTAGAATTTAACCTTATTTTTATTTATCAAATATATTTAGCTTTATCATCATTTTGAGACATTTAAAAAGAACAAATCAATGTTTTAAAGCATCCAGTTCTTTATCTTCTCTATCTAGAAGCTGATGAAGATTCAATCTTTGAACATAAAGTTGTTTTAACTACTGTAATACTATCAAACACCAGGTGTTTAGCTCCGCCCCCTCACCTGGCAGGCTGGCCCTCTCAGAGCTGAAGAGATCGGTCAGTCCCATCGCCTCCAGCCTCTCCTTCAGGCTGAAGCTGTCCTCTACTCTGAAACGAGGGACGTGGACAGAGACGGTGGTTTCCCTCATCTGATCCATCCAGCCGGTGATTTTCTTCAGGTCCAGACCCACTTCCACCTCAACACAACAACAAACATGGTACACAAAAACACAGGAAACATCTCAAGTTAAGATCTGCTCAACAAGTTCCTGAACGCCACTTTCACTCCAACGGAGTGCCACAGGGCTCTGTATTAGAACCACTACTTTACTTTACAGCTAATGCTGTGCAGATGACATTCAGGTTTATGTTTTCATCTTTAATTCACACCTAGATTGTTTTAATTGCATTTGGGGTTGGGGGGGGGGGGCGCTGGAGCCTATCCCAGCTGTCATTGGGCGAGAGGTAGGGTTCACCCAGGACTGGTCACCAGTCAATCACAGGGCTGACATAAAGAGACAGACAACCAGGCACATTCACATTCACACCTACAATCTTGGAGTCACCAATTAACCTAATGAGCATGTCTTTGGTGGTGGGAGGAAGCCAGAGAACCTGAGCTAGCGAGCTAGTGACCTTCTTGCTGTGAGGCAACAGTGCTAACCCCTGCACCACCGTGCAGCCCCCTGCATGAAAACTTTCTTCACCTAAACCAAACAGTGCTAAATACTGGTGTTGGATCAGCAGATGGTTCAGGAGTATCAGTGCAGGCACCCTGCCAGCTCTTAGGGAAGCGTAATACCCCTGTAGATTTTACAGTCTCCTACATCACCCTCTTGTCCAGATCAGGACAACAATGCCCCTCTTCCAGTCCGTAGAATGACTCTTGTTCTCGATAATCAGAAAGCAAGAAAACTTAGCTGGAAAAAACTTCTCAGAAACATCAGCAGGTCTCTGTATCCCAGACAGGGAGAACAGGCATTTAGGAACTTGTTTTTGTGCATTTCAACAGTGTGGCAGAGTTTTGTTGCATTTTTGTTGACTAGAATTAACAAACCCCTCAGTATTTGGCATCTAAGACTTCTATTTTCATCACAGTGGTCATACTGAAATTCCTGACAAGTCTAAACTAACACAGAGATGTAGATCATGGAAGACGGACTGAAGAGGTGAGGATTACCTCACTGAGCTGGGTCCCTACGCTCGGCAGGATGATCACCATGGTGATGTCGTCTCCGCGGTACGGCATCTCAAGCACCTGCACGTGGTCGTCGAGGAAGTGTTTGTACCTGAACTTTGTCTCCTGGTACATCATGTTGACACTGCAGGTGCGAGTGTCAGTGATGTGGAAGTCTGTCGTGTAGACCAGGTCGGTGTCAAACTTGTTCTTCCACTGACCCTGAGAGAGGAAACACGTCAGCAAGGACAAAGATAGATTTCTAAAACAAGTTTTTACTGTTTTATTTAAGGCCTGGGTCCACAGCTGACAGCTTAAATCACTCTCAGGTAAAAAGTTCAACCTTTGGAGGAAGAAAGGGAAGGACTTTGGATGGCAGCATGCTTGCATTTTAACTGAAAGACGCCGTAATTGGAGAGAGAAACAGCATGAAGCAATGGCCGATCAAATGGGTGCTAGTGCGGGTGTCCCATTGTTAAACAGGGCGGTGATATGGAGAGAGAAAATGTTATTTCCTGAGTTTTTTCTCAGCAGTGAAAGAAGTAAGAGCGATATGGCAACAACCGCAAAGACACGAAGGAAGATTTACTGACACTGAAGACGAGCCTCTTTCTGCCCGCTCTGCCCTTCATCACAGCCTCTGTCCTGTTTAATTCACTGCTTGGTAAATGCTTCATAAGTCTTCTTAGCTTCTCATAAAGATGCACATGTAGAGTCTGTTAGAGTCTTTTTCCAGACAGAGCCAAGTACAGAGATGGCTCCTGGTCCATAAAAGTTAGCCTTTACATCAGGACCTGTGGACTGATGCCAGCTTGCACATACATTCACAACCATAAAATGATCTAAATATGGAAAAAATAAAATACAGATAGTGCAGAGTCACTGCAGAGACTTATTCTGGTTAATAAATAATTCAGAGGAAGTATTTGATTTAAACTAGACCCTTTAAAATCTTTAAGGAAAATCTGATTTTTCTCTTTTGTTACTTTAGAAAGTATATCTTATTCATTTAGAAAAATTTAGAAAAATTGAACAATTATATATTAATATATACCACTTATTCTGAAATATAATAATAAAAATGTATACAATAATAATAATAATAATAATAATAATAATAATAATAATAATAGCAATAATAATAATAACAACAATAATAATAATATAACAATAAAAACAAAAACAAAAAATAATAATAATACAAAAATAAATAAAATACATGGGACACAGTAAGCTCAGCGATACAGACTACTGGAGACCTTTACAAGAGATTTTCAACTGTTTTGAAATTTGAGTGTTACGGTCATTAGAATGAGCCATTTTATGCAGAGAAAAATAATAATGATAATAATGATAATAATGGTTTTAATAATAATAAATTAAGAAACAAAAAAGTAATAATAGATAAGATTAAAAAACTGGATGAAATTGGACAAAATTAAACAAAGAAATACACAAAGTGCAAATACCCCACATGAATAAATGAATAAACTAACCAACAAAATAATAATAATGAAATAAATATAAATAATAACAATAATAATATCAGCTGCAATGATAATACGAAGAAGAAGGAGAAGAATTAACCTTTATGAAATGAATGGAAGAGACAAAAAGAGAAAATCTACTGTTTTTGTTCATTTTTGTTGTTTGTTTTCATTACCCCATCGGCTGACAACTCTAACGCCTTTTCAGCATATAAAACAACAAACAACAAAACTTTCACTACCTCACATAATGCAGCCTCATTCAGAGTTATTTAATAGTAAAATTCTCCCTCCATGCAGATGACGCCCTGCTTTATGTTTCTAACGGTTCCTGTTTCAGGAGCAGAGTCTGCTCCTTTGTAGAGAGACTTTAGAAAACATTTGCTGTGATGTGGAGCTCTACAAATAATGGTACCTTGAAGTAGATTGTATTTACGAGGACGAGGACAGTATTGGAGTCTAGCGCCCCTTCTGGCAACGTGTCCTGGATCAGGTTCTCGGTCTTGTTAGAGATCCAGTCATTGATGGTCACACGGGCTTTCTCCGGGTTCTCCTGCAGAACAGAGCCAGGATTGTTAGAATAAAAGCAAAGCTCTGATTGGTTCACCTGGGGCCAGGTTTTGTTTTTGGAACTCATTATGGGAGATGATTTATTTCTATATGTTATACAAGTGTTGGGTCTCCATCAGGTTTATGTGTCTGTATTTGTAAGGTTTGACAGAGAACACTGTGGTCTGCTCTCCATGCTACATGACTCATCACACCGAGTTTGTCTCTTCTTCATGAAGAGAATTTTCCCCCACAGGTGTCGGGTTACCTTGAAGTTCAGTGGCATCAGCTTGGCTCCGTACACCATCTCGCTGATGTTCTGGTATGTCTCGTTGAAAATCAGAGATTTGTCTCCAAACAGGCGGTTGGCAGAGATGAGCTCGGTGGTCTCGTCCTTCTTCCTGTACAGACGACAGTTGAGTTTGGCGAAAAAGAAGTGCACCTGATCAGACGTCTTCTCCTTGATGGTGTCAAACTCGAACACCTGCAGACACAAACAGGTGCATTTTTAATCCCTCAGCTGAGTTGGAGCACGCTCTGTCTCATTGTTTTCTCACCTTCATGATCTGCTCCAGCGTTGTGTCACATGCGCCCAGTTTAGTCATGGCGAACGCCGTGGAGACGCTGATGGGGGACATGAAGATGTTAGTGTCCGAGTCCTTGCTGTTGGCCAGCTGTTTGTAGAGCGACAGGGCGAAGCGCCCGTTGGCCTTGGACAGCTCCCACACTCGGGGATTGGTGGACTCTGGGATCTGTTCCGGCTCTTCGGTCGGGCCCTCAGGGTCCTCTGGGTCCGGGCTGCGGTAGATGCAACGTGGCTCCAGGAGGAGGTCTCTGGGTTTGGCACTGCAGATGTCGGCATCAACAGCCAGGGAGATGAGCAGCAGTGACACCAGAACCAACAGCCAATCAGCAGCCCTCATTCTAAACAAAGAAGCAATCAGAGGAGACGGTTTATATTTGATTAAAGGAAGGTTCTCTGTTTATCTCACATCATATTTATGTTTATTTAAATGAAAACTAAGGATCCTGTATCACAAATATTCATATTTTTCTTTAAATCTTATATTTTGGGCTGCTGTCTTTATTAAGGGAGGAAAAGACGGCAAGTAGAGAAAGAATCAGAGTGAGCTCAAAAGACTCAAAACCAGATTTTTCTGAATAGACACTGTGGAGGCCAGATATTAAAGTTAACTACAATAAAATCAATATTTTGGTCTGATTAACACATTCTTGTAAAATTATTATGTCCTTTAACGGCACTTTCAGACTTTTGAGATCAGCCCCTGTCACCTATACTGCACCCAGCCACAAGGGGGCAACTGAAATATTTAACTACATATTTCTGGACCCCTCGTGATTCCATTACTGAGTTTGATAGTAAAAAACACAGAGAAGAAACAGATCTTCAATGTAGATTCTCAGAAAAGGGAACTGCACCCTCAAAGAGACTTGTGTGGAAAATTGAAGTGAAAAACCCCAGCTTTAATCAAAATAAGACTGTTAAGTGTCAGACTAGAGTCCTTTAACTCAGTGGTTCTCAAACTTTTCAGCCCGTGACCCCCAAAATAAAGGTGCCAGAGAATGGGGACCCCCACTGTACCTGAAGGTGGTTGAACACAGCCATGAACATTCAAGAGTAGTCATTTGCAGACAAGGCCACCCATTAGGAGGGATAAATGGGGAGGGTTCTGGGACCCGGCCAACCTGGGGGCCCATGGAGGTCAGCAAAACCATGGTCCATTGTGAAGTTAAGCTGTGAAAACCATATTTTATATTTGACCTGAATAAGAACCACTCTTATCAATGAAAGAAATATCTCTATCTACTCATTTGTGTAGTAAATAGCCTTCTATAATGAAAATAACTTTTGTTAAAAACCTTTAAAATGGGTAAAAAAATTGCTTGAATAAGTTAATAATGGTAAAAAGTTGTGGAAAAGGTGTTGAAGTAGGATTTTTAAAGAACACAAATGGTTAAAAGTGGCAAAAAATAACCAAAAAATGATTAAATTGGCAAAAATGGGCACAAAAAGTGATAAAAGGGAATTAAAAAGTGACTGAAATGGCTTTAAAGTGCAAAAAAGAACTAAAAACAACTAAGAAAGTTAATTCCCTTCAGTTAAATTTAGTGTTTATCTTCCTTCTTTACTCTACCTTTAACTCTCCTACACGACAAACACACACCCACACAGCCGTCATTTCAAGTTACTCATCAACTATTGTTCCAGGACAGCTCTACAGTTCTCCAGGTTGGTTTTAAGACTTTTAAAGACCTTTTTAGGCAGTAAAAGTTAACTGGTAGAATTTTAGCACTGAAACATCTTCATTAATCACGAATACTAAAGGGGTACTCACATCTTTCATATATATTTCATTTTACATTACCTTAAATATGTCTAACTGTTCCCAAAGCCACAGAGATCCTTCATTTTTAGACATGTTTATCAATGCTGGATGTTCCATTAAAGACTGGTGGAAGAAGCAGAACCACAACCTAAAGCTGCTTTAGCTCATTCATGTTCTGTGTTGATTACTCGTGCTGGACCTCGATTATTCTCCGCCACTGACTGCCATGTCTGTCGCCCATAACTCCATCTCCCCAACCCCTTTTCAATAAACATCAGCACTCCATAAGGTGTATTTACTAAAAATTAAACCTGTTTTTGTTTCATTGGTGAATTTTACAAAGTGAGGGAGAAAAGCGGTTAAAAGAGGCCATGCTAGTTTACTCTGTGATTCTAAGAGCTTTATGAATAGCTTTCAGAGTAAAACAGGAAGACCATTATTAACAGCTTTTCTCCATCATTATGTGGAATTCATCCATGAAACCAAAACACTGTTTACTGTTGAGTAAATATTCAGAGTTTAACTTTTATTTAACACAGTCCTTTATTTAAAGGTCACATATTTTACCCTTTAAAGACAAGTTTATATTGGTCTCAGAGGTCCCCAAAACATGCCCGGGAAGTTTGTTGCTTAAAAAACACTCCAATTTTGGATTTCTGCAAGTCTATAAACCCCTCAGAACGAGCTGTTTTTGTGTCTGTGGCTTTAAAAGTTACTGGGCTGTATGACTCCGCCCCTCAGGAAATGGATGGGGCTTAATAGGTGCGGCTCTGAGGATTCTGAGGGTGGAACTTTCTTCCTAGCAGGTTGGGCCACCGAACCTGGGGGCGGGGCTCCCCACATGACATCATGAGGGGAAAATCTGAGAACGGCTTGTTTCAGCACACATTTTCTGATAGGAAAGAGAGGGGGTGGGTGGATTTTTCCAATTCTTGGGGGACTGTGGACACATGTTTTTGCTAGAAAAGCCTGAAAACATGTATTTTGGAAAATATGGGACCTTTAAAGCAGAAGTCAGCAGTGGAAGTGGGCAAATCTGAGTAGCGACTCTACCTGCCATCTTTTCTTAATGTTTTGATTGAGATCCCCTGGTAGAAGCCCCACCTCATGGTAACAACAGAAAGCACATAAAAAAGAAGAATGCCATCAGAAGTTCCACTTACATTTCCAGCTGAAACTGTGAGGTGATGATGGTCTTTAAGTCAAACTTTAAAAATGGTCCAAGGTAAAATAAAATGCTATTTTGAGTCTGTGTGTTTTATGTAAATAATATTTGGGTCAGAATTTGGAAATCAAGACTTGATAAAAAACTCAGAGTTGTAAATTCCATGTCAAGTTTTTACGTGAATTAAATTTACAAAAAAAAGAAGATTCATTGGGCTCTTTTACGGGTTATCCAAAGAAGTAACAGGAGAACACCGGATATTTTTTCTATTTAAAAATGTGCATAGGATTAACATTTTCAAGCAGAGAGTCAGAGCTGAACCAAACTGACGCTTTTTATGACCATTTTTAAGGTCCAAATCAGAACCAGTTTTACCCCAGTCTGTAAGTCTTTAGATTCTGAGTTGGACAGCTTTGATTCCCAATATTATAATGGGTTTTTTTTTATTCCTTCGGTGATGGAAATAGCAGAGGTTATCATATTTTCTGCTCATAAGTATGCACATCCGACCATCTAACCCAGTGTTACTCAACCCTACTCAACCAAAGAGCCAAGTTGTCGAAAAATACCTTTGCAAGAGCCACAATCTAAGTGGTGAAAAATGGCAAAAAAAAAGCTTGAAGTAGCAATAACAATAAGTTAAAGGAGACAAAAATGGTCAAACAGTGGCAAAAAAGTGGCAGAATAGGACAGAGAGTGGCAAAATGTGTGAGAAGTTATCAAAAATGAGTTACAGGTGGCAAAAAAAAGGCAAAATAACAGTACAAACTTGGCAAAAAGGTAGTGTAAAAGTGACTAAAATGGGCAAAAATGTAGGGCAAATGGTGAAAAAGCAGCAGAGTGGCAAGAATGCTGAAAACAGTGGCAAAAAATGGCAAAAGGTGGCTTAAATGGGCAAAAAAGTGGCAAAAAATGGAAAATTGCAAATAGCAAAAAGCAGGATAAAAGAGGCAAAAAACTGGTGACCAAAATGGGATATGAGTAGTAAAAATGGGCAAAAAAAAAAAATCAGCAAACGTAGGCTTAAAGCAGTAAAAATTGATTAAAAGTAGCAAAAAAAAGATAAAAGGCAGAATAAGGGCAACGGAAATGTACAGACAAAATATAAAGGTTGAAAATTAATTCAAACTGATTAATGTAACTTGTACAGTCATAGTTTCCCTTTATAAAAGGTTTTCTGGGGGAATGTTTCAAACTAAGACATAAAAGAGCCAAAAATAATCCCAAAAGAGCCACATGTGGCTCCAGAGCCACACGTTGAGTATCACTGGTTTAACCATTCTTCCCAGTCCATTCTCGTGCATCGATATCTAAAGAATGCTTAGAGTGATTTTCCTCAAACTTTGCACAAACCTCCATTCCAACTTAAGGATGAACTGAATACTTTTTGGAATTCATAACCCAAAGGTCATTGAGCCAAATGCATATCCATTGCTTGTGAGCACTATCCTGATGCACGAATGTAACCACTGCATTCTCAAACACTGATCCCAATGTTTCAAGAATGCACCGATGTCAAATTCTGCACCAAACTGCTCTTGGACTTCAGGGTTATTTGATAAGATTTTGGAGTTCAAAGGTCATTATTTTAAGCATCAATTTGACCCCACTAAACTTAACTAGCTCTGTAATCCAGCACTGATTACATCACATGCACCTGCAAGGTTAAAGTAGCATGATTTCTACCAACCCTACCCACAGAAACCACCCCAGCCCTCCTACTTACACACCAATCACAAACCTTACAGACATACAACCACTGGACACTTCTGGTTTTTTATGATTATCTTGCAAGACAACTCAAAATAATCATGATTTGCCTCCATCAGTGCCTGAATTTTTTCATCTTGCAGCCAATTTACATTTCGCCATTTTGTACATAATATGCTGCAATTGTTATGTAACAAGTAAAACCACAAAAAGGATAAAAATGGAATCGATTAAAGCTACCAAGATAGTGAAGATTAAAATAGTTAGACAAGTCTAATGGTGCAATCAAAGATGTAAGATCTCACAAGCAAATATAAGAGCTTTTCAGACATTTAATGACCTAAATTTTAAAAATATATAGAGAAAAGCAAACTTCCTACTACAAATAATTTAATTTAGTTGTGCTTTTGATTCTAAGCTGAAGATTAGACTTCTGTATTCAAACAAATCTTTAAACTAAAACAGCAGAAAGATGAAGTTAATCTTCAGATATAAACATGCCTGTATGAATGGTGAGGCTGCAGAAGGAACACTGAGGAATAAGATCTTACCTGAGCAGGTAGAGAGATGATCAGATTCAGACGGTCAGATCTCCACTTTGAGCTGAACTCAGGTCAGTGTCCTGCAGAGTACTGAAATATCACAGCAACCTTTGAGACATTGATCGTCTGTTAGTCAACAACTCACAGCTCCAGGAACATCTGCACGCTGATCACTGATCAATAACAGCTGCAGGACACCCGTCTGACCAGCAGGGGGGAACACAAACAGACAACATTCAGACACTCACCTTTAACCTCCTGAGACCTGAGCTTTTGTTTTGAATGCATTTTTAGTTTCTCCCACTTATTTGGGATCAGCATGACCTGATAAATTAAAACATTAGTCTGGTCTTTGGATGGGAATTCCTTGAAAATGTCCCTAACCAAATCTACACAAGTTCCCTAAAACTTCAAAGAAATTACCTGAAATTTATGTGGAAAATCCTAAACATATTTCCAAAGTATTCCATAAAAAGTACCTTAAAATGTCTTTGAAGTCCTCAAATGATTCAGTATAACTTTATCATAAAGCCTAAAAATCCCAGTTAAAAAGTCCTCAAAAAAGCCACGCAAGTTCCTGAAAATTTACACAATTTCAAAGCAAATCCCCCCGAAATTTCATAGTAAATTCTGTAAAAAATTTTGAAAATTATCCAAAATTTCATTAAAAAGATTGGAACCAATTCCTTCAAATTTCCACAGAAATTTGTAAGCATTTTAAGGAAATATCCCCACCTCCAAATTCCCCCCCAAAATGGAAATATATTTCCTAATGTCCATGAAAAGGCTTGAAAATTTCCAAACAAATTTTCCCAAACATTTCCAAGATTTACCATATTCCCATGAAAATGCCAAAAAAAGAATCTGAAGCTAATTCTCCCAAAACTTCCAATCAGATTTTCCAAAATTTAAAACATTTTCCCCAAATTTCGGTGAAAATGTTTAAAAATTTCCAAGCAAATTCCCTGAAATATCCAAACAGCATTCTTCCATTATTTTAAGCAAATTACTTAAA
This sequence comes from Cheilinus undulatus, assembly GCF_018320785.1. NCBI lineage: Eukaryota > Metazoa > Chordata > Actinopteri > Labriformes > Labridae > Cheilinus > Cheilinus undulatus. The sequence goes on along the minus strand of NC_054871.1, from coordinate 3,317,818 downwards.
CTTTGATGGCAATCTGGACAAATATCTCCTAAATTTTAAAAGCAGAAATTATTGCTATGTTTTAGGAAAGACAAGATGTAATGTCCTCATATGTGCATGCAGGGTCTTAGGAGGTTAAAGCGCCACAGGTGGAGGAATATGAGGAGAATAAAATTAATACAAGGTTTAAAACGGCATGACATTTATTAAGGAAACTTAAATTTTAAAATATGTGCAAAAACATTTAAAAATGAAGTGACAAAAACACCAAAAAATTTATTCAAACCTTTGAAAAAAAATAAAAACATTCAAAATAAAGGCGGCAGATTTACAATAAAACCAGGACCTGAGACAGCAGAGTGGTCACACTATCAGACACAGCTGACTGATGAAAACAGACATTAAAAGTCTGGATTTGACTACTTCTGGTAGATTATCCCTGTGGCCTATCAGGATATCTGAAGGTGGATTACAACACAGCTTCTGCTACGCTAACACCATACCCCGCATGCAAGCATCAGACGTCTCATGGCGCTGCATGCTCACTGTCCACAACAAACCCATTAAACATCTGCCAGATCATTTCAGTTCCTCCGTTAAACATGGCATTTTTATGTTGAAAGCAAAGAAACAGGAGTGTGGTGCTTTGTATTGATGAGCCTTTGACAGTGTGGAGCCCAGCAGTTTGGTCTCCGTGTTGACACAAGTTAAATCACAATACATTTTAAATGAGGATATTATTCGCGATCCCTCCAGATCGCTTACGCCTGTGTAACTTCCGCCTGACGCTCTTTGTGTCTTGTTAGCTACCTTTTTCCTCCTTCTTCACCCCTCTCAACACGAGCAACAGAGAGAAAAAGAGGAACGGGGAAAAGCACCGAGTCATATCACGCTGCTTTGGACCCCATCACTTGCAACATGAATCAATGTAATCAGGCAGTTTGTCACCGATGTTTGTTTGTGCCGTGGATGCCAGGGCATCTCTCTCATCTTAAATCATCACTTAAACAGACTGAACGCCTTTCTTACATGCACTCCCTATAATAAAGGAAACAGATCTGCCTGTGGACCTCCAGCTGAAACAGAATATTCATTATTTAGCTGCTCGTTGTGTTTGCTGGTGTTTATGTGTGATGTGTAGCGCTGTTTTAAGATATTTAAAGGTTGAAAACGAGAATAAATCTGACTTCAGACCTCTACATGTGAGGCTTTTCACAGGAAACTCCACTGACATTTGTCACTTAACTCAAAGCTCAAAGCTCAGGTCGTGCACAACTATCAGAACCTCCAGTATCCAGTATAATTCATGTGCAAGGTCTGTGCATCGTAAACATTACTGATGCCAACATTTCACCACGAATATTAGAGTCAGCTTGAGATCCCACAGTGTCCGCCCAGCTTTAAGTCTTGCAAAGTTTGCAATAGTTGCAGCTGCATGCATTCATGGTAATTATTTAGCCCTTTATACTAGCATACTGGTCCCATAGGACAGCCAACAGTTCTGATTAAAATTAGGTGTCAAGAGCATGCATTATGCCCCAGATTTAATATTTCTGGTCCACATACGCTAGCCTTCTAGCTAAGGGTGATATCCAAAGGTAGACAACAACACGACCTCTGGTAGTCTTTGCATTCACACGGTTCTACTTCCATTCAAAGCTTCCCAGAGGTTGTAGATCATGTGCAGAACATCTAATCCAATCTGGGTTTGACAGAGGTGCATAAATGCCAGAGTAAGTTCATTTCAGTCAGACTAGCATGTTTACATGTTTTAAAAAGTCCATGAAATTGTTCCTGTTGTTATAACTGCATGTTAACATACTGAGTCTAAGGAGCAGATTCTGGTTCCAGTTGTAAGAATAACTAAATCTCATTTCTACAGTTGAACCCTTTCTCCTGCTCTAGGCCATACCCTGGTTTTACACTCCGTACCAAATTGCTTCATCACACCAACTAAATCTAGAAGATGTGTAAAGTCTGCAGAATCAGATGGAGACCAGCAGTGTTTCCGTGCCAGCCTTTTAATCAGCAAGCTTTTGTCTGCTGTTCCTCTTAATTTGTGAGTTTGTGCAACTATCAGAGGATCCATATCTGTCTCAGTTTGCAAAATAGTTGTTCAAGTGTTTCAACACCAGACTCCATTAAAAGAGGAACAGTTTTTATCAAATCCTCAGCAGGTTTTTCTCTGATGAAATCAGTTTTTGGCCAGATGTGACAGCAGGATCTGACAATAAAAAGGAGGCGTCAGAAGAGTTTGGGCAGCTGTCTCAGGCGGCTCAGGTCCAGTATGTTCCCCACTGATCCTTCTGTCTGACGGCTCCCTGCACTCACCAAAGATGGACGCCTGCCTGAACAGTTCTCCTTGTTGGCTGTTAGCGGTCTGGCGCTGCTGGCTAACAGCTGCATTTTGGGCTTTAAGTCTCTGATCAGCTGACTCTGTGGGAGGAGCTTCACATTCAAAGCGTCAGTCAGGGGTGAACGAGTCGACGTTGCTTTCTCCTCTTCTTCTTCCTCATCCGCCTCCTCGATCAGGCCGTATCTCTTCATGTACTTCCTGGTGGCCAGAGACATGTTGCTAGGTGACAGCACAGAGTCGTTGGAGGAGGTGGGGACCAGCTGAGGGGCGCGGCCTCCAAGAGACAGGCGACTGAGCTGAGAGTCGCTGAGGTAGCGTAGAGCGATGGCATTGGCCTCCAGACTCAGATCAACGCTGCCTCCAGGAAACAGAGCGCTGACGGTCGGCTCGGTCACGCTCAGTCTGGACAGAACCGCCGCCGGGTTGATGGCTGCCAGGGTGCTGACAATGCAGACACAAAAAAAATAAATACACAGAGTTAGGAAAGTGGAAATCTGATAGGAGCGAATCAGATAGTCTGACCGCTGCAGACAAATATGAGGCTTCATTTGTATACAAGGCTGTAAAATATCAAATAAGAAACTCTTTTTAACTTATTCATGTTCAATAACGTTCTGCAGGGTTGCCATGATACCAGGATTTTAGACTTGTTGTTATTTGCTATTATTTTGAGAGGGGGACAGTGGCCAGAGGAGGAAACAGCTGCAAAGCAGCCACAGGCAAGACAGAACCCAGGCCACCTGTGTACATGGGGCCCACCCCAACCACTGGGGTCGTCTGCACCCCTGGCTTTAGTCATTTTTAAGAATATCTGAACAAAAATAGAAGTCCTACACATCCAAATTGATTTTCAATCAACAAAAATCACAGACAAACTCATGGTCATGGTTTTGACTTTTTATTTAATATGCTGACCTTTAAAATTCACAATTTTGACTTTTTATCTTGTTTTTTGACCTTTTAGATCCAGAATTTTAATCTTATAAGTAATATTTGACCTCTAAAACTCATGATTATGAATTTTTTCTCACGTTTTGACCTTTTTAGCTCCTTACTTTGACGTTTATCTCATAATCTGACCTTTTAGATCCTCAAATTTATATTTTAAGTATTATTTTGACCTTTAAATTTAAAATTTTAAATGTTTTTCTCACACTTTTGTCAATTATTTTGAACTTATCTCATATTTTGAATCGTAAGAATAATGATTTCAACTTTCTCTCATATATTTGCCTTTAAAAAACATTATTTGGCCATGTTTTGAACCTTTTGAGCCAATAAGTATGAATTTTTATCTCAGAATTTGAGCCTTTAAACTTATCATTTCAAACTTTTTCAATGTCCTAAACCTTCATCATCATTGCTAGTTTTTTTCCCACCATAATTCATTGCTTGTGAAAATTAGGTTGACAATTTATGGTTAAATGTTGACCCTGCTCGGCCCTCAGGTTGGTACCAAATTCAGAATTCGGCCCCTGCTGTGATTTAGTTTGACAATCCTGATCTAAAACATTTCTCAAAAACACGGGCAGTCTCTGACCCCCCAGTTCCACCCAATTTTCCAAATATAACCGATATAGTCATCAGGGTATATTCAGAAAATCTGACATCAAATAAAATACTTTCGGACTATTTTCCGAAGACATCCTCATAATTTAAGATCCTATTGCCTCTCCAATTTCTTTGGAGAGCTCTTTGGTGAAGGACGTGGACAAATCCAAAAAAAGCACCAAGAAACCTCTACACTTGTCTTTACAAAACAGTAAAAAACCCTCTAATAAACCGGCATGTTCTTAAAGTAGAGCAGAACTAAAATCCTTAACTTTGGTGTGTTTTGCGTCTAGTCTTCTTCAGCTAGAACACAGGTGTCAAACTCGAGGCCCAGGGACCTGATGCGGCCCGTGGTGCATTTTTACCCAGCCCACACAATCATATCTTAATAAGAATTGGCCTGCTGCTATGAGGTCTGCAGATTTTTCCAGTATAAAAATGCAAATTTAACCTTGAAGATTTAAAAAAAAGCCTTGTTAAGTTCTAAAAATCTGAAAAAGTAGAGAGTAGAAATAATTAGATAAAAAGTCAGGAATGAGGGCAAGAAATTACTTTGTGTTTTCATTTCATATTTTCATTTTGCATCCCAAGAATCTAACTGAAACTTAGGATTCTGAATTTCTATTTCATATTTTGACCTTTTAAATTCATAATTTTGACCTTTTTTTCTCATATTGTGACCTTTTAGATTCAGAATTTTTCATTTCAAATCAAGTCTTGACCTTTTAAATGCCCAACTTTGACTTTTAATCCCATTAATTCACTTTTTAAACTCCTACTCGATTTCTATCTCATATTTTGACCTTTTAGAGTCACAATTTCATATTTAATCTTTTTTTTTTGACTTTTTAAACTCTTGATTTTGTATTTCATCTTATATCTTTACCTTTAAACTTATGATTTTACTTCTCCGTGTCATACAGTTGCCTTTAAAACCTTATTTTGACTTTTAATTTTGTAATTTGGCCTTTAGGACTTATAAAGTTGATTTCCCCCAAAATTCATTACCTGTGAAAACACGGTTGACAGTTTTTAGTTAAATGTTGACCCTGTTAGGCCCTCAGCTTAAACCTAAATTCAGATTTCAGCCCCTGCTGTGATTGAGTTTGACACCCCTGAGCTAGATGCTCTACTTTATCTAAATCTTGATATTCTTTTTTTTCTTGGGGAGGTTGTTTTTCCTCTATCAGAGAGGACAGCTAAAGAGAGAGAGAGCAAATATGTGAAGAGAGAGTAGGAGAAGACACACACCAAACATGCACTGAGACCAGGAATCAGAAATGGGCATCTGCTCCCGCAGCTGAGCTAAAACGGTGCTTGCATCTTCAATTTCTAACCAGTTGCACTGGTGACACAGTTGTGTGCATGTTTTGTGCAGATTGTAAGGTAAAAATGTGACAACATTCAAGAAAATGCAGACAGAATCTGTTATTGTAATATGCAAATAAAGCGGAGCAGAGCAGTGCTAACATTAACAGACTGTGCTGGTATTATACACTGCCTGTCCAAAAAAAAAGTCACCACCTGGATTTAACCTAGCAGATACACACATGGACAAAATTGTTGGTACCCCTCTGTTAATAAAAGAAAAGTGAAATCCAATCATTAAAAAACACCAGCAGAACTCACAACTCTGTTTAAAAGTGAAAGTAAGAGCATTTCCACATGCACATTGCAAAAGGGAACTCCAGGGATTGGGACTAAACAGCTGTGTAGCCTTAAGAAAACCACTTATCAGTGAGGCTAATCAGGAAAAAAGGCTTCAATTTGCTAGGGAGCGTAAAGATTGGACTCTGGAGCAATGGAAGAAGGTCATGTGGTCTGATGAGTCCAGATTCACCCTGTTCCAGAGTGATGGATGGTGGATGAAGTGATGCTCCATCATGCCTAGTTCCTACCATACAAGCCTGTGGAGGTGGAGCTATGATCTGGGGTTGCTGCAGTTGGTCAGCTCTAGGTTCAGCAGCGTTATGTGAGGTCAGCTGACTACCTGAGTATACTGAATGGCAAGGTTATTCAATCAGTGGATGTTTCCTCCCCTGATGGCGTGGGCATATTCCAAGATGACAACGAAAGAATTCATAGTCTCAGACTGAAAGAGTGGTTCAGGGAGCATGAGACATCATTTTCAGTCCAGACCTTAACCCCACTGAGAATCTTTGGGGTGCTGGATGAGACTTTGCACAGCAGTCTGACTCTCCCATCATCAACACAGGATCTTGGCGAAAAATTAATACAACTATGGCAGAAATCAATGTTGTAACATTGCAAAAGGTTATCAAAACTATGCCAAGCAGAATGCATGCTGTAATCAAAGCTGAAGATGGTCCAATTAAATATTAGTGTATTAGTGTGTGTCTTTAGGGACAGTCAGTGTATTAGGCAAAAGCTTCACTGCAAAGCTGCTTTTTATTTGCAAAATAAAATGCTGACAAGGAAATGCTACCAATGTTTGGGTAAAAAAATAGACTATGCAGAGGAGTTTCTAATAACAGCCCACTAAGGTGTGTCTAGGACTTTTAGTTTTGTTGTTCTGGTCACAATCAGGTTTCAATATCATATCAGAATTTAGAGTTCTGGTATTGAGACAACCATTTATTATGTTCCACAAAAAATTATGCAGATATTATGTACTGAATTAAACTAAAATGCATGGAGATATGATTTTGGATCAATATTGCCTGGCTCAAGCCTGCACTATCAAAAACGTTACCACAGACAGGCACATCCTATAAGAACCTGATTTAAATAATGAGGAAATAAAATAACTTTGTGAAAGTTTAGAGACATAAACTGGCAAACTTCTGTACCTGCTGCTCTCCACAGTTTGATGTTTTCTTCTCTCAGCCTCGGTCAGATCTTCATCGTCCACGTCAACCCCAAGCTGCTGCAGCCGTTTAAGAGTGGCACTTAGCACTGGGTCTCCTCCTCTGCTCTGCTGCTTCCTCCTGGAGGAGGAGGAGGAGGAGTGGGAGGAAGAGGAGGAGGAAGAGGAGCAGTCAGGAGCTGCAGGCAGGCTGCTCCTCCTGGAGTCCTCTGCCTCCTCCTGCCTGCTATCTGACTCCTGGAGTCGACTGTTCAGCTGAGTCTAAAGAAACACAGAATGTAGACATGTATGAGATTACTGACTATTTAGATTAAAATTCAGATGAACAGTTTCACCGATCATCTCTCAGTACCATCAGGTTGTGGTAGAAGCTCTGCTGCTCATCTGCAGGTGTGATCATGCTCACGCTCTCCCCCAGCACCGGACTCTGCAGCCCACTGAAGCTGAAACAGAAGATTATTACTATCATCACCAGCTCCAGTCAGCGTTCCCAGCTGTTATGTTGTTCAAATGCTTTTATTATGAAACAGCCATCTGAGTTTTCAGTAGCAGCTTAACACTCAGCAGGAGAGAAATGAAACTTTAAACCATGCACACAGAAAATCAAAGTCCCAGCCACCAAATCCTGAATCCTCTCACCTGTGAGCAGCAGCCTCCTGACCTGTGACATCACCGTCCTCAGCAGGCGTGTCTGCATGTGGTGGAGGTCTGGAGGAGGACGGGGCTGGCATAGACAAAGGGGGAGGGGTTGGTGAAGAGGGGGGACTGGTGAAGCAGGTGGGAGGAGCCTGGTCCTCCTGATGAGGGAGGGGCTGCACAGGATCCCCCCAGAACAGGCTGGCCCCTGAAAAGACAGATGATGAGAAACAGGTCTTTGAATCCATGAGAGTTTATCGGATGTCTCTTGTCTCACCTGTTCCCACAGCGATGCTGGCGGTGCTCCGAGGTGTCTGAGTGTCCACCTGCTGACTGGAGGACTGAAGTTTCCCCTGGGCCTCCAACAGCATCTGCACCTGAGGCAACCAGTAAATATCCAGTTCATCAATCAGCAGCCTGCTAAGCCAATTCACCAGCATTTCTCAGCTGTCATTAAACAGTTTTGTCTAATTCTTAAGGCTAAAAAAAGGCTTTGAGGAGTTTAAATGTTCCCCATCATACACAACAGCCAGAGGGAAGGTGCATTGTGGGTAATGAAGGCAGCTGGTTTTATGATGTGTGGAAAAATCAGATTTCCCAGTTTGTTTGATAAGTGTAGGTGCTCTGTACCATGCTCAAGCTTGGTATATCCGTTTTCTCAAGCACAAGATCACAACATGGACATGACGTTTACTAATATGACCATTCCACACACCCATCGCTTTGACAAACGGCAGTTTTAGAGAGTACATCTGACCAAAACAATTCACAATGAAGCACAAAGTGAGTAAAGCTGCACTCATATTCTCCATGTTGTCTCTATGACTGTGTGTCTTATAAAGAAAAGCTTGCATGAGTCCTTTGACCATGTGTTGTATGTATAAGAGATCACAGAGGTGAAGCCTGGATGGAGCTGGAGCAATTTAAGAGAAAGCCAGCGGTAAAGTTGCCCATGCAACTGGTCCTAGTGTGAGTGTGGGCTAACATTGTCCTCACTGCATGGATGTAACAGCCCTGGGGTTAAGGTTTAACAAGAGACCGTGTTAACTGGATAAACACCTGGTACAGAAGCTGAAGAAAACTGAGATCCTTGTAAAGCAGGGGTGTCAAATTCAAGGCCCAGGAGCCAAATCAGGCCCATGGTGCAGTAATACCGGTCCGCGGGATAATATCATATTTTTGTTATAACTTGCCCACTAGTATGAGGTCTGAAAATTTTCTACTAAATAATAGCATAAACGTAACTTAGATTATTTAAAACAACCTTGTAAAATCATAATTATCTTAAAAAAGAGTAAAATTATTTAGAGTAAAGTCAGAAAGGTTGGAAAAGAAAATAATTGTTTTCATTTTATGTTTCCAATTTTGCAGCTCATGATTCTGAAGTAAAACTTCTGATTTTGCCTTTATATTTCATATCTTTATCTTTTCAATTAATAAATTCAACTTTTTATATCACATTTTGAACTTTTTAGATTCACAATCTAAAATTCTATGTCATATTTGGACCTTTTCATGTCCTAACTTTGACTTTTTAATTTCATATTTATACCTTTTAAACTCATAATTTCTAATTTAATCTCATATTTTCACCTTTTAAACTTATAATTGCTAATTCTACCTCATATTTTGACCTTTTAAACTCATAATTTCGACTTTCTATCTGAGATATTTGCCCGTTAAAAACATTATTTTGACTTTTGAATTCTTGATTTGACCTTTTTAACTGATAAGTTTGATTTTGAGCCCTTAAACTCATCATTTTGACTTTCATTTATCTCAAAATGATTTATCATCAGGTTTTTTTTACATATTTTATTATTGGTCAAAATGAAATTGACAGTTTATGGTTTAATGTTGACCCCATTAGGCTCTCAGGTTAGGCCTAAATTCAGAATCTGGCCCTTGTTGTGACTGACTTTTACATCCCTGGCCTAAATAGTCTGGCCCTCAGGTCGTCTCATTGGAACAAATCTGGCCCAGGACCCAGTTTGAGTTTGACACCCCTGTTGTACAGCCTCTTTAGTTTTTCATTGCAATGTGAAAATATACCTATCAGATAAACTAAAGGAACGAAGGCTGGTGGAGCTAGCTTTTAATGTTAGCCGTTAGCTGTAGAGAGTATATCATGCTTACATCACACCTGTTGACACAATGACCCTGTGAGGAATTTGACTGTTTTCAAAGGATTGTTTCCTCTTTAGATTAGTGGGTTAAATAAAATTTAAATGAGTGTTTAGCTGAATGGGGAAATACACGCTTAGGAACATTTGTTTAGAAAGCTCCAGCAACAGCAACTTTTGGCCTACATTGGGGACGCTAAGAAACACATCGTCAACATATTCTGCTGATGTTGACATAAATACCTGCTAAAACAAAATAAATATAGCTCTCTATGATGTTTCTGCCTTGTTTGGTTGAAAGGTGCATGCAGCTCTTGGAAAAATAGGCAAGCCCTCTATTCCCCCGATCAGTGGTTCTCAAATGGTGTGGCGAAGCACACTGGTGTTCTCACCTGAGCCTGCAGGAGGCGGAGCTGCCGGTCCTGATGGAGGAGAAGCTGGTAGGCGTCCATTGGTGCAACGCCTCCCACCAGATCACAGCACTGATTCACACAGGAGGGATGGGGGAGTAAAGGGTCTGAAGGAGGGAGGCTGCAGGGACAGTTGGAGGGAGGAGGAGTTGAATGTTTGGAGGGGTGAGGAGGAGTACATTGATGGGAGGGAGGAGGAGTTGAATGTTTGGAGGGGTGAGGAGGAGTACATTGATGGGAGGGAGGAGGAGTTGAATGTTTGGAGGGGTGAGGAGGAGTACATTGATGGGAGGGAGGAGGAGTTGAATGTTTGGAGGGGTGAGGAGAAGTACAGTGATGGGAGGAAGGAGGAGTATGATGATGTAAGGAAGGAGTTGATGGATAGTGGCTGGGTGGAGGAGGAAAAGGAGGAGTGAGGTGATGGTAGGACAGGAGAGGAGCAGTTTGGAGAGTTGGAGTCTGATGATGGAAAGGAGGAGGAGGAGCATTGTGGTGATGTGGTAAAGCAGCAGATGGAGGAGATGCAGACGTAGAATGGAGATTAGAGGAAGGAGGAGTCTGGTGATGAGAGGAGGGAACAATAGGAGAAGCACCGTGGTGTTTAGATGATTGAGGAGGAGTTTGATGATGGGAGGAAGGAGGAGCAGAGTTGAGTCTGGAGGATGGAGGAGTCTGGTGATGAGAGGAGGGAGCAGTAGGAGGAGCACCGTGGTGTTTAGATGATGGAGGAGGAGTTTGATGATGGGAGGAAGGAGGAGCAGAGTTATGTTTGGAGGAAGGAGAAGGAGCCTGATGATGAGAGGCTGGAGGAGGATAGTGTTTGGTGGATGTAGGAGGAGTGTTGTGATGGGAGGATGGAGGTTTATGTTTGGAGGAAGGAGGAGTGTTGTGATGTTTGAATGATGAAAGAGGAGTTTGATGATGATGAGGAAAAGCTTTAGGAGCCGATTGGTGCCCCGTGGAGGAGGAGTAGATGGAGGTGCATTCGTAGGTGTGGGTGGAGCAGCAGGTGCACAGCTGCTGCAGGTTGGAGTTGGGGGTGCTGTGAAGGTGAGGAGGAGGAGGTTTGGGAGCTGAAGAGGAGGAGGTTGACGACTTTCTTTCAGCAGGAGGAGGAGGAGGAGGAGGTGCATGGGTGGAGCCAGGGTCCTGCCAGTTGTTCTGATTGGAGGAGAAGCTGCCGTCCATCAGCAGAGAGAGTTCAGGGACAGACGGCTGAACTCCGCGAGACTGAAACACAGAATATCAATAATGTTTAATACAGATAATTGATAGATCATAGTCTGAACAAGATAAACAAAACCAGAAGGCTAAGATTTTGAAAAAATAAGTATGATCCGATCAGACGTTTTAAAGTTTTAAACACTAAGATATGCGGCGGGGCTATTCAATTACAAATTTAAGTGGGCTGAATTTTAAAATCAAGAAATGCTGCTTACTGGGCACCAGCCATGTTCGGCGCCCAGTAAGCAGCTGGTAATGTCAGATTTCAAACCAATACAGATCAATTTGATGGAAAATATGCACTTTTTATTCAAAGTCTCTCATTTTAAATTTGGCAAAATGACAAAAGCACATCAGAAAGTGCATGAAACACAACAACAGAGCTTTATTTGAACATAACCTGAGGTAGTAGAAATGTTTTTTTTCACCTGAATAAAAATAAAATAAATAGAAGGAAAAAATAAACAAATTCTGTAATAATAATTTAACCAGGCGATACTTTGTTGCCAAAATTTTCATAAATTTTAAACATTTTTTGTGTAAATCCAAACAAAAAGGCCCTAAACATAAATTCTTTTACCCAAAAACCACAGTATGAATTATTTTTAAGTTTTATACTATGATTTCTGTTAATATGTGCAGGTCTAATTTTAACAGCCTCAAAGCAGACAGAGCCTCGTGCCTCCCTGAGATCTCTGGCGGCCCCCCTAAGGGGGTCCTGGACCCCAGGTTGGGAACCAAGGCCTTAAAGTGCATAAAAACTTAATTTGCACAGTTGCAGCTACAGTTAAAAAGGACATGTTTTATACCTGGTTCCTTGGGACTACTTCTGTCAGCATCGCTAGCCATGCTTCAAAACAAAGCAGTACATTGTAGGTAGAATGTTGCTAGGCTACGCGGATTGTTGCATTCATGGACTGAAATACTGTGGGAATTTATGAAAACTTGCGTAACAGGTTGCCCTCTGCATCTCTGGCATGACCACAGGCTGGGGCACTTGGGGGTTGGTTCTGGGCCGCATATAGCCCCTGGGCCACTAATTGAATAGGCCTGATATACCGTATTACCGCCCATTCCTAATTCTGTATGTCTACTTGTAGAGGCTGAGCATCTGGTGCACTAAATAAGCCAACATCAACACCCAGTGAACACTGACCAACCATCTTGCCCAACATTTTGTCAAATTTGAAAAATTGCTGGATCAGAAAAACTTCTTAAATTCTGCTGTCAAGTCACATGGTAATGCTTCTTCAGTACTTTAAAATGTGGCCTTATTTGCTGAACAGTACAAGTTGGGACACTGGTGTCCCGTAGCCCATTCACCACAGACTCAAACAAGTTGGCATTTCCACGCTCCAATCAAATTTGATTCTTTCATCACCTAAAAGACTGACGCTTACACGCCACTTGGCTGAGGCTGCACTTGCGCAAGTAGACAGAAGCTTTCAGAAAAATGGGAAAAGGCATTTACATGTTATAGTATTCTGTTATCTTTCAGTTCAAGTAGCAAAATCTGGTCTCAGAGGTGACCGTGCTTTTTCAGTGGCAGGTCCACATCTGTGAAACAATCTGCCTGCTCAAATTAGAGGTGCAAACACTTTGCATGCATTTAAGGTCTAGCTCAAAATCCACCTGTTTTCCTTGGCTTTTGATAGTGCTTAAAAAAATCCTCCAATCTGAGCTACATTTTCCTATCAGTGAATGTGTGCTCTATGCCATGTTATTGTGTCTTGTCGATGATCTCCTGTATTGTTTGGTTGTTTCTTATTATGCTTTAAGTGGGAAGCACTTTGGTCAGCTGAAAGCTGTTTCAAACGTGTTATATAAATAAAATTTACTTACTTGCCTGGTCTTTCCAAATCAATATATAAGGGCTTTTCTTAAATTTTGAGATTGTGATGTTTACTTACCAAAACAAAACCTGATATTAACAACCCAAACAAAACTAGGATACTCAAGTCCAAGTAAATACACAGTGTCACTTCTCCCTCATTGACAAATCAAAACAAGGAAGGGGAGAAACATGATACACCATCTTTGTCAACAGAGATGGCAGAGGTTATTCAGACATGTTGAGAGATTCTTTACCTGCTGGGCGGGGAGATGGGGACTCGGGGACGGTCGTGGAGACAGATCTTCATCCTCCACTCCAGAGTCCTGATCGCTGATGGACAGCCCAGCAGGAGGAGGGACAACACTGAGGACACAAAGGACAAAGCAAACATTAGACTCCATAACGTCTGCTCTGATTGGTTTAAACTTTTCCAGGTGTTTGTTGGATGTAGCCTGAAGATCTTAGGAGACATGAAATACACCTCTGATTCAGGGATGTGATTGGAAAAGGAAGAAAAATACAAGTGCCTGTCTGCCTCCGACAATAATCATCAGCAGTACCTTTTAATATAATCGCCCAAATAAAAGAAGCTTTAGATGGAGTGTTGTACTGTCCCTTTAAATTTTAGTTACCTGTTGAAGGAGCTCCGAGCATCTCTGAACACCTGAGTCTGTCTGCTGTGCTCCTCTGAGTCCAGATCACAGCTCAGAGTCCGACCCTCCACACATGCCGCCTGCTGCACAGACAGAGAGATATGTTACCCCACATCAGACCAACACGAAAATAAAGGTCATCATACAGGTGTGCCGTTACCTGGAAGAGAGTGACAGACTGGGAGGCAGTTAGCAGCTGGTAGTCCATCTGTGGTCCAGATCCTCGACACTGAAACACCTGAGGGGCCGTGTGTGTGGAGGCAAACAGGACGAGGAGGAAACAGCCGCTTTCTGAGAGAACTCTGAAACATGCAAGGGACGGTCAGAGACAGAACATGCCAAAGTCACACTGCACCATCTGTTAATCTGTTAGGATGGTCACTGTGTCAGATTAGACGATCACGGATGAGTATTTTTGTGCCCTGACTTCACCAACGAATACGACAGACTTCACAGAGGCGCCCAACTAATAATCACCATCTCTGTGATGGGGCTGGAAGAGACCGGCTATGCAAAGACGACTGTGAACGACTGAACATTTTGCTTTTTCCATCTGTTATGATAATCCCTCCAGAACACATTATAAAGGAGGGGATATTGGGCCTCTCCATCCCACAGCACCAACTTCATTGTTCTTCTTTCGCTTTGTCATTTTGTTTTACATTCATGACTTGTGTTTGAATCTGTGCTCTCATTGGTCGTCATCGACATTACAGAGGAAATCATAGAAGGCAGAAAGAAAAGTAAATGCACAACACAGGTTATAGCAATCAGTTTTCGAGAAAAGCTGATCCTGAAATCCAAAGGCTGCTAGATCAGGCTATAATCATACTTAAAATGTGTAGTTTGACCTCAGAAAAACTTAATGAGAAGTCCCACCTGTCCTGGAGGGCGGAGCTAAACAGGAACCTCAGACACCACGCCCACACCTGGGGGTTGTACACGTGTGTGACTCCACTCAGCCACCTGCAAAGGATGAGCAATGGTTAATACCTGATGGAGAATTCAGTAATATTAAAATGATTCAGGAGAATTTCATTTCCTAAAGTGAAAAAATACAATTTTACTTTTCCTTCACTTTGGTAGGAAAGTCCAACATTTTTTTTTACAAGTTTTAACTGGTGAATACCTAAAACAATGAGTAGAAGAAGGGAAAAAGGCTTGGCTTCTGTTTCAGACTACATTCAAACACCATGTCTTTGCTGTGATGGAGAAAAAGAAGGCACATTTTGACTTACAGTCCAACCAGCGGCAGCGTGGAAGCTTTAGGGTCAGATTCCAGCATCAGGAGGAGCTTCCTGGTTTGATCCATGGTCAGAAACCTGCAGAGTGAGGTAAATGAATTTTGATGCTCTACTTTGATGCTTTAAAACACACCATGTCACAAAGCAATCAGTGTTTCCTGCAAGATATCATTACCAGTTAAGGCTGGCCTCATACTACAGGATTTTAAGCCAGGTTTGAGGCCAGATTTTCTCCCCTGACGATCGTAGGGATGTATCTCAAGTGGAGCTTCATCACAAACAATTATCTGACTGAATAATGATTGTGTGTGTTGTTAACACAATCACTTTACAGCTCCAAACCGCGTCATAGCCTCCCAGACCCCGAACTGTAAATATCAAACATGTTTGGGCTTTGTTGCAACAGTAAACAACATATGTACATAGTTTATGGTGTAATTACAAGCAGAGGTTGCGCTAACCCTCACCAAGGGGAAGGACAGATTTTAACTGCCGTTACGTAGCATAGCGTGCTTGATCCCTGAGCCTTTTTGGTTTGCATTAAAGTAATTTTTGTGAGTGGATGTAGATCAACAGAGGCTTGATTGTTGAATGGACAGAAGACTGACGATAAATCCGTCTGAGTATGACTGCACGGATGTTTGCAGGCTGAATAATTTCACCCACAACACCACGAAGACGACAACACACCAGTAAAGAAAGAAAGTACCAGCAGCAGCCCCTCAGTAACTTATGTATGTTTGGTTGAATTAAGTCACTTCAACAGCAGTTCAGATGTGTCCTGAGTTCTTTAGAACAACTTGGACTTGTCTCTTAGATGAACTTATTCTCACCCTCTCTGTCTGTTGGAGCTGTGTGGCGGCGGTCTGTTGATGCTGGTAAGACTCCTCAGCAGAGCGGTGGGGATGATGGGAATGGATCGGATGGGCTGAACATCCACTCTGACAGATGGACAGACAAACGACCAGCTGATGCTGAACGCTGCAGCATCAGACTGCTGAGAGCAGATGACATGACCTCTGAGTTTCATCAGCTGACTCAGATCCAGAGCGTGTCTGCTGCTCACGCACTGCTGCAAGGCCTGAGAGACAGACGGACAGATAAAAATCAGGGTGTATGAGGAGAGGAAATTCATCATTACACAGACAGCTCTCTCTTTGATTTGAAAAAGGCGTGAAAGATTGTGTAAACCATGCCAATCCTTGCAGTTTGTGTGGTTCTGTTTCAAATCAGCTGATACAACTGATTGATAAGTTGATAATCCTTTAAATGTTTTAAGGAAATTTAAGGACAAAGGGTCAAGCAAAAAAACCCAACATAGCTCCCGGTGGAAATTATAATTGAGCCACTTCTCCAAACTTTTTCTCTTGTTTTGAAAATTAGATGATTAATCAGTTTAATGTACAAATAACAGGCAAATATGTTCATAACAAAATTCACAAACAAGTAAAAACCTGCTTGTGTTCTAGAATTTATGACTTTCAGTCTAAATTTTTTGGTTTGAGCAGCAGGTTTAACTGTATTTACATCTCTTACTGCAAACTCAACGACACTGTAGACTAGCGCCGAGAAGTCAGCTGTTTGTGACATTAACAAGATGTTGCCATGACAACAGGACACAGTGGATAAACAACATCATTAATTCAGGGCAGTTGAAGCTCTGTGTTTCAATCAAACCTTTGATTTATACAAGGATAACCTGGTCTGAGTGGTTGAGTAACTTTCCTCCTTTTGTCTTCAGATAATCAGACACACACGGAGCAAACGACCAATCACCACCACCATGATTCACTTGTACATGAAGTCACATTTAAAGGAAAGCCATTGGTCAATGCTCTGGCTACTTGTTTGTCTTTAAACTTTATGAAAGGAAGAGCTTTAATTCAGCCTAGACCAGGGGTCATCAAGTACTTTTTCACAAGGCCATATTTAGTCAAGACAGAAACTCTGAGGGCCGGATTTCACATAAACAAAAATTAAATAAATATTTTGGTCTTCTTGAACTATTATTGTAGTAGGATTTGTATTTTCTTTCAAAATGCTGGACAGTTTTAGACATTACCAGTGAGGTCTATCTCTATTATCTATAATGCAGCAGGCCACAAGGAGACGGACCTGACAACAGAGTTGGCTGAGCCCTTGAAGTTCCCAGAGAATGGGCCCTCCTCTAATGTGATTTAGTACCAGTATTAACTAATTTTTGACACTTTTAACCCCTTTTTGATACTTTTTGCGCCTTTTGCCTCTTTAACCCAATTTTTTACAAGAGTTTAACCCCTTTTGAACCACCTTTCCTGCATGTTTTATCCAGTTTGTGTCACTCTTATCCATTTGACACTTGTCTTCTACTTTTTACCACTTTTTAACCCCTTTCCATTAAATTTTTTCAACAATTTTTGCAACTTTAAAACCAATTTTTGCCACTTTTATCCCATTATTGATACATTTTGCCTCTTAAACCCATTTAAACCACTTTTCCTGCATGTTTTATCCCCTTTGTGCAACTCTTTTATTCAGTTTTGCCACTTTTCTATTTGTGCCACTTTTCTTAACCCCTTTTCATTACTTTTTTTGCACTTTTTTGTCATTTGTAACCAATTTTTGATACCCTGTTTTTCCCTTTTACCATTGTTTGCCACATTTTATCCTCTTTTCACAACTTTTTCTGCCAATTACCGTCCCTTTGTGCCACTCCACAACCCATTTTGCCACTTATCAAGCATTTTTGCTACTCTTTAACCCCTTTTCTCCACTTTATCTGTCATTTTTGCAGCACTTGTACCAACCTTAACCCTTTTATAAATATCTACTAATTGTTACTGTAAATTTCAGTAAAAACAGATCAAATGTAAAGACATTCTAAAACTATTTCAATGTTAATTGTTTGCTGGGTGGATTTAACAGCTACAGACATTTAAAACCAAAAGATAATCTTAAAACAACAACATTTTCTCTTCCTCCTTTTCTGAATTTAATGATCTCTCAGGGGGCCGGACAAGAAGCTTTGGGGGGCCTGATATGGCCCCCGGGCCGCCAGTTGATGATCAGTGGCCTAGACTATGGTTTCTCAGCAGGTTCAGTTAGATTTATAAAAATAAAGGATCTTGGACTGAATCAGCACTCAGTCAGGACACGGTCCTCTGAGCTGCAGGTGTCCTACTCACCTTGAAGCAGTGATGCAGCTCAGCCTCTGACTGGAAAGCATCAGACGTGATCTCGCTGTGTGAGAACAAACAGGGAACTAGGACATCTCCTGGCAGCAGAGCAGAAGGAACCCTGCCTGAGGCGCCGCCCTGGTCCCGCCCTGGATCAAACCGGTCCAGAGTCACAGTGACGCCCTCTTCATCTAAACACAGAGGAGTACAGAGGAGAGGAGGTTTAACAAATGACAGCAGCCAATCAGTGCTGAGAATGAGTATGCAGTGACCTCTGACCTGCATCCACAGACACTGATCCCAGGAAGAAGCAGTGAAGGTGAGGCTTGTTGTTTTGACGGGCATGACGCTGAGCCAAACGGAGAGCCTTCTCCAGCAGCACCAACCGAGGCTTTCTGCATCAACACCTCTGTTTAGAGCAGGTAAAAAATAACTGCCACACAGTGGAGCTAAAAATGAGTATGTGCGTACCTGTATGCACAGAGCTGGAGGCGGAGCTTCTCTCCTGCAGGGCTGCTATCCCACAGCGCCAATCGAGATTTTGGGAAACTTAGCGGCGTGAGAGGATTCATTGAGCCTCTGTTGAGTAATAAGAGAAGAAATAATGTACAGTTAAAGGAAGGAGTGGTAACATGAAGATAAAGCTCTACTGTCTCAATATCTACCATTTCATCATCAAGCTCTTTGAAACATAAGACATAAAGTGTGTTGCAACACTTCCCATAAGCTCCAGCTGATGCCGACAAATCACTTTTTAAAAAAAAAACAACTTTTAATACACTCTCATTTCATTCATTTAGTAGTGAGAGCCCACTGCAACAGAAGTCTCTTCCTGGGGCGCCTTGTATCATTACAATCAAGGAAAGAAAAGGTAAAACACAAATCCATACTTACAGTGCATTCAGAAAGTGTTCAGACCCCTTTCACTTGTTTTCACTTTTGTTAAGTTGCAGCCCAATGCTACAGTCAAAAAAATAGTTTCTTATCATTAATCTATACCCAGTAACCCTTCATGACAACCAAAAACAGAATTTTAAAAAATTTAGTTAACTTATCAAAAATAAAAATAAAAAAATCTCACAATGACATATGCATTCAGAACCATTGCAAAAACTCTAAATGTAGCTCAGGCTCCTGCTGTTTCTCTAGATCTTTGCTGACATGTTTCTACACCTTGGTTGGGGTCAACCTGTGCGAAATCAAACTGACTGGACCTGATTTGGAGAGGCACACGCCTCTCTGCAGAAGGACTCACAGCTGAAAATGATATCAGAGTAAAAACCAACCATTGTTGATAGGCACAGATCTGGAGAATGCTACAAAAACATTTCTGTTGCACTTAAGGTTCCCAAGAGCAGGGGTTCTCAACCTTTTCAGCCTGCGACCCCCAAAATAAAGGTGTCAGAGACTGGAGGCCCCCGCTGTACCTGAAGGTGGTTGAACACAGTCATGCACATTCAAGAATAGTCATTTGGAGACAAGGCTGTACACAGGGGGGACAAATGGCCCAGCCAAACTGGGGGCCAGCAAAATCATGGTCCATTGTAAAGTTAAGCTGTGGTGTTTTATATCCAACCTGAATCATAACCACTCTTATCAAAGAAACAAATATATTTTTAATTCATTTGTGCAGTAAGTAGCCCCTTTAAAAATGTAAATCCTTTTGTTTAAAACAGAATAAAAATACTTTTAAAATAGCTAAAATGGGTTAATAATGGCAAACAATGCTGGGAAGGGTGGTAAAATTGGAGTTTAAAGTAGCAGAAATGGGTTAGAAGTGCAAAAAAATTGGATAAAAGTGGGAAAAAAATAACCAAAAATGGCAAAATTGGTTAAAGTGGCAAAAACTGGGATATAAAGTGGTAAACGGAGATTGAAAAAGTGGATGAAATGGCGTTAAAGTAGCAAAAATAGGTGGAGATTTGTTGAAATGGGGTGAAAAGTTGATAAAAACTGTCAAAAAAGGGTTAGCTGAGGCAGAAATAGGCAAAAATGGGCATATTAAATTGTGAAATGTGGCATAAAGAGTGGTAAAGAGGGGTTTATAGTGGCAATAATGGGTCAACAGAGCCAACAATAGGCAAAGAGTGGCAAGATTTGGTGTAGAAGTGGCAAAAACATGCAGAAAAAAGTGGTGGAAAGGGTTTAAAACTGACAAAAAAAGGTTTTTGAGTAGAAAAAATGTGTTAAAGTTGGCAAAATTTGTGGGAAAAAAGTGACGACAAGAGGTTGAAATCTGGCAAAATTAAAGTAAAGTGGAGACAGTGTAAATTAAGAAATATTCCTGGTTTCTTTAAGGCATCTGGTGACCCCCTTTTAATGTGTCGTGACCCGAACGTTGAGAACCACCGCCCAAGAGCACAGTGACCTCCAGAGTTTTGCACAACCAGGGCTCTTCCAAGAGATGGTAGTCCGGCCAAACTGGGCCTTAATAAGAGAGGTGACATAAGGTCCTGATGGTTACTCTGCGTTCCAGAGATCCAGTATGGAGACGGGACAAAGCTCCAGAGAGACAACCATCAGTGCAGCTCTCTACTGATCTGGGCTTTATGGTAGAGTAACTAGACAGAAGCCTCTTCTCAGCGCAAAACACATGTTTTTTTTTTCCAAACTCCAAGCTTGATATTCTTTACATAATTCAGTCTTTATGATGTTGGTGATCCCTACTCCAGGATATCTGAAGGATTTCTGAAGGTTATCCAGATTGGTCTTCTCAGTCTGATGAAAACAGAATTCATTATCTTTTAACAGCAGGAGGACCCTCTATGTTTGATTTGTGTAAACAATAGCAGTTGCTTAATAATAGTATCTCGGTATCAATACTGTGTTGACTATTTGATTTTACCTTATACATGTACTGGATGCACATATTCTTATCTTATTATTAGTACAACAATTAAAGTAATTTTAACACGGACCTGACACAATACAACGATCATTCACGAAAGCCCGGACTGGAAAAGAACTGCGGTTCTCTGGAAAGTCAAACTTCTACTTTTACCTGAGGACAGTCAACAGGTGTGCCACCCACCGCAGCTGTTTATCTAAACGCAGAGGTGCTTTAAACGCAAACTCACCTTCCTCTGATGTTTTCTGGGGTAAAAACTGTCTCAAACACTCCGGACGGTAAAGCCTGGAGGTTCACCGGGAAGCTCATCCCTCCTGTGGCCGACAAAGCGTCACTGTTAGCGGGACTTGGACCCTGGGCCACCGCGGTAAACACTGCTAACAGCCGCTAACGTTAGCCGCGTTAGCTTCCAGCTCGAACCACATCAGCTCCCTCAGTTAGCTCCGTTAGCGTCATATACGACACAAACTCGAGTTTATGTGACGATACCAGGCGATCGCACGAATCAAAAACCTGAGTAGAAGTCGTTTACTCACGTTTATCTCGTTGATTTAACCGTAATTCATCACAAACAGATCACAGAAAACAAAAGTTGTACGCTGTTTAATTATGGCGCTGTTTCTGCTCTTCTCTGGCGGCGCAACTCAATCAGCCAATAGAAAGCGCCGAGGGAGCGATTCTGACCAATGACGTGTCGCTTGGGGTCCCCGTTTATTTCTGCCCTCTCCGTGCTGTCACCGGCAGACAGAAGTTCAACACCGCCACCTAGTGGTTTAAAAAAATACACGGTTTTAAAGGACTATTCTGCAGTTTCTGTTCCTTTTTACCACCGCCAAGGAGGTTATGTGGTAGGCAGGGTTTGTTAGTTTGTTAGTTAGCAACATATCTCAAAAAGTTATGGACGGATTTTCAGGAAATTTTCAGGAAATGTCAGAAATGGCGTAAGGAAGAGCTGATTAGATTTTGGGAGTGATCCAGATCTGGATCCATGACTATTTCTTCACTATTGGCAGATGAGGCTATTGGCGGAGGTCTGCGCTCTCTGAGTGCTTTTCTGGTTTCAGTTTGTGAATCTTTTTTTTTTTTTTTGTATTCACAATTTGTACAAGTATATCTTCAAGAGATGATGTATATAAACAGTCATCAAACAGGGGAATACCTACAATTAAAGCAAAGAATGATGAAGTAGGCTAGAGCAGAAGGCTTGAAATGTATGGATATTTCATATCATTACAGTTGGCAAAATACTTTTGTCCTTATAGTGTTTTTCCGGAGAGGAACTGCACCTATGTGCTTAAACATTGCAATTTACACAGTGTGTAATATTTTGCCCTCAATATTTGGTGCAGAAAATCAACCACTGCTAAGGGTCTAGGACATCTTTTTGTTTCTGTTTTTTTTTTAACTGGAATATTACTGAAGTAAATCTGATGTCATGGCAACTCTATGAGCAATATGAAATTATTGATTACCCAGTTAAGTATTTTTCAGCCATTACAGAGACAGAATGAAACAAAAAACATTGGATAAATTAGAATTTTACAGAAATTTAAATTCAGAGACTTGTAAAGGACCATGTGTCTTTCCTTGTGCTCTGAAATATTTATATGTGAACAGTTGGATCATGTTCCTAAACACAAAGTAATCTCCTGAAGAGCAGTATGTGGATGAATTATTCATCAGCATGACATACGACACTCAGTCCCACAACACCTATACACTTACCTGTATGTACACCTGTCCAGTATACTTCACCGCTGTAGAATAACCAACACCACATGAATGAAACCACAGGACAACAACCATCTTCTTCTGGCCTTTTACACAACCCCTGTTTCTAAAAAGTTGGGACATTGTATAAAATGAGTTAAAATAAACAACACATACAATTTTCAAAAGATGACAATCTGAGAACTGTCATTTATTTTTCAAAATATGCACAATTTTAATCTGACACAATAAAATGTTTCAAAAAAGTTGGGACAGCATCATGTTTACCATCCTTAGCTTTGTTTTTAAAATCTCTCTTCTAGTGTTTATGAACTGATGACAACAGTGGCGTGCACAGACTTTTTCAAGGGCAGGGGCAAAAAGAAAAAAAGGGCACATACAGCGCGCTCTCGTCACTGAAGAGGGCACTAAGTTCGGTGTGTTTTCGAGGGCACTTTAGACATGTTTATATGTTATACAAATGGCACATTATATAGCCTTAAAACAGACAAACTAGACAGACTACTCAAGTTTGTTAGTAGTTTGAAGAACACACATAAATAAATAAATAAATCCCTAGGGGGTCTGGGGGTCTTCCCCCAGAAAATTTTCAATTAAGGAGATGCCATTTCCTGTATTCTAGTGCATTTTAACACCATATTCGCACCAGATAATCCCAACTGGTTCTGTGAGATATAGTCCTGGCTCAACATAGATCAAAAAAGGACCCAACATACCACCCATTTTTACCACTCAAGACGGCAGTTTATCATGTTTTAACCAGCCAAGGGGGCAGTTTAGTGTGTTTTTCCACCCAAGAGGGAAGTTTAGTGAGTTTTGCCTACCAGGAGGGCCCTTTAGCACACATTTTGGCTCCCAAGGGGAACTTTAGCGCGCGTTTTTCAACAAATGGGCCATGATGCATGATGCATCCATCATCCATCCATGCATCCATCCATCATCCAACCATGATGCATCCATCATCCATCCTTGCATCCATCCATGATGCATCCATCCATCCATCCATCCATGATGCATCCATCATCCCTCCATCCATCCATCTATCCATTCATCCATCCATGCATGCATGCATCCATCATCCAAACATGATGCATCCATCATCCATCCATCCATCCATGATGCATCCATCATCCCCCATCCATCCATGATGCATCCATCCATGATGCATCCATCATCCCTCCATCCATCCATCTATCCATTCATCCATCCATGCATGCATGCATCCATCATCCAAACATGATGCATCCATCATCCATCCATCCATCCATGATGCATCCATCATCCCCCATCCATCCATGATGCATCCATCCATGATGCATCCATCATCCCTCCCTCCATTCATCCATCCATGATGCATCCATCATCCATCCCTCCATTCATCCATCCATCATCCATCCATCCATGATGCATCCATCATCCATCATCCACCCATGATGCATCCATCATCCATCCATCCATCCATCCATCCATCCATCAGTCTTCACTCTGACCAAAAGGTTGAACTAACTAGATTTAGAGGTCAAAGGTCAAAGGTCAGAGTCTTTGGCCCTTAGGGATTTATTCATTGCTTGTGAATATGCATCTCAAGAATACTTCTCTGGACTTTCAGACCAAGAACATGCTCTTTAGATGCATTAGTGGCTCTTCATTGCCCATAGGTGTGAGTGTTAGCTTGTTTGGTTTTTAGTGTGTCTGATTTTCTGTCTCTAAGTGTGAGACCCTGTGATTTACTGGTAACCAGTCTGGGGTGTACCCCCACCTATCGTCTAATGACGACTAAGATTGACTCCAGCGTCTGTGACCCTGAATGGGATAGGTGGTGTAGATAATGGATGGATGGAAGTTCAAGGTCAACACTCCCTCTGCCTTTCTTCATGACCCAGCACTGTACTTTTACCGTCCGGCTATTGTGTGCCTCACAGAAGCATGCAGCATCCAGGGGTTATTTTAGTTGATGCTGAACTAAAAACAAATATGATGATGCCTTCAGTGTCTGCACACAAACCTTTACATTTCTATTATTCAAAATACATCCTGATCTTTTATCCCATAATCATGTTTATTTGAGGTGTCTGGAGCTTCTACTTTCCTTGTAACCGTGTACCAATCATGTTTGATTGTATTAGCATCAATTCCCTCTGCTATTGTGACGACCCCAGTCTTAGTGGCTGCAGCTGCACTCAGAGGAGCTTTAATGAGCTTTAATGAGGCTGACTGAAGTGGGTTCACAGGAAACAAAAACTCTCTTTTACTGAGAGCCGAGGAGCAGAGATCAAACACAGAGCAGCCTCGGGGTAAAAACCAACCATGATCCCATAAAGGAGGAGGGGAAGGAGGAGGTGACCCGACCTGTTGACTCCTCTCTATCCTACCAACATTAACTTCATCAGAGATATTATTCTTAATTCTAAAGGAAGCCATGTTTTATGTCTTAGATTATTACTGAGCTTTATTAATTGTCCCCAGACTCCTCTTTGCCCTGCAGCTCTTTGAAATGTTCTTGTGCAGGTATCATTTTTACTTTTCTGTAACCGTTTATTTATTTATAGCTATTTTAAATGGTGTTTAGTCACTGAGACTCAATGAAAGGTCTTACAAATAAAGGTAAAAACTAATCCTGAGGCGCTTAAAGCTCCTCTAGAGCTGCTTTCACACGTGCACTTCCAAAAATTTCCACAAATTCCAGGCAGACAGTCTTAAATCCGGAGTTAGTCACATGCATCCCTCAGCAGGAGACTTTTCCTGTGGAAGGAGACGGAATGGAGGTGAGGTCTGTGCAGGATGTGACGGTAGAACAAACAAACAAACAAACTAGAACCTGCACCCTGGAGGTGGTAGACGGATCAGTCTGCAATGAGATGTTAACGTGAAAATATCTGCTTTTTATTGGAGCTGGAAAATAAAACACTACATAGCAGTTTGTTATGAGCAGATCAGCACAGGTGACAGGTATATATGTCATCACCTCACCTGCTCATGGTACATATTCCTTCATATTTTCTGTTATGTTATCACATCAGCTCTTCCTGGTTTTAAGGAAAACTAACAGAAAGCTGTCTGTAAAAGATCTAAATCAAATCTTAAATTGAAATGACAAGATAAACAGTCATATCCATGACTTAAGAAGTGGAATAAAAATTAAGATAAAAGTCTAAATATAAGAAAAAAAATATATAAATATGAGATAAAAAGTTTAAATTATGAGATAAGATCAATAAATCAGAAAAAATCAATAGATAAAGGTCAAAACATTTAGCAGAAAGTCTAAATTATGAGTTGAAAGGTCATATTTTGTTACAGAAAGTCTACCCAGAGTTAAAAAGTCTAAATTATTAGATAGGTAAAAACGGAAGCCATAATCATGACATGAATAAATTATTATTATAAATTGACTTATCTCATAGCATTGACTTAAATTCTAATAATTTTAACCTTTTATCTTATTATAATGACTTCTATCTCATAGTTCTGAGTTTTTAATCTCATAATTTTGAGATTTTTATACAAAATAATGAATTTTACCTGATAATTATCACTTTGTAAGTTCAACATTATGATTTTTTTTAATCTCAGTTTTACTTTTATATCTCATAATTTGGACTCTTATCCATAATAAGGAATTCTGTTTCTTTATTACAACTTTTTATCTCATAATTTCAACTTTAAATCTCAAAATTAGAATTTTTCACCTATATTTTTTTCTCTAATTATGATATCAATCACAAAATTATGACTTATTAACTCATAATTTTGACTTTGTATTAATATTAATGGCTTTTATCTCATAAATAAAACTACTGGTCTTAGAATTTTGACTGTTTATCTTATAATTACAGCTTAAAGTTCATGTTTTGCCATTTTCTCACAGAACTATAACTTTCTATCTAATAATTCTGACTTTTAATTTCATTTATGACTTTTATCTCATGATTTTGATATTGTATCTTTGAATTTGGCTTTTTTTTAATCATATTATGAGAACTTCAAATATATAATTGTGAATTGGTATCACATATTTTGGGTTCTCTCCTCATTATTAGGACTTTTGTCTTATATTGTGAAATTTATCTCACAATTTTAACTTTTGAACAACTATGATCACCTTTTTATAACTGTAACCTTTTCCTGATAATCATGACTTTCTGTCTAGTTATTACAGCTTTTTTATCTCACAATTAAGACTTTTTTATTAACAAAATCAGGACTCTAACCTCAATTTAGATTTTCTTCTCAGAATTTAGATTTTTTTTGTCCCATAATTGCTCATTTTTTCCACTTTTCATTTCAAAATTTTGACTTTATCTCATACTTAGGACTTACCATCTCAAAATCTTTAAATATTTACCTTATTTTTATATATATTTTAAGTAGCTCAAGTGGCCCCCTGTTTTGAAGTTGATACCTTGCATTTCTTTGCCAGTGTATGTGTTTTTTAATACAAAAACCTCTTACCCTGCCTTTACTGAACTGTAATATCGGTACCTCTGAGAACTGTCGTCATGCAAACAATTTTTAAAACGAACTTTGTAAATACTATAAAATACGTTTAGACCCCAACCCACCTCCATGTATCTGGATAAAACAGTCTGAATTCAGCTGCCTGATCTATAGGTAAATAGATTAAAATAAGATGCATCCTGACTTTTGTACCTAAATTCTAATCATATTGAAAACTGTCATGGATGCCTGTTTAACATGAATGTAGATACAGTGATCGTCGTTTCTGGTAATATGACCGTCTTTAGTGAAGTTAATGATGGATGTTTTGTGTTCTTTTGTGTTGCCTGTGTCTCTCCTCACATGGGACACCTACCCCTAAACGTGCTGCTGTTTAGCCGGGACAACGCCCACTAACCCGGGTAAAAACATGAGCCCCCTTCTCTTCATGGAGGCGTTTCTCCCTTAGAGACAATCGACGGTCGTTGGAATCTCGAGCCTTTGTTGTTGTGCTTCTTATCCAACCAGCCAATCAGAACACCGCTCCTGATTGAAACGCCCACAGAGTCGGCTCACCGTCCAATCAGAGGGCTCCTCGGTCAGGACGCCATTTTGTCAGCTTCCAGCGGCGGTGGTTGGGCGTCCTGCTGGCCGCTGGCTGGAACCTGTTGCTCCGTAGTTCCGTGTTGTGCAATGGACGGGTGAGTTATCCCATCGACTCACATCAACACTCACATTAAAGCTCATTTTGTGGCCGCGTTACGTATATTTCTGAGCATTTGACCAAACATGGCGCCAGGTGAGGCTAAGTGGGAGCTAAAGCTGTGATGTTGGTGTTAGCTTAGCCGGCGGGAAAGTTGTGTTTGTTGTGGCTGTAGCAGGAAGCGGAGCTAGCTCTGTTAGCAGTGTTAGCATCAGAACGGGCCATTCTCCGTGGGCACACCTCCACTCTAAACTCCATTCACACTCCTGGAGATTTAAGGTGGCCTATTTTACCTGAGCAAACCTGCTTCTTTAACATGAAACAGTGGACTAAAGATAGAGGAAAGATCCCTCATTTTGACGCTCTTTTAGCGGTAGAAAAGCATTTATAACATCTGCTCTCACGCCCACTGAGCTCTAGCCGTCACTTTAAAAGTTTC
This sequence comes from Cheilinus undulatus, assembly GCF_018320785.1. Taxonomy (NCBI): domain Eukaryota; kingdom Metazoa; phylum Chordata; class Actinopteri; order Labriformes; family Labridae; genus Cheilinus; species Cheilinus undulatus. Next base: position 3,289,668 of record NC_054871.1, on the reverse strand, counting down.
GCTTCTGTTTCAGCTCATCAAAGTTTGGTTGTTGAATGTTTGATTAATCTACTAATTAATCGATTTAATGCTGTAAATTTAAACAGACGTATCCTATTAGATTTTTTTTGTTTTAACGCGGAGGTTTGTTTATTTTATGAAGAAGAACACGTGAATCTATCCAAGGTATCCACGAGTCTAAAAATATATTTAAATTTGCTACATCAATTTGGCCGAAATTAAGGCATTTAAAACGTATGAAAGAGTCTTAGATGCAAGACTATTCGGTATTAAAATGTGCATACTGTCTAAATCAGTGGTTCCCAACTGGTGGGTCAGGACCCAAAAGTAGGTTGCGAATGGGGGCCAGGAATAAATGTGTCAAAACTCTGGACAAAGAGTTCGTCCTTACATTTGTATTAGGTTTTCTAGTGATAACAAGTAGATTTATATGTTTTCTCAAGGTTTCAACTGACTTATATTCTGTCCCTGTATGATAGAATGCTTTTTTTTCCAAGATAATGAGACAGATTCCTAGAGAAATGACCACATTTCTATGCTGTCTGAAAATCGAGTAATATAAAATGTGCACTTATAATGATGCCTTTCTGGCCTTTCTTTTTGTTACCTCCGCCAAGGAGGTTATGTGAGCGGCAGGGTTAGTTAGTTAGTTAGTTAGTTTGTTAGCAGAATAACTCAAAAAGTTATGGATGGATTTTTATGAAATTTTCAGGAAATGTCAGAAATGGCATAAGGAACAACTGATTAGATTTTGGGAGTGATCCGGATCACCATCTTGATCCAAGAATTTTTTAAAAGATTCTGTACTATTGGGAGATAGGGCTAATGGAGGAGGTCTGTGCTGTTACCACTTCTCACCAGGAGGTGGCGGACATAAGTAACTCCAATCCCAGCAGCATTTTTGGGTGTGTTTCTATTCGAAGTTTTGGAGTTTAGAGAGTTTGAAAGACGCACGCCCGGTCGAGGAGACGAGTCAGAGCGTAACAGAGAGAAAAACAGCGAATTGTAGCGAGAATACTCACAATGCTGGGAGGAATAGAGGAATATTCCCCCTCTACCATGACTTTCAGTCGCCTGGTGAGACCATGGGTGGGACTGTCAGTGCATCTGTTGGGACCGGCAGGCAATGCTTCCATCATGACAGCCCACCCAAAGCCAAGGCTTTGCCTCACTGTATTTCACCCCACCGGGGAGGGAGTAATCTGCAAATGCCATGGTGGGGGGTACATGGGAACGGATCGAGGGATGTTTTCAAAGGATTCTTCACTGGGAGATAGGGCTAATGGCGGAGGTCTGCGCTCTCCGAGTGCTTTTCTAGTTCATTCATGTTTTCCTCCATTTAAGGTTCAAACTGCAGCATTTTTCCTCAAAAACACCTGGTTATGATTGAGCAATTTCAGATATCTGGGTCGCAATTAGTTGATTAGGTGGTGAGTCCTGACACTGAGAACCACTGGTCTAAATGGTACAAAAGCATTGTTTTTGGAAAATGTAGACAGTGTGCAGGGTTTTTTTTTTTTGCAGTTAATGATTGATTCATTTCTCTCTTATGCACCTGTCTAATGAAATAGGTGTTGTTTTTCAAGTGTTGGTGCTTTTGGATACAACAGTCATCAAAATAAATGCCTATATTGTTGAAAAAACGTGATGTAAAGAAATAAAGTATCAAACATCTTTCACAAAAAAAAAAGATAAATGAGTTATCGGTGGTATATGATATTTAATACAGATTCATGTTGTTCTCATGCCTCACTTATGTTTGTCTTGCTATGGTATCAAACAAACATCAATATTGTTTGATTTTTTTCAGAATTATATCAAATTTTCAAGTGTTCTGTTGCGATAACGACTGGACAGATTGTAGCTCAAGAGATAGATCAAACTAGCCATTACAAAATTGTTTATTAGGCCAGCCTGGAATAAGGATTACCTGTCCCAGAGGTTCTCAGGGCCGCCTCAGACTACATGGATTGTTGCTGCTCATCTTCACGCCTCAGACCCGATTATGAGCGTTAGGAATGACAGCCGGTCTTACAGTGTTACATATTTAACCACGCGTCCAAGACACCCCACGACCACGATTCAACAAGACTAGCTTGTCAGAATTTTTCTTGCATCGTCGTCTAGTTTGACACTCTGACCTGACATTAATGACGTGAACCCTGAAGTCTACCAATAGGAGAGGATGTGCTCTTACCTTTGTATCATCATTTACCAGAGAGACATCTCCCTTTTTCTCCCTCCATAGATTTATGTACATGAAGTGATTTTCTTGACGTTATCACATTCATACCTCCAGTTCTATTTAATGGAGAGACGGTCCATCTTGTCCTTTTCTTGATACGTCCAGATGAGTCCTTAATTGTTGGTTTGTTTTTCCCCTTGTCAGAGCTAAAGCTAGCATCACATATGATTTATTTCTGAAGTTAGTGGACAACAGGGACTGTACGGCATGTTCACTGCTTTTACATGTTTTTTTTTTGTCATCATGATAATGCGTAGTGTTTATGTGGTGAAAGTGATTCACCACTTAATCTCTTGATATTGCCATTGTGCGGTGGCAGCATAATCTCACTGCACAAATAAACTCAAAAATGCTTTGATAGCCCAGTCTTGGCATAACTAAGATATCTGCTAGGAATTATTTATTTTCCATGGACAATTTTAGCTCCTACGGCCTTGAATTTCACATATGTCCGCTCATAAAAGGCCTGCTTACGTGTGCAATGACAGTGGAGACGAGTGTTTACAGGCTTAAGCTTCTGTGTGAAAAGTTTCAAAACAAGATGTCCATTTCACATTTATGTGCTTGCAGCTTCCTGCAACCAGCTATCTGCAACTTGACAAACTGAATCCCAGACAGCATCTTCTGACAGCTTGATCTGAGCTGCGACTGTCACCAGTAATTTTCTAAACCGGTCCCAAGTTGCAAATTCTTGGTCTGAACTTTCATCTTTGGTTAAAGACCTACTGATCAAAATCACCTTAATGTAAAATACACGCTTCCAAACAACTTATGTGTTGGTCTGAACATAAAAATGGCTTTCTATGGTGGCTGGGAGGGCTCACACGAATGCATAACCAGAATGCTCTGCAGAAAAGATGAATGCAGAGAGCAACACAAGAGGCCACAGAGAGAACACAAGTCAGCTTTTGCCTGGAAAAGTGTCTATTTTACTTTAGTGTGGATATTTACTTCCTTTGCTGCACCGACCTGAAATCTTGGGTGACTTGTGATCTTTTTTCTGACAACACTGCATCCACTGTGCTTGTCTACAGTTGTGCATCAGGTGTTTTTGTAGCTGTTTGCATTTACTTTTCTGTTCATGCAACATAGTTTGGATTTGAAGTAGGGCTGGGCAGTTAATCACAAATTAGATTAAATCGCAATATGGCCTGCTGCAATTTCCAAATCACAGAAGTTGCAATATTTCTTTAACTTCAAATGTGTCAAAATACCAGTTTAATAAATCATTAGGTCAGTTTTTAACATAATGATTTCAAGATTGAAAGGTCAACATAAGTTAAGAACTAAACGTCTGAGATAAAGAGTCAAACTTGTAAGTTTTGAAGGGAAAAACATTACATTTAAAGTCAAAATAATGTTTTAAAAGGCAAAATATGAAATAGAATACTAAAACCATGATTTTTAACAGTCAAAATGAGATAAAAGTCAAAATCACAAATTTTAAAAGTCAAAATATGAAATAAAATTCAAAATCATGTGTTTAAAGGTTAAAAAAAATTAGAAAAAAGTCAAAGTAAGGAGTTGAAATGGTCAATATACCTGAGATAAAATTCAAAATCATATTCAGTAATCAAAATATGTGATAAAAGTGAAAGTTAGGAGTTGAAATGGTCAGCAAAACTGAGAAAAAAAAATCAAAATCATGATATTTAAGAATCAAAATGTGAGATAACATCGAAATCATGAGTTTAAAATGTAAAAATATGAAATAACATTAAAAATCATGAGTTTTAAAGGTAAAAAACAAGATAAAAAAGTTGAAAAGGGTCAAAACATGAGATAGAAGTCAAAATCATGACTTTAAAAGGTCAAAATAGGATTTAAAATGTCAAATTATGAATTTAAAAGGTAAAAATATGAGAGAAAAAGTCAAAGTTATGAGATGTAAAGGTTAAAATATTATATAAACGGTCAAAACCATAACTTTTAGTGTGAGATGCTAAAAGTAAAAATACAGAGAAAACACAACTTTCTCCTACATTTCTGACTTTTTATCAAATCATTTTCACTTTTTTCTTTTTCTAATTTTCATGACTCAACAGGGATATTATAAATCATCAAGGTTAAGTTCACATTTTTTGTACCGGAGGAAATCTGCAGACCTCATACTGGTGGGCCACTTATAATAAAAATATCATATGATCTGTTGGGCTGGGAATAACTGCACCACGGGCCAGATTTGGCCCCTGGGCCTTGGGTTTGACACCTGTAGTTTAAAGCTTGTGGCACCCCCACATTCAGATTCATGCTACTATCAATTAGTTGCTTCTTTAATTTCTTTAATTGTTTTCAATACACTTGGTCTTATTTATGGAATTATTTTTTGCTTTAATTTGTTGAAAAATAAATAAGATTAGCCTAAGAATAATCACATATTAAACTGCAATCACAATATTGGGGAAAAATTGCAATTAGATTATTTTTGAAAATTGTTCAGCCCTAATTTGAAGCCATGTGAGACCTCCAGGCCACCGTAGCTTTCATATAAATTTTCTGTTAAAGGCTCAGATTTAGATTGTTGTCTGATAATGCTGTTCGTATATTGCAGTGTACAGTTAAGTCATACCAAGCTGGTGAGCATGACCCTTGTATTAAAACCAAATTTGGAATGTAATTTTCCAAAATCAGGAAATTTTCCTCCTGTTTCAACATTTGCTGTGCTGTCTTCGTAGTACTGTTTCAGAGCTTGTTGGGAGTTGTGGTGTAGGCCTGAGTGAGGAGCTGCAGACTGTGAGACGTCTGAGTTCCTGCTGTGAATATTTGTGCTTTGTCAGGGCTCATTCTCGCCCCGAGGGTCCTCTCCACTGTCTGTACAGTCACGTCAGCTTCAGCCTGACCAGCCGGTTTCTCTTTGTTCCGACTTTTCCCTTCACTGGCTCACACTTTACGTCCAACTCTGCTCCAGGTTTCATTTCCACATGTGACATTCAGTCTCTCCCTGTTTGGGAGTTTAATATTCTTCTTATGGTCCTGTTTTCCCTTAGAGTCCCAGAAGTTTTTTAATGAAACTTCAGATCAGCTTGTACCAAAACAATATATTTTCTCATAATGACCAGATGATGGTTGTTAAAATAGCAGAACATTAGAAAGAATAAAATGTGCGAGTGTGCTCCAAAGCTCCAAATGTAATTTGACTGAAAGAGATTGAGACTGTTGAATAAAGTGCAAGATTTATTAGTGACTGTCCTGTCTGTGAGGGTTGTCAAACTAATATTTTTTAATACCATGTGTTTGAGGCAGAAAAATCTCTTTGATCTGAATAATTGCAAGAATCAAAATGGACCAAACCTTTGAAAAACTTCACTGGACAGCATGTAGGGGAGAAACAAGTCTATCAAAAATTGCAGGAAAACTCCTGCACACTTTCTAGATGCACAAAAAGCATGTGCATTTTTTGTGCAATGTAGAGAGTGTGCATGCTTTTTCTTGCACTTTTTGTCATAATTAAAAACAAAAACTGATCAAATACTGGGTTTCTAGGAAATCTGTTTTTGTTGCTGTGGTATCAAGCAGATCCTGATAGTGTTTGATTTTCACTCACATTGTATTCAAATTTAAAACTTTGATATCGTGACAGTCTACGTCTCCACTCATTAAATGTGTTTGTGTTCTGCTTTTGTGTCACACATTTTGCTGCCTGTTCTTAATTTCGCTTGCACTAGTAAATGGTGTGTAATCATGTTTAATCATCATGATCTTAATATAAATCTCTTGATACTTTTACATGAAGCAGTCCTACCTTACATGCCTTCATAAAGGTTGGACCAGGCAGTCTGTACTTTACCCAAGCATGCTGTTTGACAGTTGTGAGTGCTCCCTGTTGTGCTGAAGCACGGTTATGCTTCCTTGGCCCTGGCAGTAAAATTGTTCCAATTCCGATACCAGTAGGGGTGAGTATTGGCAAGAACCTCACGATACGCATCACGATACTTGGGTCACGATATGATAGTATCACGATATATCAGGATATTGTGATATATTGCGATATTTCACACAGTTAACTAAGAAAAATATAGAAATTATATATGTAAATCACACAATAAGTTGGTGGTGTTCCCGCTATATTTCACAGCAGCAAGGCAGAGCCTGCAAACAGCATTTCCTGTCTCTAACTCGCTGTTTGTGCTCCCCATTTTAACTTTGAAGCCAAAATGCTTCCAAACGTCTGCTTTGAATTGTGCAGGTGTTGTTATTTTGTCAGCCATGTTCTCTCCTTTCACCTATGCACTCTGACCGCTTCTCCACGAAATGCCGCAGCGACATACAGCAGAGTAGCTCTTGGTGCCATCTACCGTTGTGGAGGGGCGGAAGTCCTATTTTACTAACAACTCAGCTAAAACATTAATTTTAATTTTTTACAAAAAAAAATCGATATTAAGAGTTGAAGTATTGATATTGTATTGGATGTCAAAGTATTGCGATATTTTGCTGTATCAATATTTTTCACAGCTCTAGATACCAGTATCAGAAAAAAGTCATACTGCTTAAAATGCAGGTGTTGGTATCGGCAGGTACACGAGTTTATGCGCCGACCCCATACCGTTTGGTTTAACTTTATATTTAGCATCATTAAGCCATACTAACTGTTAGCGCTATAAACCAGAAATCAATTTTTCTTTGCTGCCAGAAAACACGTCATTCATGAGCTACAGTGTTTAGAGCAGTGAAGAAGAATCAAAGGAGCCACTGCAGCAGCAAATAATGGTGGCTGTGTGACAGTTTCACTATGACTGTGATCGTTAAAATGCCTTCCACACTGTTGCTGTCGTACACAAGAAGTGACACAGTTTATCAAAGCGAAATAACTTTTGAGCCATAAATCGTTGCCTTTTTCTTTTTTATCCTCTTGAAGCTAGCTGTTTGCCTAACCAGTGATGCTATTGATGCCTTTGAATTCCTCTGTGGCAGCATTTTCAGTGAGCCAGGGACTTTTGGGGACTTTAATGATTAAATCCTCACCAGTAAACCCGATATTGACCCTCTTTTTCATAGGTATTAATCAGATTTCAGTCATGTATTACTGCTAGCTTGAATGCTAACTGTCAAATTGTTTACCCTTTGTGAGGGTCTATCAGCCAATGGCAGGCTGTTCCATGTTCCACGCCATGCTGCCTTAGTAGAGCAGAATGGAGAGAGAGAGAAGAGAAAAAGAAGCAGCAGCATCATATGTACTTGTCTGTTGTTGTAGTTCAGCCTTTTGATTTTTAATAGATAAACAAGAGAGAGAGTCTGTGATGCAGCCCCCTGTATTATTGTTACTTTAATATTTAGAAGTAAAACTCACAATAATCAGCCAAAAAAACAACTTTAGGGTCACAGAGATGCTGTACATTATGATTGTATTTGTTGAGTCAAATATAGATCTAAAATCATTTGCTAGTCTGCGCAGTCAGTCCAGAAAGTTCACACTGGTATCCGATCAGTACTTGTTATCAGATGATACCCAACACCTTGGTACCAGGATTGTATCCGGAAGGAAAAAAATGGTATTGGAACATCTCTAGATGGAAGAGGCTGGCTTTGGATGGTATGATCGCACGTGCATCCGCTAGAGAACAGGAGCAAAAGGTAAATCTGACTTGTGGCCGATACAACCATTCCTCTGGACAGTCAGTTCAAAAAATGGTGGAGTGTTAGAGGGAAAATATCCGACCAAACGGACTCAGAATAAACTACAAAGTGAGTAAGGCTATTGTCATACTGCCTGTGTATTTCTCCTTTGTGCTGAGTGTGAGACCGGTGTCTTGTAAACTCCATGTGCTGTGTTATGACATGATGACAAATCTGTGCTCAGGCCCAGTTGGGCTCGGAGAAATGTAAATGCAGCCATTCTTCACCGAGATATAGGGCAACTGGTCCTAGTGCGAATGCCCTATAAGTCTGTCTGTGTGCTCTTGTAGAAGATACCCTGATCACACATAGACTCATTTTGTTCTTTACGTAGATTCTCGGGCACACTCAGAAGGTTTTATCACAAGTTAATGTTAAAGTCAGGAGGAAACTTGATGTTCAGCGCTAACAAAGAGTCACAGCCCTCTGTAAGTCAGAACTAAATGTTGATGTTTGAAAACATGACTAAATGAGTCATTTATAGATCCCAGCAGGGTCGCTGGACTGATGATTTTTACTCTGAGGAGCGGTTAATGTTTGCAGCGTCTTCATCATCACCTCCTGTATTGAGAGAGGACCAATCAGAGCTCAGTCTTTAAGGATGAAGTCATCACTGCAGCTACAGGAAGTTCAGAGACTAAACAGGAAACGAAACAAAATCTGCGTGGTTTCAGTGAATGATCTAAAACACGGGACACTCATGAAAGGCAGTCCTGTGTTTCTGACTGAAGATGAATGTCCTAATGTTTACTCTGTGGATGAACACTGATGTACATGTGTGGAAATGATCACTCTAAAGCCTTTGGTTTGGATGAACTTTCTGTATGTTAAATATTTTAGAGTCAGATTGCCACAAATCCTGAATTTAAACTTTTGTTAACTAAAACCTCTAAATCTTTTTGTCTCTTTCCCTCAGAGTAGATTTTAGTGACCCAAGATCTGATCTGTAGTTTTTATTTTAAGTTGGCACTTTTAGTTAGCATTGAAGTAACAGAGATGATTATGTTGTAGAAAAATAAGATGTCATAAACAAGTTTGATGTCATTTTAGACACAGCCTGATCTGATGGCCACCAAAGACTCTGAGTTCGTATGAAAACATCCTAAATGTGTAACTACAAACGGTTATAAACATGAATAAACCTATGCGTTTCTGTAGCTGCACGGTTTCCTTTTGTGGCTTTACAAACATCACGCTACGGCTCTTGAAGTTTTAGTCAATACATCAGTTCAACTGAGTCTCTATAACACAAGTAGGCAGCATTAATAAAACCAGCCGGTTTACAGTTGTACTCATGGTGGTTTAGTCTTGTGAAGATCGCCAGTTTTATGATACAGAAAACTCTGACATAAGGCTCAACAGACCAGTCCTACCCTCTAATCTCGCTTTGTTACCCCCCTTGGACTCTTGATAATCTGCAGCTCCTCTGTGTTTTGGGCCTCCTCTCTGCTGGGTGTTTTTCCCCCCTGTGCTCGTCTGCTCAGGCAACATCTCTTTAACCTCATTTCACGTTGTTTTGCTCATTATTTTGAGTTTCTCTCCCTGCTGCTGCTAACACGCTGTCTTCTCTTCACAGCAGTGTCCACCACGATATAACAGTTGGTACTAAGGTAGGCACCTCTGCTTCCTCCTCCTGCATGGCCTCTTCCTCCTCCTCCTCCTCCTCCTGCTTTGTGTCTGCTTGGTTTGTTTTCTGCTGTGATTGTCTCTCAGGCTGTTTGTTGTCTAGTGCAGAGGTCTGCTTCTGATAAACTACAGCCGTAACATCCTCAGGTCTGACCGTAACCTGATGAGTCAACAACACATGATATTGAAACGTGGATTTATAGTGTTAAGCCCCAAACACACTGGCGCCACTGCATTGCAATGCATCACGTCATATGATGCACCTAAATTGCTGCCCCTTGAACATACTGGCAACAGCGCGTCAGTGGTCAAACTCCCCATCAGCCACTGAGCCCACTCAGGACTCGCCTCACTGCCTCACCAGGTAAGTGACAAAACATTTAGAGCACTGGGACTTCACTAGCAGCTGTGGCCTCCCACTTATTGTGCACCTCCAAAGGAGGATGGCGCTAAATTTCTGTTTCTGTGCAGAGCTGCTATTCAGCAGCCGAGAGGGACAAAACAGCTGTTCTCTCTTAGAAATACTCCACCGTTCACAAAGGGAATGGAGCATAAAGGGGCCCGGCGCATGCCCAGGTACGTCTGTCTGCTGCTGGTGTGGGTTTGTTCAAAGAAAGTAATGGTGCTGATCATTGGGACGTGCGTCGGATGGTGCCAGTGTGTTTTGAGCTTTAATCTGACTAAACCTGGATTTTTAAAATCCATAACATGTTAGTGTCCAAAGCTGCCGTCACTTCTCTTTCATCAACCAACTTGTCCTTTCATGGCTACAATTTCCCAGGTCTGATGTGTCCACATCAGAGGACAACGCCTCGGCAGTTTACTCACTTAGTTTTTTAGAATTTGTGTGAATAACTTGCTCTACTCCTGCGTCAAATCGTGAGTGCCTAAAAGACACAAGAGGGCAGTGGCTTCCTTTTTCCACTTCTGGCAATTCAGTCAGTTGTCAGCAAAGATGACTGAGCTTTACTGCATTGAGAGGATTGTTGCTTTTTATCTGCTGTGGAAATCCCCAAACTGACAGACCGTTGAAAGTGACAGACAAAATTTTTCAGAACTTACCAGGCGATCAGACCTCATCACCCCGTTTCCTCCAAGTGAGCTCTTTTCTTTTTTCTTGTGCCGGTAGAACAGGCACGGTGTGTCGTATAGCTTGGGGTAGCCACAGACAGACACCACAAGTTTCTCCTCCATTTACTAGTTGAATGACACCCCCCCCCGGCCCCATACTGGTCCTTCAGAGATCTTACGGTAATGTATGTGGAAAATTGCATTGGAGGTTCTCCATGCTGATTGGCAATCGTGGCATGAGTGATTTACTCGAGTCCATAGTTTCAATCTTGCAAATAAGAGAATGAAAGCACACAGAACTAATTTTTAAAAAAATGTACGGATACTACTGAGGGAAACAGAAGTCAACTTTTGTAATCTAGTATGAGTAAATTCCAGTTAGAGGCTCTCTGACATTGAAGTTATGGGTGCTGGAAGTTCAAAACATGGCAGCTATGGCCAAAGGCCCTTGGTCTGACCAGAATCAGATTTGGAGCCACTCCTAGATAATGTGGTTGGAGGTTGATTTTCTCTTACATATTTGCAGTAGACCCCAGTCATATCCAAATTGACCCACATCATGCCCCACAGTTCCTAAAAGTTATACAAAATAATGAGAAGCATTGCAGAAGTGACATTGATGTCTGCCTTGGAGTATTAGACAACGATAGGGAATTTTTTTAATATATACTTTGTTACAAATGTGAAAATGCAATTAAAATACAACACTTTAGTAAAACTTTAATGCATTTTTGGGCTATTTTGACAGCATGCAAGAGTTTGCCTGCAACTTTGGTTAATTGAAAACAAGGACTTGCCTAGTATTTAGTGTCTTGGTCTTCTGTTTTTGTCGCTGATATCAATATTGTTTGGTTTTTACCATGTTTTTATGAGTGACAGATGTACTGTGTAGCCTGAGGCTGACGGATGGTCTACGGGTCAGCAGCTGTGAGGCAGCAGGTTATCATCCAGAGACAGGACTGAACCAGGACTCAGGTTTCTGTTGTATTATTCATGTTAGGAGCAGTAAGAAGATCTGAGCTGCTTTTGTGCACTCTGACACCTGCTCAGGTTCCTCCAGCTCTGCAGCCTGTCAGGCACAACTCAGGGAACAAAGAAATATACTGTTGATGTATTATCATTTATTAACCTAATATTTAACTGAAGCTGTGACTGACAGTAGGCTGTTAGTGATGCATTTTTTTGCTCGCTCTTTTAATTTGAAATGTGTAAGTCTGTGTTGTCTGCAGTTGTCTTGATGTGTTCAACTACAGCCTGGTTTACACTTCTGCATTAAATCTGCACCTTCCTGACCTATGCCATCAGGAGCACCACATTCTGGTGCAGGGGTGTCAAACTCAATCACAGCAGGGGCTGAAATCTTAATTTAGGTTTAACCTGAGGGCCTAACAGGGTCAAGATTTAACTGAAAACTGTCAGCTGGGTTTTAACAGGTAATGAACAGTGATGATAAATGATTAGGATTAAAAAAAAGTCAAAATGATTAAATATCATGGCATCAGTGTTACTGTGTGTCCATGTCAAATAAATGCTAAATAAATGAGTTTTAAGTCTCAAAATCTGAGATAAAAAGCCAACTTTGTATGTCCTAAAGGTCAAATACATAATTAAAAGTCAAAATAAGGTTTTAAAAGGGAAATTTATGAGAGAATTACAAAATAAAGAGTTTAAAAAGTCAAAATATGAGATAAAATTCAAAATTGTGACTCTAAAAGGTCAAAATATGAGGAAAAAAAATTCTCCATCAGGTGTTTAAAAAGTTAAGATATGGGATTAAGAGTCAAAGTTAGGAGTTTAAAAGGTCAAGATTTGATTTAAAATGAAAATTTGTGAATCTGAAAGGTCACATTATGAGAAAAAAGGTCAAAATTATGAATTTAAAATGTCAAAATATGAAATAAAAATTCAAAAAGCTAAGTTTCAGTCACAATTTTGGGATGCAAAATACCAATACGAAATGAAAACACAAATTATTTTCTTTCCCTCATTCCTGACTTTTTATCTAATTATTTCTACTCTCTGTTTTTTATATTTTTATAACATAAGGATTTTTTTCCTTCAAGGTTAAATTTACATTTTTATATTTGAGGGAATTTGCAGACCTCATAGCAGCAGGCCAGTTCTAATAAAGATATGATCTTGACACCTGTGTTCTACTGTGTGCGTTGGCGTGGTGGCGTTGCTCTGCAGCACTCTCCTCAAACGTTGCTCAGCAATGCAATTTTCATGCCAGTTGCCTGCAGTTTCCTGCTCCTTATTGCACAGGAAACCATTGTAATTGACACTAAGTGTATTATGTTGTAGTAAAAGCTGATAAATATTGATCAGCAGCTGGTTATGCTGCACTGATAGTGGGGCTGAAAGAAAGCAGAGCTGCTGAATAGCTAAGGGAGAGGTTTTTTCTCTTGCTTGACCACTGGGAGAGACATGGATGAGGAAGTGAGCATCGGATGTTGGCAGCTAGAATTGACTGGTTGTATTGCCATCTGCATTCATTTATCTCCCTCTAGAGTACACACTGTATGCCTGTAGACATTGACAGTCACCTGATGCTACCCTGTGGACCAATCACAGGCCTGCGTTGTTTTGATAGGTGGGTGCACACCAGCTATGTGTGCAGACCTCTGAGGAACGTGCAGGACTGTGTGAACTTTGGTGTAGATTTGACACGGCGGCTTCAATCAGGCCTAACAGTCAAAAACAAAATGTAATTTTACATGATGACATCAATCCCATAACTGGGAATAATCAAGTCATGGTAGTAATTTGATCTGTTCTACATTATCAAAAGAAAGCCATGTGTAATTGCCTATGTCAGTAGTTGAATTTCTTTAGTACATGACATTAGGTTGACTGAAAGTTACTTTGAGTCTGTCTTCGTGATGGCAGCTTCACTGATTCAGTAACTAAATGGGTGACGACACTCAGGCGTAGTCCAATACTAAAAGAGTCTTTGGTTTAATGCTGCAGTGAGAAAGTCCGCTCTGTTTACAGTCTGCTGAATGAGGCTCAGCCTGTTTGTACTACATCTGGTTTTCATTGAGCTCTACAGCACAGGAATTCACCCCCACAGGCCTACTGGGGGGCGGGGGTGTCACACTTATGATGATGGGTTCAGGCTGATGTCTGATTGTCTCTGTGCTCAGCTTTTCATGCCTTAAAGGACAGTTCCAGCATGGTTTGATAGTGTGTCTGGTTTATTTTCCCATGGTAAAATGTCTCTGCATCGCCGTCTGGTGGCAGGAGCAGTAACAATCTGTTGTCAGGGAGGAAACATGAAGATATTCCCCCCATTTAGCTGACTGATTCAGCTCTTTATGGTCCAGACTGGAGCTGAAGCAAAAACTAATCATTGCACTGATCTGCTACTGCCGCTATGATGTCTGCATTCTGATAGATATCAAGATTGTTGGGAGGTCGTAGCAAAATATTCTAAAGTTGTCAAAATATAAATACTTTCAGCCATATTTAAACACATTCTGTCTTTGAGAGTGAGGCTAAAAGAAACTAACCGTGGTGTTTGGATGTTTCAGAGAGGATCTGACGAGCTTTTCTCCAGTGTCTCCAACGGCCCGTATATCATGAGCACCACAGGTCAGACTTTATCATTTACATTTCAATCATGAGATCAGATTTATTGTACTACTGGTCTATTCACTCCTGCAGATAAAGACGTCTGTAAGTCTAAGTCTGTGCATAAGTTTTTTCTTTGCTCCAGGGCTGCAAAATATGGAAATGTTTGACAACTATCACAGTGGCTGTATACTTAGTGAAGACCTGAAATGATTGTTTTGTCTGGACATGCATAGGTTTAACATCAATATCACAGTATATCAGCCCTGACTGACAATAATCAGCCAACAGCAAATATTGTGGCATGATTAGAAAGCAGTAGCTGGTCTTAATCTGTTATGTCCAGTCAGTTTAATGTTGGCAGCATCGTAGCAGGCTAGCTTTTCATTGATGAGATTGCAGCCATCATTGTAGAGTGCAGGAGTCCAAGATGATGGCAGCAAGCAGCTGCACAGAAATCGTTAAATCAAGGGTGTTTAAGCTAAAGTTTTAATGCGAAACATTAGTCCTCCAGTGTTAATTTTGGCACCTATTTTGAATTAAGTCTTTATTCACGTTTAAGTCATTTTTACCCTGCATAGTTTTAGTTGACAGAAACCCTAAACATTTTAGTCCAATATTAGTCACTGAAAGTCTTTACATTTTAGTCTTTACCTTTAGTCAAGGCATTTATTCTGTTGAAATGATTTAGTCATCCAAATTTTAGACTAGTCTTCCTGTTGAAAAGTTTTTAGTCATGTTATTGTTGACTAAATCAACACTATGGTCCTCAAAATTCAGCATTTATGTAAGGGCTGCGCAATTAATCGCAAATTAGATTTAATTGCAATATGGCCTGCAAATTGCAGTAGTTGCAATAATTGTTTAACTTGAAATGTGTCAAAATACCAGTTTAATAAATCAATTTTTGCAACAGCAGAGATTTTATGCACATTACGCGAACACTTAAGTGTCAATTTTTTTTATAATAGTTTACAACAATACTTCTTTTTGTGTTGTACGTTTTTCTTAATCAAATGAGTGACATAAAAGTAATAATGCCCTTAAACAAATCAAATGACATCACATTTGCAATAAGAGCAAATCAGCTGGTAGCCAGCCTTGCCTCTTCTACCCCGGTTGCCTCCTTTATAGCTTAAAGCTTGTTGCACCCCATATTCAGATTCATCCTACTATATATAATTGCTTTGGAAATAATTTCATTGTTTTTGATACACATGGTCTTATTTATGGAATTATTCATTGCTTGAATTTGTCGAAAAATACTTAAGATTAACCCAAGAATTATTGTATATCAAATCCCAATTGTAATATTTAGGAAAAAATCGCAATTACATTATTTTTGCAATAGTCTTTAGAGGACACATGAAGATTCACCTGCAGAACGTGATGTACATAACATTGTACTTTTTGATATGAACTAAAGAAATAAAATTTAACTGTGGATTTCATTGCTGCAGCCATGCAGCACCTTCATGTTTTCCTTCAGAAATATTTGGAAATTCAAGGTCATTACAGACTTCACCTATCCTGTGCAAATTAGGGCTGAACAAGTTGAAAAATAATCTAATTGCGATTTTTTTCCGCCAGCACTGCGGTTGTGATTTGATATGCGATTATTATTAGATACCATATCTTGTTTATCATTCAACAAATTCAAGCAATAAATCATTCTATATCCCAACCTACGTTTAGTTGAGCAGTATGCTTCGACTTTCCAGGGAGTGCATAGCTAGAAACCCCCATATGCATAGATACATTTATGACAGTGTGCTTTTAAAACAATGAAATTATTCAGAAGCAATGAATCCATACTGGCATGAATCTGAGTAGGAGAGTGCAACAAGCTTTAAGCTATAAAGGAGGAGGCTGGGGCCGAGGAGGTGGAGCTCCGCCAGCAGTTAGGGGTATGACTTGTTTGAACTAACGCTAAGCTTCATCAATATAAGATAGAATGAAAGATTAAAAAAATATATCTAATTGCAATTATTGTTGCTAATATTGCAGATTTTGACATCCATTGCTTTATTGAATGAGGGTTATTGTTTTTATTAAGTAAAAAATACATAAAACATGAAAAGGACATTGTTGTAAACCATTTAATAAAAAAAGACACTTGAATGTTTGCAAAATGTGCATAAAATCTCTGCTGCTACAAAAAATGAATGTATTAAACTGGTGTTTTGATATTTTTCAAATTAGAGCAATTTGCAACATCTGTGATTTATAAATTGCAGCATGCCATAATGCAATTTAATCTCATTTGCGATTGATTGCCCAGCCCTAGTGCAAATGTGGCGAACCAAACACTGATGTCAGAAGGTAATTCACAAGTGATCAGTTGGTGCTAGATTGTGATACTGAACTTGGTTGTTGTGATTTGATAGTTTTCTGATTAAAATTGCAGGTCTGTCTTTAAAGATAAGAGATAGAAGCAGCAGCTATGGTAAAGGTCTCTGACCATTAGAGCTGATGATGTGTCAGTGCATCACTGGTTCACCTGCCTCACTCCTGGTTTCCTGTCCTCTGTAGCCAATGGCAATGACAGTAAGAAGTTCAAAGGTGACATAAGAGGTCCCAGCTCGCCGTCCAGAGTCATCCACATCCGGAAACTCCCCAGCGACATTACGGAGGCCGAGGTAATCAGCCTCGGACTGCCCTTTGGAGACGTCACCAACCTGCTCATGCTCAAAGCGAAGAACCAGGTACAGTAATGGAACACTTTTCCAATTTTAGACACCACATGATTTTCAATAAAAATTAAATCATATTTTATTTCAGAAAGCACCAAAGCTTAAAAAGGACAAGTTTATAGTTATATTTCTAACCAAATGCTGCCACAAGAAAAACATAAAAAGCCTGGGTAAAAGTGTGCAAATAAGGCACAATGGTATATTTATGCATACAGTCAGTATGCGGGAGTTTGTCTGCAGTTTCTGATAACCCTAAAGTGCAGTTATTTTGACTGTTGGCTGTTGAAGCCACATATCACCTTCAACTGTAGTAACCTTTGTGCCCTTCAGGCCTTCTTGGAGATGAACTCAGAGGAAGCAGCTCAGAACATGGTGGGTTATTACTCCACAGTGATGCCCATCATCAGGCACCACCCCGTCTACGTTCAGTTCTCCAACCACAAAGAGCTGAAGACAGACAACTCCCCTAACCAGGAGGTAACCTCACCCTGTGGTCTCAGTGTCTGTTACCATCTTTACAGCACCCACACAATGTCAGCTTCTGTTCAAAACATGCATGTTTCACATCTGTGCTGAATCAAGAGACTAAAATGTATTATTCAGAACAGCCTAACTGTTCACTCCCTTGGTTTATGTTGACTTTTTTCCACCGTCAGCAGCTGTAGACTCGTGAAAACAAATCAACATAACCCTGACTAAAAGCAGCTGCTGGAAATGCGCCTCTTCTGTCATCTTTTAGCTTCTTATTATCTGTATAGAGCATCAAACCACCATAAACCTGCATTTATCTCTCTTTTAGAGAGCCCAGGCGGCTCTGCGGGCCCTTAGCACGCCTCACATGGACACGGCAGGGGTAGCTCCAAGCTCAGTGCTGAGGGTGGTGGTGGAGAACCTGGTGTACCCCGTCACCCTGGATGCCCTTTGCCAGGTAACAACAGCAGCACAGACACTTACCTGGACAGATGCATCCCTGTTTCCGCTCTTCTGACAAACGCCAACGCTAGAGTCCTGTTCTTAATGCAAAATGAATAGAACATCTAAATCTCCTAGATTAGGGGCATTTCCTTCAGATGTGAGCTCAGCCTGTCTCCTTTGTCATTCTCAGATCTTTTCTAAGTTTGGCACCGTGCTGAGGATCATCGTCTTCACTAAGAACAGCCAGTTTCAGGCTCTGCTGCAGTATCCTGATGGAGCGTCCGCTCAGGCTGCTAAACTGGTGAGACTGTTAAAATGTATAATACTTTAAATATCAGGTGGTTTGAAAGGAAACTACCTCTTTCATTTTAATGATCCATAGGACAGAAAAGTATCAAAGCTCTAAAAATGTAAATCTACCTCAAAAGACAGGGTTTTAGGAGAGGAATGAATCCTTAAAAATGGCAAGAAAACTTATGTTCCTAGTGTTTTTGTGAAATTTAGATTGTGTGCAGAGTTTTTCTGAAGCTATTGGTTGTCAAAATAAATAATTTGCCCATTGCTGGGTGTCTAGGATGTCTGTTTTGTTGCTCTGGTATCAAATGGATGTCAGAATCACTTGATTTTTATTAGAATCATATCAAAGTTTAAAAAGCTGGTAACCCCTCAGGAGCTTGTCCTCTGACCTAAAGTGGTTCTCTCTCAGGCTCTGGAGGGACAAAACATCTATAATGGCTGCTGCACGCTTAGGATCAACTTCTCCAAACTCACCACACTCAACGTCAAATACAACAACGAGAAGAGCCGAGACTTCACCAGACCGGACCTGCCCTCTGGAGACAGCCAGCCTGCCATGGAGCACCCGGCCGTGGCCACTGCCTTCAGTGAGACGCTCGCACAAACACAGACACCTATGATGACACGTCACGACACAGCTTACAAATGACTGTTTGTTATTCACATCAGCATGTAGTGCTTACACTGGCTTTGGCTACAAAGTTGCAGCTATAGCCGCGTTTCCACAGGTGGTCCAGTTCAATTGAGTACGATTCGGTATTGTAAACCTAAAATAGTTATAATAATGTAATAGCATTTCCAAGGACACCTGTACCCTCACTTGGTGGGCGGATTTGTGTGTGTAGCTCCACCCCTTCTTTAAAGCTTGGCCCCTTGGGACCCTCTCTAACTTTTGAAAAAGGAAATGCAAGTAAACACATACTTTGCTGTACCCAGCTGAACCAGACCACTCAGTGGAAATTACCTGTATGTGGTGCAGACAAACCTGGCTTTAACTGTCAAATATAACAGCAGAGGAATAAAAAAAATACTCACTTTCCTCCTTTTTAAACATACGTTTTTTTTATGTTTGCAGTATGTTTGCTCTCAGTTGTGTCTATAAATCAACATCTACAAATCTCTTCTCTAAAACACTAAACTATGGTAGAAGTCAAAACATTAACTCAGGTGTTTTCCTGTCTGCAGCTCCAGGTATCATCTCAGCAGCTCCATACGCCGGCGCAACTCACGCCTTCCCACCAGCCTTCACACTCCAACCTGCAGGTGAGTCTCACCTGCTGACGTCCGGTCAGGTGCTTTTGTGATTATTTTTGATATTATATTTTTGGTCTCAAGTACAAGAAATTGCTAATTTAATGAGTTGAACAGAGAGTTACATGCATTTCAAGCTGCTTTTTCAATGCACTGAGCATTATAGTTACTTTTTATTTGATTTATTTGACTTGCAATCTTAATTTTTTTACTTGCATTTTTTACAGGTGCATTCAGTCATGCATATTAAATGTTTTGCAAAAACTATTACAACCAATTATACCTACTTATTTCTTCTAACCAACAAATAATATATCCATAATCAAAGATGATAAGAGATTAGTTTCTATTTTCCTGTTTTCTCATATTTTCTCTATATTTATAGTTTAGTGGTATTTGAAAATTACTTACCCGCAGGACTGCCTGGTTTTTGCTGTCATCTACAGTTGAGTTTTTTAAATTGCCAGTTGCTCGTTACCAAGTAAATGGGATATAGAAATCTTGCTTTGATGCGCTGTAAACACCAACAAATCCTGTTCAATCAGCATTTTGATAGATGAAATCATGCTGTAAATTTTGGAAATTATTGCGTTGCTCTTTTAGGAAACCGATGCAACCCACTGCAGCCCAGTGCACGTAAGCAGGACACGCAGCACAACACCAGCTGATAGGCTGCATGAGCTAAATTTGTTATTGAAACAACATCAGTTAAATTTTATCATGAAAAATAATGTTTTCAGCAGATATCTTAGTTAAAACAAGATTGAGCTGGCTAAGCATTTTCATTTTTACATGTGTGGTGAAATGGTGGTGACAGGAAGCATGCATGAAGCATCTTTGATAAGTAAAACTGGGGATGAATTATTCTTCTGCAGCAATCATACAGTTTCATGTTACACACTATTATCACAATACATATAGAGAATAAACTATGACTGCAATATTAATCTACTCCTAAACACAGCTGGATTGTGCAGTAAATTAACAAATAGAATAATTTTACATAGAGTGATTGAAAGTGGTTGCAATGAAAACAATATATAGTCTCTCCCTTTATTGAACTATTTAGCATACTTTTAAACAGTTATTGTCATAAGAGCAGAAACGTACAAACTCATTACCTAGGTACAGAGTAATTCTGTGGGAAAGCCTGATAATGTCATTCTCTGACTGCCTGATAACAGATGAGATTATAGGAGCCTGGCGCAGAGATGCCAGTCTTCACTGTGGTGTCTCTATGTGAGTCATTCCTATTCTACAGCTCGATGTTCACTCGTCTCACCTCTCCCAGTGTCCCTCCCCTATCCAGGCCTGACGGTCCCCTCCCTGCCCGGAGGCCTGGCCTCTCTGTCCCTCCCCGGGGCCACCAGGCTGGGATTCCCCCCTCTTCCCGCTGGACTCGGCGTCCTGCTGATCAGCAACCTCAACCCTGAGGTGGGTCCTTCCTCCTCAATTCTTACAGCGTCTCTATCATCATCATCATCATCATCATCACATGATCATACCCATCATCATCATCCTCCCCTGAGGCTCCTGATCCTCTAAATGTTTCACACACAGACACCTTTGATTATATTACATTTGATTCAAACATTCTCCTATTATTTCCTATATTTAAACATATTTGTGAATGAATATTACTGAAGGTAAAACAAGTTTTTAAAGCTCTCCAGGAGATTGATTCATCCTGCCTGTGGTTATTTTGCAGACACTACATCCTGTTAACCTGCTGCAGGATGATCTCATCCTCTAAAGCAGTGTTGCTAAACCCAGTTCAACCAAAGAGCCATATGGTTGGAAAATACCTTTGAGAGAGCCATGATGTAATTGGTGAAAAGTGGCAAAAACAGCTTGAAGTAGCAATAGAAATAAGTTAATGGTGGTAAAAAGGTCAAAAGCGGCAAAAATGGGTGAAAAGTGGTGAAAATGGGGAGAAAAAAAATGAATATAGGGTCTAAAGGTAGCAAAATGGGTGAGGAGTGACAAAAAAATAAGTTACAGGTGTCAAAAAATGGTCAAAAGGGGAAATGCATGGAAAAAAATTTGTGAAAAGTAACTTAAGTAGGTAAAAGTAGTCAAAAATGGCCAAAAAAAATGTGAAAAGGGCAAAAATGAGATAAAAGTGGCAAAAAAGGAATCAAAAGAGGCAAAAAAGTGGCAAAAAATGGCCAACAAGTGGTATTTAATGGCAAAAGGTAGCCAAATGCACAAAGGGGCTGAAAAAAGTTGTGAAAAAGGGCAAAAATGGGATGAAAGTGGCAGATAGAAGTGCCAAAAATGGGCATAGAATAGGCAACAAGTGGTATTTAATAGCAAAATGTAGCTTAAATGGTCAAAAAGGGGCGAAAAGTTGTGGACAAGGGCAAAAAAAGGAATGAAAGTGGCAAAATGTGGGATAAATGTGGCAGAAAGAAGTGGCAAAAATGGGAAAAAAATAGGAAACAAGTGGTATTTAATGGCAAAAGGTAGCTTAAATGTGCATAAAGGGGCAAAAAAGTGGTGACAAAGGGCAAAAATGGGATGAAAGTGGCAAAAAATGGAAAAGGTGGCAGAAAGAAGTAGCAAAAATGGGAAAACAGTAGCCAAAAAAAGCTATATTTAATGGCGAAGGTACAGTTGAAACAAGAAGTTTACATACACTATATAAAAAGGCACATAAACTTTTTTTTCTCACCGTCTAACATTAAATCAGATTAAGCTTTTCCTGTTTTTGGTCAATTAGGATTACCAAAATTATTTCTATTTTCTTAATGCCAGAATAATGAGAGAGATCATTTTTTAGACAATTTTTTATTAATTTCTTAAAAGTCAGAAGTTTACATACACTAAGATGCCTTTAAACAATTTGGGAAAACCCAGATGATGATGTCATGTCTTTGGAAGCCTCTGATAGGTTTATTGACAACATTTGAGTTAATTAGAGGCACACCTGTAGATGTATTTTAAGGCGCACCTGAAACACACTGCTTCTTTGTGTAACATCATGGGAAAATCAAAAGAAATCAGCCAAGATATCAGGAAGACAATTGTGGACTTGCACAAGTCTGGTTCATCCTTGGGTGCAATTTCCAGATGCCTGAAGGTGCCACGTTCATCTGTTCAAACAATTATACGCAAGTATAAACACCATGGGAATGTCCAGCCATCATACCGCTCAGGAAGGAGACGGGTTCTGTGTCCCAGAGATGAACGTGCTTTGGTCTTAAAAGTGCATCTCAACCCAAGAACAAAAGCAAATGACCTTGTGAAGATGCTGGCTGAAGCTGGTGAGAGTGTGTCATTATCAACAGTCAAACGAGTCCTGAAAGGCCACTCTCCCAGGAAGAAGCGGTTACTCCAAAAGAAACATAAAAAAGCCAGATTACAGTTTGCAAATGCACACAGGGACAAAGACCTTAATTTTTGGAGACATGTTCTGTGGTCTGATGAAACTAAAATTGAACTTTTTGGCCATAATGACCATCGTTACATTTGGAGAAAAAAGGGGGAAGCTTGCAAGCCTGAGAACACCATCCCAACTGTCAAACATGGGGGTGGCAGCATCATGTTGTGGGGTTGTTTTGCTGCAGGAGGGACTGGTGCACTTCACAAAATAGATGGCATCATGAGGAAAGAACATTATGTGGAAATACTGAAGCAACATCTCAAGACATCAGCCAGGAAGTTAAAGCTTGGGCGCAAATGGGTTTTCCAAATGGACAATGACCCTAAACATACTGCCAAACTGGTTACAAAGTGGCTTAAGGATAACAAAGTCAATGTTTTGGAGTGGCCATCACAAAGCCCTGATCTCAATCCCATTGAAAATTTATGGGCAGAGCTGAAAAGGCATGTGTGAGCAAGGCAGGCTACAAACTTGGCTCAGTTACACCCGTTCTGCCAGGAGGAATGGGACAAAATTCCTGCAAACTATTTTGAGAAGCTTGTGGAAGCATATCCAAAACGTTTGACCCAAGTCATACAGTTTAAAGGCAATGCTACCAAATACTAATAAAATGTATGTAAACTTCTGACTCTCAAGAAAATAATAAAAAATTGTCTAAAAAATGATCTCTCTCATTATTCTGGCATTTAGCAAATAGAAATGATTTTGGTAATCCTAATTGACCAAAAACAGGAAAAGTTTAATCTGATTTAATGTTAGGTGGTGAGAAAAAAAAAGTTTATGTGCCTTTTTATATAGTGTATGTAAACCTCTGGTTTCAACTGTAGCTTAATTGGGTGGAAAGTGGAAAAAAATTGTGAAAAAGGGCAAAAAGTTTCCCTTTTAAGGTTTTCTGGGTGAATAATATTTAAAATGAAGACATAAAAGAGCCAAAAATAATCACAAAAAAGGGACCTGTTGAGTATCACTGCTCTACAGAGTTAGAAAACTTGTGACATACCTCAGTCATTGATAGCCCAGGCCTTGTAAGAATAAGGCCCATATTTAAGAAAAGACCACGATCTTTAAAGCACATTTTACAATCAAACATCTGTCGAGTCACGTGTGAACATGTTCTCCTCATATTGAAGTATCTGACCCCTCCTCTCCAAAGGTAATTAACCTTCTGATTGACCCCTCACCTGTCTTTTTGTTTTTGTTTTTGTTTTTTTTCCTTTAATTTGTTGCCATGGAAACGTCTCGGACCCTCCACCTGTCCTGCCCTCCCACCTTTACCTGTCCTGTCCCTCCGCTGCCTTCTCTGCTGTCTTTAAAGAGAGTAACGCCGTACTGCCTCTTTATTCTCTTCGGTATGTTGTCACTAGTCTTATTTTGAAATTATCAGTACATCCTGTTGATCTGATTTAAAGTTTCTGTTTGTTTTTCTTCTTTTTCTTTTGGTTTAATGAAAAAAATGAGTGTCTGCTGGTTTTGATTTGTGTTGATTTGAGTTTTAATCACAATATTTGCAGCTTTTTTTTTCAGAGATGAATCTTACATTGTTTTTTTTTGTCCCCATGCCCTTTAAAAATATCATGGATAGTCATGTGAGCTGTGTTTAGCCCAGGTGAAGAGACACATAAGTCAAGATTGATGTTGACCTCAAATAATACTTCTCCCTCAACAAAATTTAGGAGAAAAGAAGGATTAAGGGAGGGGGGAGACACCCTCGCTCACTGCTTTATGCTGTCACCATCACACCATTCCAGTCAACATCAGGGGTCAACGCAATTTCCACATACAGTGTCTTCACCACGCTCTGTAGTGCCCTGGTTTTGCTCTGACTGAAGGCAAGCGACCTCGCCGACTGGAGGGGTGTCTAGAGCGCTGCGCCATGGCGTGCAGCCCTGACCAGAGGGCAGAAATCACGGAGAACTGCATGTTTGCAAAGGAATAAAAACTTTTATTCAGAATGTGGCAGCATTCATAACAACACAGACCAGACTGACAGGGATCGGCACCGATTTTTAACCGCCTTTCCCCTCCTTAGGTCATCATCGTGTATTTAGAGAAAATGAGAAGTAAACTGTTTAATAAATAAACTAACCCTAACACTCCTCAACAAGACCAACAGGTAAAAAAAAAAGGACAGAGCAACTCGCTGTGAGTCTGTCTCATCACCGCTGGCTGAGAGATCAACTACCGTATTATAGCTAGTAGAGGTGTAAACTCCGTTTAGTGAAAAACAAATGTAGCCTACTACAGCTACTCGGAAACTGCACGTTGTGGACTTGTCGGGGAACTCAAAGAGGGATGTTTTAAACCTTTTCCCCCTGGAGGTTTCAGAATCAGACTTATGCTGGGATGACTCATAATCTGGATTTTACCTTGATTTAATTTTACTCACATTTAAGGCAGAAGATACAGTCACCAGTCTAAAAATGAGAAAATGAAATAAATAAAACACATAATCATATCATCTAATTTTTAATTATTTTCTTTCTAAAATATAAAAATGTAAAATTAAAGCGTTTTGTTCTAAATGTAGAGATTTGGTCCTGGATTGATGAAAAACTCTTCTAAATTAGTTTTCAGCCAAAAAACAAAAAAGTCAGAGGGTTTAGCTAATCTAAATAATTTAGAGTCGCCTCTGACTTATTTATGTTCAGTTTGTTTCTGGGCTGCATTTATTGTGTTTCATCTTATTTATCTGTAAACTTGTGTTTTTTTAGTTTGCATGCTGGGTTTCTTTAGTTTGCATGTCCTTAGAATCAGCTGTTCTTGTTTTATTTAAGCCAGCACTCCCATAATTCATAGCAACCACACAGAGTAATCTGCCATTTAAATTTTCTCTGACCCTTATCTTAATTTCCTCACTGCACTTCCTTATAACATGCGGATGTTTCTGCCTTTCAGATTTAATTCAAATCAAAATTCAGTAGAGTTCCTCCTCTCTGACAGCAGTGTCTCCCTCCTCCACCTCCTGGTTTTGCATTGACTTTGTTTTTATGGCTATTGTAGTTGTTAATCTCCCCACATAGACGTTAATAGACCGAGGGTCAGCAGGCTGCAGTACGATCATCTCACTCACAGATCTCTGGAGGGTTTTAGGGTGCAGTTTTATGTATAAATCTGTTAAAATCACTTCCTGTTCAATAATGATTTTAATAACTTTTATTTCTGTATCTCTGACTGTGTGTCAAGGTGTTTATGGTGACGTGATGAGGGTGAAGATTCTGTTCAACAAGAAGGAGAACGCTCTGGTTCAGATGTCGGACAGCACGCAGGCTCAGCTAGGTAATGTACTGCACATGCTCAGTGTGCTTCAGTCTCGGCATGTAAGCTCCTGCTACAGGATTCCATACAAAATGTGTGGAAAGATATAAATTATTTGACTCAAGCTGCGTTCTGGTTTGGAACATTTAGTTCCTTCTCCTCCCAGTTTCTGAGGCTTCTTTAAACTTCCATGAGTAGTTAAGGTTCAGCTACTTCTTATCTATTCATGAGGATTATATAGCTGTTATATTTACTCCCTTAAATCAATGGTTCTCAATGTGGGGGTCACAAGAAACTGAC
The DNA here is from genome assembly GCF_018320785.1 of Cheilinus undulatus. Classification (NCBI taxonomy): domain Eukaryota; kingdom Metazoa; phylum Chordata; class Actinopteri; order Labriformes; family Labridae; genus Cheilinus; species Cheilinus undulatus. The sequence continues at coordinate 3,263,444 of NC_054871.1, read as the reverse complement.
ATGGGGTCACGAAATGCCTTAAAAAACTAGAAAGGTTTTTAAAATGATTTCAAACTTTATATTTTCCCAACTTTTTATAAAAACATGCATGAAATTTGTTCAATGTAAAATAAAAACATGGTCATTTGGTGAGATTGATGCTGAATTAAAAACTAGAATTTTACAGTTTTTAAGGTTAGTTTTTTTTTTGTTTTGTTTTGTTTTTTTTTTTAGTAATTTAAAAAGCTGTAAAATGTAAGTCCATTCTCAAAATTGCCAACAAATTTCACACTATTATTTGCCTCTCTCCATCAATTTTTGCACAAATTGGGGCCATTTTTGACTTTTTTTTAATCCACGTTTGCCACTTTACACCAATTTTTCCAAATTTTAACACATTTTAAATACAATTTATGTCAATTTTAAACACTTTAAACCCCTTTTTTGCCTGTTTTTACCACTTCTAAACTGATTCTTGCCACTTTGCGCCTATCGTTGCCACTATTAAACCTTTTTTTACCACTTTTAACACCCATTTATGCCCATTTTAACCACATTTCGCTAGTTTTCATGCCATTTTTTCCCCACTTTAAATCCAGTTTCACCATCATTTCCATCAATTTTTGCCACTTTAAACCTATTTCTGCTGTGTTTCTATATCCCTCTTATGAGCGTTTTTGCCACTTCAACCAATTTTTGCCATTTTGTTTATTTTTTGCCACTTTTATCAAATTATTGCCACCTCTCACCCATTTCTGCAGCTTTCAGAATCCCACTTCACCTCCTTTTCCACCAATTTGTGCATTTTTCTAACCAATTTTAGCTTTTTTTTAAAACCCATTTAATGCTGTTTTAAGAAAAGGTATTTACATTTCTAAGATGGCTATATACTACAGCACAATTGAATAAAAAATGTTTATTTGTTGCTTTTTTATGAGTGATTATTATTCAGGTTAAATAGAAAATGTAGATATCACAGCTTAACTTTACAATGGACCATGATTTCCTGACCTCCATGGCCCCCAGTTTGGCTGGGCCCCAGAAAGATCTCACCTTTATTCCCCTTTATGAACGGCCTTGTCTACACATGACTATTCTTGAATGTTCATGGCTGTATTCAGTCTTCAGGTACGATGGAGGTCCCCTGTCTCTTGCACCTTTATCCTGAGGGTCGCAGGCTGAAAAGTTGAGAACCCCTGCCTTAAATGATGAAAATAGATCCATATATTTTTAAACCATGCAATGGTCATGTCCCATCCGCCAGGGGGTTGCAGCCTCTCACAGACTTTTAATTCTTTTGATGCTGTCCAGCTGACACGTAGTTCCCATCCTGTCTCCAGTTGTCTCAAAAAGAATCAGCTGTTTGAATAGTTTCCTGGACATTTTGTTAGGATTTTTAGAACTGTGTGCTCCAGGTCTAAATTAGGAGTGTCGTTGACCACCTCTCCTGTTTGCAGCTATGAGCCACCTCAGCGGACAGAAGCTCCACGGGAAGCCTCTACGCATCACGCTGTCCAAACACACGAGCGTCCAGCTCCCCCGTGAAGGCCATGAAGACCAGGGTCTTACCAAAGACTACAGTAACTCCCCTCTGCACCGCTTCAAGAAACCTGGCTCTAAAAACTACTCCAACATCTTCCCACCATCTGCCACTTTACACCTCTCCAACATCCCGTAAGTCCTTCAGTGAGATCAGCATCAACAGCTGAGTTAAACGAGCCGTTAATGAGACATGATGTGGTCACTATGGCCTTAAATAACAAGCTCTTCTCCACCTGTAGACCATCTGTGGTTGAAGAAGACCTCAGGATGCTGTTTTCCAGCTCAGGAGCTGTAGTCAAGGCCTTCAAGTTCTTCCAGTAAGTCATCTTTTGACTATTATTGCTCTCAGAACCTGTTACTGGAAGTGGAATCGATACTGGGGAGGAAAAATTGGTACTTGAACATCCCTGGTAGGATCTGATGAGCTCCTGTTGTTTTCTCCTCCAGGAAGGACCATAAGATGGCCCTGATCCAGATGGGCTCGGTCGAGGAGGCCATCGAGTGCCTCATCGAGTTCCACAACCACGACTTGGGAGAGAACCACCACCTGCGAGTCTCATTCTCCAAGTCCTCCATCTGAGCCTCTAGTGTGACCCGATGGTGTCCGCTACACTCCAATCATTCCAACGCTGTCTGCAGAAACCCCTGTGAAGTCTGGTGTGATCTTAAATTATTACTTTTTAAACTCGTTGAATGGTTTGTTGTCTTCAAAGAGGGCGGGGTCATTATGAGGAATATTGGTTCTGAGAAATTCACCGTTTAATCTCAGATGTAGGGGGGATAAAGTCAGTGTTCTGAGTCTGACAGGACTTTTGGAGGAATCCAGAACTCTCAGATAGTCAGACTGTCATCATGTTGATGTTTTTTTTTGTGTGTTACGATGCCGTGACCTTTGAGCCACTCTTGCCTTTGACTTTAAATCCTATAAGGAATTGAAGTCAGCCTTTAGATTTGTTCCTCTGGAGCTCAGATTCTTTAATTCTGACTTTACTAACTCAGGCCACGTTTACAATACATCTATCAATGAAAACAGAATCCTTTTTGTGTTTTCAAACTAGCCATGCACATGGATCTGTAAGGACACTGTAGTACACATGCCTGGCCAGTAGTTGGCAGTGTGATTGTAATGAAACCACACGTGCAGGCACCAGTGCATGCTTCCCTCTGCAGAGCCTTAAAGTGTGTGCTAAGCAGCAGTCACCAGTGCTGGAAAGATTAACCCCAGTGCAGAGGAGCATAAAGCTGGGTTTCCCCTGGTGTCCACTAGAGGCACTGCTGAGGCACAGGAAGTCACAGACACACCCATGTTAAGATGTTCATTTCTACATAAGAAATAAACGTATTCACAACCTGGTTTAAAATATGTTTTTGGTCGGAATAGTTCACATTTGTTGGGCACATGCATAATGAGGATGCATGTTTTCTGTTTTCAGTTCTAAGAAGGATGCGGGTCATGTGAATTAAAGGGTATGACTGATTAGACAAGCCAGCGTGTTGCAGCTGGTTGTCAGGAGATTCAGAACTCCACCTCATAGTCTGTCAAAGCTGATCCACAGGCCATTTGACAGCATTTTCACTAGCTCAGAGTAGCTTCAGAAGCCTCCTTAACCAAATGACTGAATTCACTTAGACTCTGTCCAACGCTGACCACAGTCTAACTTACTACATCTGTGTTTAAAGATTCAAAACACAACCCTTCTTTCTTGTTTGTTATGACATTTGTGAGAAAACATCCTGAGCTGGGGCTGCTGTTCCAAGCAACCCTGAACTAAAACAGAAGAAAATAACACTGATAGTGGGCAGCACCCACAGAACTTGGAAGTCCGCCTACCTGTGCATGGCTACTGGCTAGAACTGCAATGAGCATGTGCGTGTTAAAAATGTCTGTTTTCAGGTACCTTCTAACTAGGGCTGAACGATTAAAAACAAAATATATCTGATTGTGGTTATTTTGACTCGTATTGCAAATTCTATGTGAATTGGCGTATTGAAGGATGATAATTTTTAGGTAATTCTCATTTTGATTGAGGAGAACATGCAAAAATAAGGCAAGGAAACAATTCTAAAACTCCTGAGTGTTTGCATAATTTTTAGAGCAGAGCATCAGTGTTAATTTTTGCAGCTCTTTTTAAATTTAGTTTTAGTTTTAGTCTTTAAATGAAATGCATTTTAGATTTAGTCCATAAAAAGTCCTCACATTTTAGTCTCTCTTTTAGTCTCTCTTGCTGCTTTCTACAGCTGAGAGGCAGAAGAGCTACAGATGCATTGCATTTTGACAGATTTAATCACAGTGGAGAAATATCACAGATTTTGAATGTCTGACGAAAACTGGATAAAATTTTAGTCTAGTTTTAGTCATTTTGACAAAAACAAAACTTAGTCTTTGTCAGTTTTAGTCATCACAGATCTATTTTTGTTAGTCAGGCCCTGTCCACATGGAGACGAAAGCGATATATTGCTGTTTCATTCTGAAAAAGTTTTCCATAAAGACGGCATTGTTTCAGGAAATTTCCACGCAAGCATGGAACTACTGAAAACACTGTAGTGCATATGCCAAGCCTGTATGTGATGCTGTATTGCTGCCACGGAAATGCACCAAAAGAGAAGAAGAACGTCACAGAAAACCGACACAAACTCCGACACAGACTCTAGTTGTCCTTCCGGTTGTTCTCCACGTTGGATTTAAGAACAAATGGTGTATACGTTTCGCGGTGGTGGTAAAGGAGCATCAGATTTTGCTGTAAAAGCCATAAGTAGCTTCTGCAGCACGAACATAACCCTGTAATCAGTCATAATTATTTTGTGCAGGCGCCTTAAGGGAGCTGTGCTGTGTGTGACGTAATTGTTTCAAGAAAGATGCGGATAGCCACCCACACGGAGACGAAACGGTCGTTTACGGATTAGTGCACTCTGGGACCCGTTTTCAAAAGGTATCGTTTACAGTCACCCAAAACGCAGTTTCTGTGTGGATGAAACGCCGATACGACAAAAAACTTTTACATATACGCCTGAATTCATCTCCGTGTGGACGGGGCGCAAGTCTGGTTTTTGTCATGAAAAAAAGGCTGTTGAACATTTTTAGTCATAGTTTTAGTCGATGAAATTAACACTGGCTGCAAACATTGTGCATTAAACTGATGGTAGGACTTTTAATCTGGATCTTCATTCATTGCTCACCAAAAACACTGTTGTAGTGTAAACTAAAGGTGCTTTTCAACCAAAAATACCTGGAGTGTTTAGTTCCAGGAACTTCCCTTCAAGGAACTGTGGCCCATCTCAACTCTATTTTTACTTTTAAATACTGATTTTTTTGTGATTTGTACCTTTTTTTTTTTTTTTACTTCACTGTTGGATGTATTCTAATGAAGGGTCAGGGATAGACGCAGCCTCTATAATATATGAAATTATAATCTAATCCAGTGACTGTGGCGACTGAACTTGACTTTTCAGCTCTCCTCTTAAAGGCTTCTTCACTTCTGGTCTGCTGGTTCAGAACCAAAGAAGACTTCTGGAGGAGAACCAGAATTTTGCTAAATGTCTGTGTAGGTTTGCAATCAGCCAGTTTATCCAAAGTCCAGTGCAGCTAGTCTTGGTTAAGGTTGTTGTTTTGTCTCTTCTCTGAAAGGCTTCAGCTCTAAAACTGGCTGGAGCATGAGAGTTGTTGACTTTAGGGATGCTGATTATCTGCAGCCTCTGCAGCCCCCACCTCCTAAAGTTCATGGGAGTTTGTACCTTCTCTTCGATAGGTAGATACACTTACCTGGAATTAAATTCAGACCCTGGTTCCTGCAGTTAAAAAGCACAGTTCCTCCAAAGTTCATGTTGTGGAAAAGCACCTAAAAAGAAAGTAAAACCCATCAAAGGTTCCTGTTTTCAGCTGATATGGTGGTGTAAACGTGGCCTCTGTCTTTAACCTCATTGTCCTTGGGATCCTGATATTCCTCTCTAGAGTTTCCCCTTTGAAGTCACGCTCCTGTCTTAAACATCGACTCTGATAATGCCCAAGGGTTCCCCTCAGACGGTCAGAGTTCAGTCCGAGCTTTGTTAATCCAGCTGTGGTTTGGCCTTCAGATAATCCCTGTGCCTTATTCCTGATGTCAGACTCACCTCTGACTCTGAAAAAATCTCCCATAATGCCTCTGTAAATTGTCAAAGAGCAGGTTTACAGAAGATAAAGGTTTACTGTTGAGATGTATTTCAGATATATTCTTATTTTATGTGTATTTTATGGTGTTCATGTTGGTGTTTCGTACTGCTGTTACTGTAGAGTCAAACATGTGAACTGGTTCTGTTTTTGCGGGTCTGCTGGGTCTTTAGTCCAAGATTCAATTCTTTGTTTTCCTTCTTAATTCTTTATTTCCATGTATGCAATCATGTTTTATTCCAATCAACTATTGTAGCAATATTTTAATCATTCCCGGTCTTTTGGTTTGTTGTTTTTTTGTGTGTCTGTGAGCTCGGCGGGTGTTGCTTGGGGGGTGTTTCTCGCCGCCCTCTTCAATCCGCTGATGGTGAACTTGTTTTCTTAAGTCTGTCGTGTTCTGTTCGACTCGTGAACCCGGTGTCGGCTTGTCTCGTCTGTCGCGTTGCATCTCTGAACGGTTTTATTTATACGTTTGTGATCCACTACAGCTGAAACCAAAAACGGCCTTCTAGATGCAAACAAAGCGCCTGCCTCAGGTTTCTGGTTCTACGGACTAAAAAGAAACAAAGATGGGAGAGCTGCTTCAGGCTCTGCGTTCCCGTGGGAAGGTTTTTCTTTATTCCTCAACCGCTTCACTGGATTCAGACGGACACTGCGACTTTTAGTCTCTATGTGAAAACCAGATGTAATGTGGAGTGCCTTCAGGTCGCGCATCAGGTGTTCATTCATCTTCATTCTGAGACTGACGTTGGACGGAGGAGACGCTCCGTGTCGTAAAACCAGAAGATCCTGGTTTGTGTTTTTTCTAGGGATGCACCAATGCTCCAATGAGTACAAGTACCAGTGCTGTTATTAAGTACGAGGACTCGTACTCATCAAGAAAAGCCGATTCCCTTTAATTTTTCCAGCACGATGTTAGCCTGTCTGCTCTTTATCTGAGCTGGTAGGTGAAGTCAGAGCCATGTCTTTAGGGATATTTTAGCATAAATCAGGACAAGAAAAGTGGAGCAGACTGAGCTCTGCTAAATCATCAAGAGAGGGCGTTAGGAGCATCTGATGAGGATGACTTTCAGAATGATTAAGGCTGTCATGTTAACATGTTAGAGTGAAGAGTTTTAAGGTCAAAACTGAGCGCCTTAAATACATAAAACATGCAGTTTAGTCCCTGTAGAGCTCACAGTGATACAGCTGCTGCATTCTACTCTCTGTATCATGATGTTAAATAAGTCCACCGCTGCTCCTTAATGTCTCATTTCACTTAAAAACTTTGTCACTCGTCTCTCCCTCGCTACTCCATGGAGCCACCATTTTGGCGCTGTAGAAGCAAGCGAGTGGAGTGCAAAGCATTTGCTCTGTTTGCTTTGCTCCACTAAAAAAACGACACTTTCTGCCCTGAAGACGGACCATTTGAAACCGCTACATGTCCAGGACGGTATTAAAGGTCACATATTATGCAAAAATCACAAACATATGTGCCCCTGGCCTGTCCACAATCCCCCCAAGGGTCAGAAAAATTAATTCCCTTCTCCCTCTCTTTCTCCACATTTCAGAAAATGTGTTCTGAAACAAGCCGACCTCAGATCTTCCCCTTGTGATGTCATGTGGGGAGTTAGCCACGCCCCCAGGTTCGGTTGGTCCCCCCCTCTCTTGATCTAGCTGAGAGGTGGATCAGGGGAGCCACATTCATTTCCTGTCAGGGGCGGAGTCAGACAGCTCAGTAACATTTAAAGCCACAGACACCTAAACAGCTCGTTCTGAGCAGGGCTGAAACAGAGGAGTTTTTAGACATGCAGAAATCCAATACTGGAGTGTTTTACTGCAAACTTCACAGGTATGTTTTGGGGACTTATGAGACCAATATAAACTTGTCTTAAAGGGTAAAATATGTGACCTTTAAAGTATTTCTAAGAACAGTAAAGATGTAATTCAGTGTTCATCTCAGAAATCAACTTTATCAGTGAGTACCCAACTATAAGTCCTCTTGTCTGACAAAAAGGAGGTATCGGTGCATCCCTAGCTCTATCTGTCTTAAATTTATTACGTTGACATTCCAACCGCTCAGACGTCCACCCGAACTTCAACACGATGAACGCTCACTGTCCGGGCCAAGCCGGTTAACAGACGGGATGCATCCAAGACTCTTGGGAGAAAGTTTTAAAACTAGACACACATTTCAGGCTCCTTTTTTATTTTACCAATGAACAGGTAAAAACATCCAGGATTTCTGAGGCCCTGCAGTCAGCAATCTTTAACGTAACTGAAGGCCACAGATCTTTACAGAATGATTGGAGTATTTTTATCTGAATTTTTTTTTCTCTGAAAATACATTAAAAAAAAAGTAAAAATAAATAAATAAATTTGATCAGTTCTAGTAAAGATCAAACCATACTGAAACAAAGACTGAAGTCTGAATCAGCAAATATTGGACAATTTTTCATTTTTAACTGTCAAAAATTGCAGACAAACCACCAGCAACACTTCAGATACTGAGGGTCTGAAAATGTTCTGTAATCTCAAATACTGTCAGATCAAATCATCTTTATTTATATAGCACTTTACACACAACACGGTTGATTCAGTGCTTTACAGAAAAACAGCATCAAAAGAATGAAAAAAAGCAGAAGACAATGAGACAAATTTAATTTCATACTGTGTCTCAGAAAGATCACACCTCAGTCGTTGGTACTGACATTTCATGGTCTTTAGTCCTGTCGTTAGCCAAAAGAGCAAAACAGACGAAAGAACATGGTCCTAAAGGCTCAGAAATGTTGCCAACACATTTATGCAATGTAGATGGCCTGCAGGAGTTTTCCTGCATTTTTTTACTGTTCAAAACAATGAATTGCCCACTATTGGGTGTCTAGGACTTCTTTTTTTTTGTTGCTGTGGTGTTCAAAGGCTTCAGTATCTTTTTATTTTTACTAGTTATTTGGTCTTTTTGACTTAAATGTGTAAATGGTGCGATTAAGGTGTGTAATTAATGCATTAATCTTTTAAAGATGCATTAATCTCCCTGTAAACAGTGTTCTCACTAAGCATTCAGCCTGTTTTTTCTTCTTAATTTTACATTAAAAATAAAACTTGACGTAAACACAGATGAACTTCAAAGTTTCATTCCCGTGCTGGGATTTTCTTCTAAAGTTAGACTGTTAGAGTGAAAATAAATTAATTCACGCTCTATATTTAACATTTATCTGTTTATTGATCTGTTTTTATTCATCATTTATTTCTCCCAGGTGACTTGAATGCATCCCGGACGTTCAGGTGGGACGTGAGTTAGGTGGGACGGGTGAGGCCGGAGTGGGACCAGTGAGTGAGCGGCAGGTGGGGGAGGGGTGGTGAAGTGTACATAGGTGTTTTATACCACAGTTGTGTGTCTGAGAGCTGATTGTTGGTTTTTTATCGATGACGTGTATATTTTGATCCGTGTGTGCGACCGTTCTGAGCCTTACAGTTTGTGTCACAAAGAAAAGAAAAAACAGATTAAATCACTTTTTATCTAAAACTCAAGACTCCTCTCGTCTGTTTCTGAACATCTGTCAGCACGGTGGCCCTCGAGGTCAAAACAAGACATTTCTCAAAACGCAGAATGTCAAAAAACAACTTTTCACAACACATGAGCTTTTTAAGAAGACAAATCACAAAGTAAATAACATAAGGCCAAAAATTGCAGTTAAGGTTTGGAAAAACTAAAGAAAAGGTGAACATCCTCAGCTTGGATTCTCTTAAATATGGAAGCCCATTTCCACCATTTAAAAAAATGTAAAAGTTTGGCAATTCTAAAAAAAACAAAAGAAAGATCCTAAGTCAGTATCATTAGATAGAAAGTCAATTATGAGATAGAAACTCAAAACTTATCTAATAATAGTGATGTTTGATCTCATCATTTTTACTTTATATCTCATTATTTTGCCTTTTTTACCATAATTATGACTTTTTTTCATTATTATTATGAATTTTTATCTCATTGTGATTTTTAATCTCATAATTGTGATTTTTTTTAATTTCATAATTGGGACCTTTTATCACATAATAACTTTTTATCTCAAAATTGTGACCTTTTATCTCATAATTGTGGCCTATATTCTCATGATTACTTTTTCTTCATAATTATGAATTTTATTTCACAATGATGACTTTTTATCTCATCATTGTGACTTTTCATGTCATAATTGTGACTTTTTATCTCATAATTCTGACTTTTCATGTCATAATTGTGACTTCTTATCTCATAATTGTGACTTTTCATGTCATAATTTTGACTTTATCTCAAAATTGAGGCCTATATTCTCATGATTGTTACTTTGGCCCCATAATTATGACTTTTTTTAATTTCACTTTTATTTCACAATTAGGCCTATGACCTTTTTATCTCATCATTGTGACTTTTTATGTCAACTGGGACTTTTTATCTCATAATTGTGACTTTTTGTCATAGTTATGACTTTTTATCATAATTGTGACTTTTTATCTCCCCAGTTTGACTTTTGTCTCATCATTGTGACTTCCTTCATTGTCTTTTTTAATCTAAGAGTTACAACTTTTTGTCTCATCATTTTGACTTTTTCTAATAATTATAACTTTTTATCTCATTATTGTGACTTTTTCTCACAGTTACGGCTTTTTATCTGATATTAATGACTTAGGATTCTTCTTTTTTGTTTTAATTGCCTAACTTTCACATTTTTCTTTTTTAAGAGGCAGGAATGGGCTTCCATAGAAACAGTATGATACAGCCATTTCCTGCTACAAACTGGGACTTATCAGGGTGATGGTGATTGGAGGTGTAATGACCAACCCTGACCAGCAGATGGCAGCAGACACTCAGTTTAAACACCAGTAAGAAAGTTGACTAACTCCTCACACAATCACAGGCTCAGTTATCAATGAATGAATATCACTGATGAGTTAGGATTTCATACAGATTTTAAAGACACAAGATTAAATAATTAACATTATTTTGATTTTACTTTAAATACAAGAAATTCATCTCTAAAGTTTTCTTAGTCAAATTAAATCACATGAAGATTGGAAAAAAACACCAACTCATGAGTTAAAGACAGAAATACTGAGATAAACACAGGATGAAAATCAATCACTGTGTAAATTTAGATCATAATTATAAAAATGAATATAATACACTTTATGACATTTAAATGCATGTTAAGAACTAAATAAAAATATTTAAAAAATTAAAACATATTAGTAGTTGTAATAAAAGAAGAATTAATGTTTAGAGAATAGTAATAATAATTAGAAAACATATATATACTCTACAGAGGTAACACAGGATCATCAAAATAACAGTCTAAAAGCATAAAAACAACATTTAAGAGCAAGTAGAGTTGAAAACATGAGCTGTCCCTGGTGTTACGGATTGTTTGACAACCCTAACAGATATGTGCTTCACAACGTGAGCATGTCCAGCATCAGTGAATGAGAATAAATGTTTGTAAAGAGCTGCTCCTACAGGTCTGAGTGTCTGACTCAGAGGGACGAGCTGCAGAGTTTAATGACCTCAGGCAGGGGTGACATTCTGTGGCTCATCTTAGAAGAATAAAAGAAGAGAAGAAGAGCACAGGAGGCGGAGAGGTGGAGATAATAGAAGAGAAGAAGAAGAAGTGAAGCGTTCAGTATCACTTTCAGTTCTGAGGAAACAAAAAAAAAAGATCTGAAGCTTTACAGACTCGAGGAAGTTCATATCCGTGTCTTCTTATCCCCCCCTCTACTCAAACTCTCCCTCCTCTTCCAGGACCGGTGACACGCAGCAGAACAAAGAGGGATTGTGGGAAAAAAAGGCGAAGGCATGCCAGCTTGGTCTCACACGGCTGTCAAACAGAGAGCGCTCCAGTCCGAGCAGAAAGTTTAACATAATCCTCGGAAACACAGGGTTGGACGGAAACGTGATTGTGTGCAGCAGCAGTTTTTGTTTTTGGTTCTAACTCGTCTACATTCGGAGACTTCTGGTTGAAAAAATCCACGGACCAAATGGATCATAACACCTCTGTCCTGATCCAAAGGTCACTGTGGTAATAACTTTATTTTTTGTCAGTTAAATGTTTCAGATCATCAAACTAATGTTAATATTAGACAAAGATACCCTGGGCATGGGCGTAGCGGGGGGGGGGGTACTGATTACCCTGGCCCACAGTGGGGGTGGGCCCCAAGCAGCAACCTCTGGTCCTGAAAAATGAAGCCAATGCGGAAGTTGCAATACAACGAGTGTCCACTTGAGGCTGGCTGCAGGAACACCGGGCCTGTCCGGACACCTGTTAAACAGCCAGTTTTTACACTAGAAATAAACTGGTTTACAGCCTGGTTCAAAAAAACCAAATGTGTCTCATTAACTAGTGTCTTATTGGGCTCTCACTGTACTGAATTTTTTTGTACCACAATGGTTAAGATCAGGGGTTTTCAAAGTGTGTGAGAGTGAACCTCCCCTAAGAAGAGCTGATCCACTGATCCACCCACAAAAAGGGTTCAAATTTTTAAAAAATTAAACAACAACATTTCAAACATTTATGTCTAATCTTAAAACGTTTTAAAATTAGTATATTTTGGATATTTTGGTTTGCAAATGTCCTAAACATCTGCCTTTCCCTCTTATTCAGTTATAATGCCATTAAATACCCCTTTTTCATATTTTTTTGGCCATGTTGGCCATTGCTTCTTTCTCCCCATTTTTCCACTTTTATCCCATTTTGCCTATTTAAGCTACCTTTCATCATTAAATGTCCCTTTTTTCCCAAATTTTTTGCTCATTTTTACGACATCTTTTTGCCACTTTCATCCCATTTTTTGCCCCCCCCCCCCTTTTTTTTTTTTTTTTTTTTACCATTTTTTGCCACTTTTTGTCCATTTAAGCAACCTTTTGCCATTAAATTCCACTTGTTTCCTTTTTCCCAATTTCTGCCTCTTTTTTTCCATTGTTGCCCTTTTTTTACATTCTTTTGACACTTCTTGCCCATTTAAACTACCCTTTGCCATTACATACCACTTGTTGTTTCATCTGTTTTTGCCTCTCTTGACTGCTTTTTGCCCATTTAAATCAATTTCCACAATTCTTCTTTCTTTTCTGACAAATTTTGGCTACTTTCTGACCATTTTCCCACCTTTTCTCCCCATTTTCACCCATTTTTTTGCTGCTTTTTGACCATTTTTGCCACCTTTAACCTATTTTTATTGCTACTTCAAGCTGTTTTTGCCTCTTTTTACCTCTTAGATTGTGACTCTTGCAAAGGTATTTTCAATAATTTGGCTCTTTGGTTGAGTAACACTGCTCTATAGCATAGTCCCTATAGTGACTATAAGTCATCCATTTTGCTCCATACACAGCAGAGGTTAGCAAAGCCAATGACCTTTTTTCTGGTTTATGGTTCCACGCTCCCTGAAGCTCTGTGCCCCCCCCCCCCCCAGGGGAGGCCCGCCTCACACTTTGAAAACCACTGGTGTAGATTATATTTAGGAAAAACCTCACTGATTGGCGGATAGCTCAACAGGCAGAGGCTCCGTTTCCTTGTTTGAGTCCGCCTATTGTAGGCAGAGGACTGACGTCACACAGGGTTTGTCCAGTTCTCTCTACAGTCTATGGATGAACTGTACAGACGCCTATGCATGTGAATGCAACAACAGGTGGGACCAAGGTAGACTGCAAGTCCTGTGATTGGCCTGCTGGGTAGCACTGGTGACCTCCAGTCTCTGAGTCATGTCTACTGGTGTTGCCAACATCTGAAAATATTAGACGTGCATTTCCTCATTTATGTCTCTCTCTCTGTGGCTGATTGAGTGCAAAACAATCCCCCGACCTCTGCCTCAGTTTATTCTGCAGCCATTCTGTCCATCTATACTGTTTCTTCTGTTTTCTACTTCACAATAACTGCAGTGCAATCAACTGATGATTAATATTATCATCTCTAACTCCAACATAGAACATTCACTTTAAGTTACTATGGTTTCCTGAACACACAGAACAGGAAATGCAGCATCAGAACCTGGACCTGGCATAAAAATCACACTGACAGGTAGCTTTTTGGCAGAGTTTTGCAGTGTGAAGCAGGATCATAAACCAGGCTCTATGGTAAGGATGAACAAGTCCTTATTTTACCTAAGAGACAAAACCACTGAGTATTTCAGGGCCAAAGTAGGGCTAAATAAATTCTGTGTTAAAGTAGGGCTGGATATCAAACAGATCATGGGTAAATGAGTGGAAAAAACCTGGGATACAACCCTGAGAACCCTGGACAAATGGGAAAATCCAGACTCAAACCAGAGTTATAATCTTGGTGATTTTCTGCTGGTTCCACTGGTGGGTTTAAAAGCTGCTGACTGGGTCAGATGTTACTCTGATTTGATTTCTAACAGGTAAAGGTGCAATGACTGTTCACTTATAGTCCGAGCATTGATGAGCAGGGGAATGTGATCAGGCATCGGTATTCATGGCAAATCAGCGATAGCCAAAATATGGACCAGTTTAGAGCAACAGCAGCAAAGGATTGTGGGTAATGCAGTTCAGCTTGAAGGATAAAAGTCAAACAGATCCTTTCAGTAGCTTCAAAAATTAAAGTCTTCAATTTCCCTCTCTCTCCCCTCCTCCTCCCCCTTTACTCTCTCCTTCCTCCCCCTAATGATGATTGACAGTTCAGAGGTCTCTGACGGTCAGGTTTGTGATTAAAGATTTTTGGTTTTATTTGATCTCTGATCTTTCTTTAATCTGCTCCTTCATCCAGCACACACTCCTTTATTCACTTCATGTTCTCTCACTCCAACTCTTATCCATGTGTCCTTTTCTCTTTCTTTCTTCTTTTTCTCTTTCTTTCTTTCTTTCTTCCACTCTCTTTCATTCTCCCCTCTTTCTTTCCCCATTCTTTCTTTCTTTCCCTCTCTTTGTTTCTTTCCCATTTCTTTCTTTCTTTCTCCATTCTTTCTTTCAATCCTTCAAAATAAAAGTCAGGAGGAGACAAAGCCATGAAAGCAGGGTGTCTGAGGAGGCAGAAAAATCCACTTAAAACATTCATTTGTAGTTGAATAAACCTCTTGTTTCCTATTCAGAAGTAGGCTGTATGAAGAAAGTTATTTATGATTTAATATTAGTGATATGTATTTGTAGAAGGAGGGACAGGGGGGTTCCTGTGAGCAGCCTGCAGCCATGATACGTTGAGGTGTCAGAGATTATTCTCACCTGTTGTTCCCCACAGAGTCTGAGGAGGAGACAGACTTTCTTCTGCTGCTGCAGGCGGAGATTAAAACTCTGTGTAAGGAGAGGAGGAGGACACTACAGTTCTAATACTGTCAAACGTTAGTGTGCCTTAACACCAGCTAAAGCCAGGACCTTAGGAAGCACTGGATTGGATTAGAAAATTTTAATTTTCCCCAAAGGGCAACAGAAATTCTCACAGGTCACGCACTCCATACAGACCAGACAGCACGGCATAAATGCATTCTGTAAAAATAATGCTAAACTGCAGGGATGTCTTAGTGATAGACGAGCAGTCCGGGGGTGGGGGGGTTTAAGGGCCAGCCTAACGATGATAAACAGAAGACATTCAGATAAAATAACTTTTTGAGATTATCAAGTTCTTACATTAACAAGAAATCAAACTCAAATTTCAAATATTAAAAGTAGGAACCAAGAACGTAAAAACTCCGTGTTAGAAAAAAGTCTGTCAAGCTTTTAAAATTGTAAATTTAAATAGTGTAAAGTAAAAAAAGAATTTAAAAAAAGTACATGAAACCAAACTGAAAACAATGGTTGGATTTTTGACTTTATAGTCTCAAAAGTGTCATTAATGAACTTGAGAATTTTATTTTTTTCTTTAAAATTAACAGATCCGTTTTTATTCTGATATTTTCCATAGTGGCCCTAATACTCTAATGCAAAAATGGATTGTTTATACACACATTTTTGTCAAGAACATTTGTATTTAGGCTTTTTATGTTGGGATTTTGTTAAAAAAAAAATGTGAAATTGATGTTTTATTTTTGAAGTGTGTCTTAGCTTGTCTTAGATATTAGTGGTGGGGGTAGCTGAGGAAAACAGGTTGGGAAACGCTGTTTTAGAGCAACATATGCTCCCATCCAGACGACGTCTCTTTCAGGGAAGGCCTTGACTGTGTCTGCTAAACAGTTTTAAACTACATACAACATCCAGGACAACAGCATGTGTAACAGTGTAAAAAAGTTAACATGTAATTGTTGTTAAACTGGGACTGCAACCATAGTTTTGCCGTTTTGTATTTTATTTTGAAAATCCACAGCGGAAGTTTGCCTTGCGCTAAAAGCAGTGCGCATTATCTCTCAGTAGCAAACGATCTTATGCAGTGGGTAAGTTGCTTCTCTGTTCCCTCAGACATTAGTTCTGCTTTAAATATAAATTCTGAGTATGTAATGCATAAAATCCATCAGTATTCTTGTTACATGAATATCTAACAGAATGCTGGAAGAAACTGTAGCTTTATTGCTTTGCTAGTGACTTTTGATTCAGTTTGTAAGAGCTAGTAAAGCTAGCTAGCCGCCGCTGGCTCTAAAAAGTGACCGTGACCGATTCCCCTTTTAACTGGACCTTTCCTTTGCAGTCTGAGCGGGAGCAGACGTCCGAGCGACTTGCTGTCAATTCTTCACAACTGTGGTCGTGTGTGTGCTGTCCCATGTTTTCCAGGTATGTTTAGTTGAAGCTGTTTATATCATATTGTACTGTTTGCTGTTGAAAATGACAGAGCTTGATGTGTTTCTGATACGTTTTCTGTGACACGTTTTCACCACTAGATGGTGCTATTGATTCAATTTTGGTTTTGCCATGCTTAAAGTAGCTTTGGCCTGTGAACGTTATGCTTTAATGTCTGAAAACTGGGAATGTGATACAAGATACTGCGAAAATATTGTTAGTTGTTACTTTTGGAAGAGATATTTTATTAACCTTTTGAGTACCAATTCCCAGACGTTTACAGACTGTTGTTAAAAGAAGAGGGGATGCTACGCAGTAGTAAACATGGCCTTGTCCCTACTTTTTTGAGATGTGTTGCTGCCTTCAAATTCAGAATGAGCTAATATTTTCATGAATGGTAAAATGTCTCACTTTCAACATCTGATGTGTTGTTTCTGTTCTGTTTTGAATCAAATATGGGTTTATGAGATCTGGCAATCATTGATTTCTGTTTTTATTTACATTTTGCACAGCGAGCCAACATTTTTGGTATTTTTTTGTTCAAGATACAGTGCTTAACAAATGTATTAGAAATGTATTATGCCACAGCTGCCCTAAATTAACAGCATTGGTAATCACCAAAATCATTTTTTATGTTTCTGCAATGGTTAATACACCAATATGTAGAAGCTCTTTAACCCAAATGATATTTTTAATGCTAAAATATCATTATTATTGTTATCCATGAATTTTCAACTTTACTGATTTACAAAAAATACCTGAAAAAATAGTAAAGCACATTAATATTTCCTGATTAATATGTCAAATTATAGGTATTTACTTGCACTTCTGAACAGAAAAATGAGTTTTAGTGGTTGAATGTTATGCTTGATTCATTTCTGACTTCTCAGAGAAGCCCAGTGAGCCGGCTCAGATTTGGGTGAATTCAGTTTGAAATTCCTCATTCCTGTTCAAAATGGTAAAACGTGGAGAGCTGACTGAAAATGAAAGAGTCCGCATTAAAGCACTTCATGATGCTGGATGGTCTCTGAGATAAATATGACAGGTGGTCTAATACATTTGATAAGCACTGTAGTTTAACTTTGTTGTTTTCTGTGGGAAATATGTACTCATTCTGAATTTATTGCCTGAAACATGATTTAAAAAAAAAGAAAAATATGGTTCTCAATCAGTCAGTAATCTTCAGTCATCAGATGGCACAGAAACAGCAGAGATGGTTTATGTAGTAAATGTTGACTAAAGGAGGTCGTTTCTCTGCACGTTCACATGTAAGAGTCCTTAATCTCCTGTTTGATTCGTTTAAATCAGCCTGATAGTTTCTCTAAAGTCATGGACTCAGCTTTAATCCAAAGTTTTAATCAGATTACAGAAGAAACTTAAACGTCTGGAGAATGGCAGTAGCACTCTGATTAATGTTGGAAGTGTTTGGATCCTCTTTAAATCCTTGTTTCTACGCTCACATGTGCTGAGATAAACTTCTAATGACAGACGTCTCCTGTCCTGACTCGTCTCTGTGACTCGGCTGAAGACGAGTCTTGGCGTCCTCTCTGAGCTGGACGATGTTTGGAGTCAGCGGGGGACATATTGGCTGAGCTCACAGAGGTGTGCTAATGCCTGCTGGGCAGCTACTTTAAATGCTAATTCTGCTGCATGCTGCACCCAAAGTGTTAGCCGCCCGCTAATGTCCTCTGAGCCAATCTCTTCCTCCTGCAGAGCGCCGCCGCCGCAAACAAACACAACACGCCT
Source organism: Cheilinus undulatus (assembly GCF_018320785.1). Taxonomy (NCBI): domain Eukaryota; kingdom Metazoa; phylum Chordata; class Actinopteri; order Labriformes; family Labridae; genus Cheilinus; species Cheilinus undulatus. Next base: position 3,245,373 of record NC_054871.1, on the reverse strand, counting down.
GTCAGAGTGATAATCCGCCGCCACTAACCGGACGCGTGTTCGATGAGCAGTCACGCGTGTTTGACATGTTTGAGGGAAGAAGAAGAGGGAGACATATTTAGGCAGGAAGTGGAGAGGAAGAGAGTCAGCATGTGGCTAATGGCGTCTGGCTGACGGGTCCATCATGGATTTAAACGCTGCCGCTGCAGACGCCGGCGTGCTGCATCCTGTGACAGCTTCACTGCTTCTGCCTGAGAGCAGATTATGCAGACGCTCGGTCCACTGGCCCCCATCCCCGCCGCCGCTGCCCGCCTGATGCCGCTCCATCAGCGCCCCAGCCCCGCCCCCCGCCGTCCTGCAGAGAGCCGGCAGGTAAAAGTCTGTCCAGGTGAGATGAGACGTGAATAATGGACCATCAGTGGCTGGTCCTCAGGGTCATAACTCAGCCTTTAATTCTGTTCGACTTTATGCTAATGTGACGTTTTAACACAAAATCACTCTGAGGATTGTCCCGTCCAGCTGCACACGTCCCGCTCCAACCATACTAACTCTGCAGGTCAATTAAAGGCTGATGGGCCATCAGCAGACGCTCCATTAAATCGTCCGTCCGTCCGTCTGATGGACCCCCGCAGAGACGCACCGTCTCCTTCAGAGGACGAATACACAGCAGGGGGTCAGAGGAGGGGTCTGTGGGGGGTCACGTCTAAACTAGTGGACACGTCCTGTGCACAAAGATAGTTAAAGTGTTAAATACTTTCCAAACCAAACCATCTTTATTTTGATGATGCATGGAGTCAAAAAGTACCAACACTTTAAATAAACTATAAACTACATATAACACGGAACTGTTGTTACACAGATGTGTGGGAGAGAAATCTATGCATCAAACTGTCATTGCACAGATGCATTCAGGAAGTATTCAGACCCCCGTCACAGTAACTCTTATGTCCTCCTCTGGCATTTTTGGCCATTTTTCTCAACTTTTTTTTTTTTCTAAATTTGTGCTAATTGTGGCAGTTTTACAACTTGTGGGATGAATCTTTACAGGAACATTTCTTTCTATTTAAATTTTTGAAATCCAACATGTGGACACCTTCGAGGCAAAAAATGTACACGTACAAAAAAACTGCCATTAAATCAGCATACATCAATACTTTTTTCTACTTTTTTTTTCATAAATCTCTTAAACAACTTCAGACCTGCTCAAAACTACCAAACAGTCAATGATTTTCAAGATTTTAACCCTTTAAATGCCAGTTTGATTATTTTATTTCAGGACCATGCACGTGAAATTCTCGTATTTTTGCCCGTTATATTACGGAGAGTTTTTGCACAAGTTTAAAAGGGTTAAAATTCTGAGAATTATTGAATATTTGGTAGCTTTGAGCAAGACTGAAGTTAAAGAGATTTGTGAAAAAAGTAGAAAAAAATATTGATGTATGCTGATTTAAGTTTTTTTGTACATGTACATTTTTGCCTCGAAGGTGTCCAGAGGGTGCCTGAATGGTAAAGCTGGCATAAAAAATACAAATGAAATGAAATCAATTTTGTTGATCATCTTTGACCCATCCAAGACTCTCACCAGCACCAAAGTCCCATCTTTCTACTATTTATTATTGAAACATAATTCACTTTTTGTGTTATATAGTAGAAAATAAAATATTTCAAATAATCAAACTGGCATTTAAAGGGTTAAAATCTTGAAAATTATTTAATGTTTGGAAGTTTTGAGCAGGTCTGAAGTTGTTAAAAAGTTTTATGAAAAAAAAAAGTAGAAAAAAATATAGACGTATGGTGATTTAATGGCAGTTTTTCTGTACGTGTACATTTTTGCCTTGAAGTTGTCCAGAGGGTAAATTTGAGGAGGGCACAAGGGTTAAAAATGTAGTTCGGTGTCCGCCTGAAGCTAACCTTGCAAAGCAGATGGATTTGCCCGTTTACGTGCTTCTCTCTGGTGAATCCATCTCGCAAAGCTCTCGTCTGGCCATCAGTTGGATTCTGTTATTGCATTTTGTACATGCACTCCTGCACATTTCTTTATGTATGACAGTGTTAAACTGTATGATTAAGCTCTTTGAGCTGTGTCCTAGCTCAAAGTGGGTCCCAGTCTTTTTTCCGTAGGGCCCTCTCTGCCTCTCTACAAAAAATCGACATGTAAACTATCCAAACTAAAATCCCCCCCCCACCCCCCCGATTTTTGTATCAAATGTTAAATATGCAAAAAAATGTGTGCAATACAGATTAACACTGCAACAAAAGGGGGGCTTCATATAAGATAAAAACACTAAATCTGAGAAGAAAGGTACTTAAAACTAGTGAAATGATCTGTCCATGCAGCAAAATGATTTGACTCAATAAGATATCTTTAAATAAGATTGTTGAATCTAGAAATAAAGGCCAGGCCATCTTACCCTCCCCAGACTCTGGTGTAGGTGCCATGATTGTGTCAAAGAGTAAAACTAAGGATATTTGTCTCCATTTTTATTTTATTTTATTTTAGTTAGTTTTTTAAGCGCACTGTACAGTTTAAGTTAGTTTTCATTTTTTTGTAAAGCATAGTTTTTATTTATTTCCATTTAACTAAAATGATTTTTGAATTTTAGTTTGTGATTTAGTTCAGTGTTAATTTTGACAGCACTTTATAATTTTGTTTTAGTTTTAGTCTTTTGCCAAAAATATCTTAAAGTTTTAGTCATAATTTAGTCATCTAAATTGTTTTAGTTTTAGTTGACGAAACTTCCCACCATTTTAGTCGATGAAATTTACAGTAAAGTAAGTCAACTGATTGGATCTCTCCCAAACTTACACCCCTCCCCCACCATGCAGCAAAAGCAGTTGTGATTGGATCCCCCCCGCATCTCATCCCACCCTCCCACACAGCCAAAGTAGCTGTGATTGGATATATGCCTAACTTGCCTCTACTTTCTACATGACGAAATTAGGTCTGATTGGATAAAGTCTCTGTCAAACATTTTCGTCTCATTTTTATCTGTTGACTAAAGTGTCGATTAATTTAGTTTTAGTTCCATGTGCACTTATTTTTATCAGTTACTGTCTCGTTTGTGTCTGGGGAAAAAAGCCATTTAGAAAAACTATAACGAAAATAATAAGTCAACAAAATGAACACTGATTTAGTTAGTTTTAGTTAACTATAACAACCTTGGTTGGTAGAACCCTTCAAAAGATTTAAATAAGCAGAAAATAATAATAATAATAATCTTTATAGAGCACTTTTCAAAACAAAGTTACAAAGTGCTTCACAAGAAAAGAAACACATTGCAAGAAAAGGAAATACAGTGCAAATAAAATGCTGATTTTAAGATGAGATCGCTTAAAACTGAGCTTTTATCTAATTAAGTTGAAAAATTGTAATATATAATAAAATAATATGAAATTTAGTGGGAAAAAACCTTAATATTAGTAAAGTATGATCTTGAAATAGGTCTAAATCAAGTTAGAACTAAACCATAAAACTTAACCCCTTAAAACCTGTTGTATCATATTTGATACATACTTTTATGATACTTCTATCTAATCAATATGATCAATAAATTACTAAAAATAACTTCTGAATACAATCTGATAAATAATAAAAATTCCCCTCAAGTGGATTATCAGTTATCAAGAACACCTAATGTATCAAATGAGATACTAATATATATATATATATATATATATAAAGTGGCAAAATCGGTTGTGAAGGGGCAAAAAATGACAAAAATTGGCAGAAAAAGTTGTGAAAAGAGGATAAAATGTGGCAAAAATTGGTAAAAGAGGAAAGAACGGGGCAAAAAGTATGAAAAAATGGTTACAAATGACAAAAACAGTGCAAAAAAGAGTAATAATGAGAAGAAGGTGGCAAAAATGGATAAAAGAGTGGCACTAAAACATGCAGGAAAAGTGGTTCAAAAGGGGTCAAAATCTTGCAACAACTGGGTTAAAGAGGCAGGGGTTAAAAGAGGTTAAAAATAAACTTTATGTACTGCATATTTGTCACTCAAATGTAAATGAAACAATTAAGAACAAGATTTATGTAATATACCAATAAACCCAATGTGTTTTGAATAAATAATGACGGATTTATGTATTCATCGTTGATAAATCCAATTTGTTTCAAATATTTAAGAATGAGTGTATGTATTCAATATGCAGCACAAAGTTTATTGGCCTGTTTATGTTAAATATAAGTAATTCAAATGGATGGAAATTTTATATGCAATTGAAATACATAAGTCTTAAGAAAAGGCCTAAATATTTCTGTGAGTTTGGTCCTTGTGCAGATATACTTGATGAGCCCTGCTGTAAAGTTACACACTAAAAATAAGAAATAAACTTTTAAAACAAGATCAGTTATCTACCACGTCTTGATCTAAGGTTTAAAATCTTGGTTAGCACCAAATAATTTGCAGTGTATCTAAAATCTGAGGTGAATTTTGTCAGCCCCTAGGATGATAACACAGTACAACAAGGACTAACTAAGCTGGATGATTTTCATTAACTCTCTGTAATTCTTGAAGTCTCAGGATCAGCGCTAGTTTAAAATGAGGTTGTGTTATTTCATCGAGATCTGACTGGCTGAGGACAGCTGATCGAGCTCACTGATTGGCTGACAGGTGGCGTGCTGTCCGGGCGTTCTGCCAGGAATAACTGGCTTCAGACCAAACTGGTTTCTGGCAGCGGACCACAGAACAGAAAAACATCAGCAGACCTCATAATGAGATAATAAGGACAATATGGAGGGGGCTGGACACACGCCATCTCTTCTTCTGCTGCTTCTTTGTCGGTTGTGTTTACATCATTCTTGGTTTTCAGAAATATAGATATTTTCAAAAATGTTCCTGTGTATTTATCATGATATAAAATAAACATCACACTGTAAGACTGTGGATAAAGTAGAAATAAGCATCTTTAGTTAAAAGACTAACATTTCACAGATAATACAGGTAATAAGTAAGGCTTAATTTTTCATCATAGTCAGTATTTTTTCGATTTTTCCTTCAACAGATCAGAAAAAAACAAAGCAGCAGAGAGAAATGTAGTGTAACTTTTTTATTGGTGAATTTATCAAACACAGAGTCATACACTTTAACATCTCTCTGAAATCATCTCCAAAGTTATTTCAGTAAATGTATTTTTATTATTTTTTCTGCTCATGCAGCACAGAAAAATTCAGTCCTGACGAGGCCGAACGACCTCTGACCCCTCGTTAGCTCTTCAGCCAATCAGATAAAAGCATTCTTTAACAGGACTTTATAAGCATCCAATAAGAAAATATACAAAACAGGATTTTGTCTCTCAGAGAATAGAATATGCGGACATTTGGATGTACAAAAAACAATTTATCATCATTATGATTGAGCTCAGAGATGCTGTAAACCAGAGAGAGCAGGGAGGTCTCACTCCATCTCGAAAAACAACAACCCAAACATTTCCTGTAGTTTTTCATTTCTCCAGCTTCTTCACGCCACAAAAACAGATTCCTTCCACACGAAAATCAACCATGAGATGATTATGACCCCCACCGTTCCTTTATTTACCAACAAAACCAGGAAGCACAGGACTACAAGGACCAGAATGCATTGTGATGCAAGCAGGAACAAAAAGAGGGAAAACAACAACAACAGCAACAACAACAACAAACAACGGTCCAATTCCTTCATTTCACTGCTGAGGATTTCATATCTCATATGAATCGTCTCCTTTTTTCTCAGAAATGCCAAAAACACAAATAAAAACTTCTTCTTCTTCTTTGAGAGTTTTTTGTCCCGACGAGGTCAGTTTGTTTCCGTCGCTCTCCACAGGAGTCCAAGTGCTACGTCCGCCATCCGTCACAGTGCCTTTGTTATTTTTATACTGCATTTCCCAGCATGCCCCTGCTCGTCCACGCACAAGGACACGCCCCCCCGTCCATCAGTGAGGATGGAGGGATATGAAGAGATGAAGAAAGGAAAGGAAACCTCGACTGTATAAAGTCTGTCAGTCACAAAAATTCAGCACCAGTGGGAGAAAGGCCATTTTTGATTGGTTCGTTTGAGTTTGCGCAGAACATTCGATTGGATTTTTACCACAAAGAAAAAAAAACATTCAGAAGAAAATAACACAACCCCTCCCTTGAAAACGACCCCGCCCCTTGTGGCAGAAGTGGGCGGGGCCACAGGTACCCCTGTAGCTGCTGTTGACTTGACCCTCCCCCTGATAAAAAAGTTTAACAAGTCTTTGGCAGATTTACAGAAATGAAAGGCCGTCTGCTGCTGGAGGGGGGAGGAGGGCGAGAGACAAAGACGGACAGAGAGAGAGAGAGAACAGTCCCAGACGATTGTTTTTATTCATATATTCAGTTTTTTTAATATTCGTGATTGTTAAAGATGTAAGTCACAGCCACAGAAAGGAGCCAAGAGATCTGCATCTCAATAAGAATATTCAAAAAATATCAGAATTATTCAGAGAAAATTAGATGACTGCAGTTGGTTAGCTTGATGCTAACACATAATGGAATTAACTATTAACAGGCTAAATTATTTAGCATTACTTTGGGCTGGTTTTTACTGTTTTGATACTTCTGAATTTTGGTTGAGCTACTTGTTGATAGTGGAGGCATCAGCCTCCAGTGAGTTCAGCGAGCATTGTATGCTGTACCCATACACCACCCTGTGTAGCAGATGGGTACAGTTTCTCCGTGTAATTTAGTGAGTTTAAGGTTAAAATGGGTCAAAAAAAGCAATGCTGGCTCAATTCTACACTATATCAAAACTTTTTTAAGCGAACTATTTTGCAATGCGAGCACTGACATGACAGTCCACACGTAGCGAAGCCAATGCTTTGCCTCACTGTGCCCCCCCCCCACACACACACAGGAAACCTCCGCCATTAGGGCTAATGGCGGAGGTCTGCACTCTCCGAGTGCTTTTCTAGTTACCTAACGAGAACATCTTGTCAGCTGTTGATGAAAAAAACTGAGCTGAAATAACTATTTAGAGCTCAGATTGGTGGTCTTTTCTCTGACAACGCCTGCAAACCCAAACAGCTGATCAGATATGCCGAGGTGGAAGAACATGTAGCCGGCAGCTGAAGCTGTTATTGCAAAATAGTCCCAAACACAGAGGTGAAAAGTTTCTGAGTGAAAAATAAAACGCTTCAAAAATTTCCATCATAGCCTACAGCTGAGCCAACATCGTTTTTTTGTTTTTTTTTTGGCCCATTTTTACCTAAAACTCACTCAATTCTGTGGTGAAACTGTACCCATCTGCTACAGTGTACAGCCTTAAGCTTCTCCTGGCCTGTCTCTGAAATCTCTGGAGGATAATGGCACTACTATCACTTTTTACCTCATACAACCCAACTTCACAAAATACTGAAATTTCCCTTTAAATACCACTTATTCACTTGACAAAACCAAGTTTAAAGATTGTTTAACTGATCATTTACATAAAAATCTTCAGTGAAATTAGATTTTCTTTCAAGTTAATAGGAGCATATCAACTTCTTAACACCTAAATTGTGTCTCTGCATGACTGCTCTCTTCTTCTTTTGTTATTTAATGACAGTTAGCAAACTGCTCTGAATGTATGGCAGTCACCTTCTGACGGAAGCTGTTAACCTTAAAGCTGCGGCGTTTTCTCTGATTTAATGTTAAATGTATTTAATTTCCAAACCGAGATCTTCAGACTGTATTTACCACATTTTTGGTGCAGAAGTTTCCTCTAACTGTATCTACAACCTGCTGGATGCCACCATTGCATTGTTTATAAATGAATGCCCCATTTAAATATATTTTATAGTATTTTTTTGCTTTTTTTACTCATATTTATTTAAATAAACCTCAGTGACTCCACCATGGAGCTCCCAGAAGAACAAACACTTTATGAATAATATATTTAGAGATTTTTTTGTGCATAACTTTTAATCTCTGGTGGATTGAATTTGTGTCTTTAGGCTGCAGCACTGAGGGACTTTCTGTGTTTTTCTTTAGTTTCTTTGAAAGCAGCGAGTGTGTTTGAAATAAAGAACCAGACTCTGGAGATGCTCTACAACTCTTACACAAATATTTCCATTGTAATTAAGAAGTAAACAGCTGGAGTACATGTGCAAAAGTTTCTGCAGTTGTCTCATTATTGCTTCTTAAATCAAACTGATGATAGCGAGCTGCTGAGCGTCTATCCATCCTCAAATTAAAGGTACAAGTGTGTGAGAGCTTGGGCTGTTTCTGTGACTGTAACCTGTGAAAACGTCGTATAGATTAATGCCGTGTGATTCTTTTCAGTCTCATGGTTTCCAAAACGCATCTGAACAAATCGACGCCCGTTTCTTACGACAGCTGTAGGTAGGAGAAGAAAGAATCTGCAGCAAACTTCTGCAGACTGAGCAGCACAAAATCACGTCGTCAGCATACAAGTGCAACTTAGACAATGTGCAGAGGTTTGTCTGCAACTTTGGGGAATTAAGAATAATAAATAAAACAATGCTGGCTGTCTAGGACTTCTGTTTTTGTTGCTATTGAGTCAAACAGGTGTATGTTTTATTTTTACTGGAGTCATATCAAAGTTTACAATTCTGATATTGACCGAGAGCTGGTGACCGCTGCGAGTTTCTGTTTTACATGAGGCGATGAAGGGGGTGATGAAGAGCAAACATCATGGTTTTGACCGCCATATTTCCCCTCAGGAGGAGAATAAATCTGAATGTTAAAACTGTCGGCTGAAATGCTTTACTCACCCTCACCTGATGTTTGAACCTGATCCTGTCTGCTTTTTCTACCTCGGTAAATAATCACTACATTAATTTAGCACCATATTTACAACACTGCTTCTACTAAAAGACCACATCAGCATGTTTACACCGTCTGCTCCATAAAACCCTCTCCGTCCAAAATAAGGCATCTGTTCATCATAGATTTATCAGTTTAAAGCTTTCATTTTGAGACTTTAAGGCTTCCGTACACACTCTACAGTATAATAAATTATGCTCATTTATTCACTGTTTATAATTTTAATAAATTAATCTTATGTATTTGTCATAAGGACATACAAAAGCAGATTATTCACTTATTGATCACCCTGATTTCCCTTTCTTTCGATTTTATAATTTCTTTTCAATGATTTAAATGTTGATATTGAAGTTTATTTTATCAGATAATCTTATTGAACATCCGTCTTCTTGTCTAACAGCTTAAAGCTTAAATATTAAATTACGTTTTGTGTGCAGATCTTAAAGCGGAAATCATGAGCTCCAATAAAACACATTATATAAAATTCTGATCAAGTTAGTACAAACCCCAGTTCAAAAAAGTTGGGACACTGTGAGAACATTGATTTGCAAATCCTACAGCACAAGACAAGATATCAACGTTCAAATCGATAAACTTCACTGTTTTTTTTTTTTTTTTTGGATGTGTACACACAATCTGAATTTGAGGCCTGCAATATGTTCCAAAAAAGTTGGGACATGAGCGTGTTCACCACTGTCACATCACCTTTTCTTCTAACAACACTCTTCAGTCCTCAGACCCTCACAGACACTAATGTGTGCAGGTCTGGACTGCATGCAGGTCAGTCTAGGCTCCGCCCTCTTTCACAGTGAAGCCATGCTGTTGTAATGTGTCCTGGCATCGTATCGCTGAAATGAGCAGGGTCGTCGTCAAAATCTGCATATACCTCTCAGTGTTAATGCTGTCTTCACAGATGTGTAAGTAACACATGCCATGGGCACTAATACAGCCACACACCATCACAGATGCTTTTGAACTTTGCACTGATAATAATCAGGATGATCCCTTTCCTCTTCAGCCTGGTGAACCCGCGAATTATTTCTAAACACAATCTGAAACGTGGACTCGTCAGACCATCGCACACTTTTTACTCTTGAGGTCAGCCCATCTCAGAGGACCTCTGGCCCAGAGAAGCTTCTAGCAGTCGTTGATCTGCGTCTTTGACTTTCCTTGGTAGAGTCTTAACTCACATTAATAGATTCATGCCCTGTTTACACAACAGTGTTTTCAGGTGAAAACGCAAAACTTTTATAGCGTTTTGGCTGTCTGTTTACACGAGAACGCCGTTTTGGTGCCTGAAAACTGAATAATTTGGAAACAGGCTCCAGGGTGGAAGTTTTTCAAATGCCCCCGTCTCCGTGTAAACAGGGACAACAACACTTTCTGAAAACGCACATGCACACTACGGCTGCAATCAGCCGTCAAGCACAAGTGTCGCAGCACTCTGAACCCAGTCGTGGCATCTAGAGCCGATCTGTCTGATGTAGTTCACTGCTTGTCACGTCACAGACAGCTGGATTTAGAAAAGGGGATGCATTATTCTCGTGAAGAGGGCTATGAGTGCCAGCTTCTTTAGATAAAGTCATGCTATTAATTTTGGAAATGATTACTTTTTTTTCTCATAAAGCGGGGCGCTGCACATGAGCCTTTTGTAGTATGATATTTCTATTTTCCTATATATCTGCTTCTTGGAAATGATTTAGACTTTATCTTTTTTTCTTTAAGTTTTAATAACTTAACTTCAGCCCGTAGAGTCCCCTGTCTCCTCCACCGGCTACATATCAATGCACAGCTGATGGAGACAGGATTAAAGCTTCCGTGTTGAGGTTAAAAAAGATAGTTAATCACTTCCAAGAAGCAGATAAAATTGAAAAAGGGGAAGTAGAAAAATTGTTCTGAAAAGGCTGTCATTCTTTTGCTGTGCTAAAAGCAGGAAGCGCTGCACTTTTGGAGAAAATCCACGAGAAATCAAAGGCGTTAGGAGAAAAATTTGTCCCTAGAAAATCAAACAGTCTTAATAGGATTTTGTTATAATAAGACTGGTTTTGCAATGCATTTTTGTGTTTATATGTGCTGTAAAATTTCACTGCCGCGCTACGATGGTGATGAGGAGGAGGATTTAGTAATGAATTACTCTGATGCACACGTGTATGATAAAAATGTTACATATTCTCAAAAACACTCGTAAAACACTGTCCTTGTTGTAGAGACAGTTTTATTGTGCAGTAAATCACCTTACTACAGCGTTTTTCTGTTTCCTGCGTTCTCATGTAGATGGAGATTTTTTTCAAAACAGTGCCATGTAAACAGGGAACTTTTTGGAAATGAAAACGGAAAACGAAGCAAAACATCGTGTAAACAAGGCCTCAGTGATGTACTGTGTTAACTGCTGATGGTTTTCTGGAGTGCGCCTGAGCCCACATTGTAGTATTCTTCACAGAAAGATGATGGCTTTTAATGCAGCACCGACTGAGGGGTCAAAGGCCACGGATATTTGATGTTGGTTTTTAGCCTTTCCCCTTACGTGTTCAGATTTCTCCAGATTCTCTGGATCTGTTGATGGTATTATGGACTAAAGACAGTTGAATTTCTAAACTCTGCAGTTTAAAACTGAGGAACCTCACTTATAAACTGTTGGACTATTTGACCACACAGTCTTTCACAAAGAGGAGAACTGAGCCTTTCAGGAGAGCTCCTTTATACCCAATCATGCTACTATTAGCTGCTTCTAAATGACCACTAAACTGTGGGATGTTCAAGGTGTTTTTTCCCACAACTCTCCCAGTCTAATTTGCCTCTGTCCCAGCTTTTTTGGAAAGCCACCTAATAAGGAATAAGTGCAAATTAAAAAACAAATTTAATCAGTTTTAACACTTAGTACATTGGCTTTGGGCTGTATTCAGTTGAATAAAGCTTAAAAGGACTTGTAAATCTCTGTACTCTGACTTTTGCTCACATTCTACACAATGTCCCAACTTTTTTGGAATTTATGTTGCAAGATTAGAATCTTGCTTTTCAGGACAGATGCAGGTTTATGATTTTGATCCCAAAAATAAGACTTACATTATGAGATTATATTGATGGATTTGAATGGATAAAGCCCTGATTTCACTGCCTATCATCCTGAATCTGGTCAAATTAAATCAGGTAAAAATCCAAAGTTTATCAGATCAGAACATCTTCTGCCATCTTTATCCAACAAACTTCAGCTCCACCCCCTGTGTATGAACTTTAGAGCCCCCAGACTCTCCGCGTGTGTTCATTTAGATTTAAACAAAAGTAGTTTTTAAGGTTTTAGTGGGAGGTCTAATGAGCAGTAACATGATGTTAAACACTGATGTGGCCCTTTAATTCTGGCTTATTTGTGTAATATAAAGAGTTTTAAGGAAAAGTGTTAACCCCCAGCAGAACAAGGTTTTGGCATGTATAAACTCAGGTAACATGACGTCAAAGTAAAATAAAAGGTCTCTGTGGCACTGTTGATGCAGATGTTGGACGTCTGAGCAGAGTTAAATCTGCATGAAATGAGGAGTATCGGAGGAAAAATCTGAATAAAAACACAGGAGTCATTGGAGCCTCCAGCCATCCAATCACAGAGCTTCAGAAACTCCAAATGCAGCTCCAGGCTCCTCCCACCAGTTAGCCCGGCCTCCTCTGATTGGCTGAGCTGCTGCGTAGTGTTCAGGTGGAGGCCGGAGTTTGGACCTGTTTTCGGCCTCCTCAGAGGGACGAGGAGACGAAGAAGGAGAAGGAGGCGGTGCTATGAGGAGGCCAGGAGGAGCATGAGGAGGAGGGCGAGCATCATGGCCGACAGCAAGGGGAGGCGGGGCAGAGCGAGTCCGCAGCCGCCAGTGGTGTCGTCTGTCAGGAACGGCTCTGGGGACTCGTACACCGAGTCGTCTGAGAGAGAGAAAGAGATTTTTTTTTAAGCTCCACCCACTGAATGACATCATATCAGGCAATAACTTCCTGCAAACTAGACTCATTCTGTAGAGTTTTTTTATAAGGCAAAGGCTCATGGGAAATGTAGTTGTTATGACATTAATTACACTGTTTATGTTTGTAAAAAAAAAAAACAACATCTTGATTATAACTATAGGATGTTTGCAGTCACATGATCCTGATGACACGTGAATGCCAGATGGAGGCAGGAAGTGAAAAACGGCAGAAAGTCCGTTAGAGCTCTAAATGGATCTGTACACACTGATGTTATCACCGGGAATCTTCTACATACTTCAGCTATGATCACTACACTTTATGATTTTTACTATGAGTAATTTATCAGGTGTGGAGGGGATCCGTACCACTAATGACTCAGTCTTACAGACACCCTGAGAAAACTGACTTTTTTCCTCAAAATTCTTCTGGCTTTTTTTCTCACAATTAAACAAACAAACAAAAAAAAACATTGCATCTCAAATTTATTTTTTTTTCAGTGGCCCTATTCCTGTTCCGTAAACGACCTCTAACTGTTTCTCTTGTTTGTTAAAAATCCAGGAGAGAAGAACAGAGAGACAGTTTAATCCATGGAGCCATATTGCCTTTGAAACACGTGTTTTTATTGTCAAAGCATTAAAAATTATAAATGATTTATTTATACAATGACAGAAAAATGCAATTTAAAAGAATTAATAAATATTCATTGACTTAATACTTTTTACAAATTTCCAAATACTTTCAGTTAAAACTTTTAAATTTCATCTGTCATTTGTAAACTTGAACAGATTTTCTTTTTGTAGCAATAATAATAATACTAAATCTATTTTTCCTGTTATTATATAAAAAATTGAATTTATCATCTAACAGGTTTTCTTTGACAGTGAAGCTCTTTGCATCAAACTGGCTGGCTAGAAGAAGAGAAAGGGGAAAAGAGGATGAAGGTGGAGAGGAGAGAGGATGTAGAAGACAAGAGAAGGCGAGAGGAACGGTAGGATGGAGAGGAAGAGGAGACTCACTGGTCGGTTTGACGTAGATTTTCAGTTTCAGACACGGTTTCCCGGCCAGGTTTGGATGTGGAGACGCTGCAGAGAGAAAGAGAGAATTAAAACATGACAAAACAAACATTAGAGCAGGGGTGTCAAACTCAATCACAGCAGTGGCCGGATTCTGGATTCAGCTCTAACCTGAGGGCCTGACAGGGTCAAGATTTAACCATAAACTGTCAACCTCATTTTCACCAGTAATAACATAAAAAACAGCACTGATGATGAATCATTTGGAAATTCAAAAAAGTAAAAATGTTAAGTTTAAAGGCTCAAATCTGGAGTAAAAATTTCAATTTATTAGTTTAAAAGATCAGACCACGATATTAAAAATAGAAAAATGTTTTTAAAGAGCAAATATATGAGGACAAAGTTAAAATCATAGGTTTGAAGGGTCAAGATATAAGATCAAATTTGAAATCATGAGTTTAAAAGTCAAAATATGACTTAAATTTTAAACTGCGAGTCTGATAGCTCAAAATATGGAAATAAAAAGCCAAAAACTAGGAGTTGAAAATGTCAAATATGAGCTAGAATTCAAAATGATGACTTGAAAAGTTAGAAATATTACTTCAATTCAAAATTGGGAGTGTAAAAGGTCAAAGTATATGTTAGTCATTTAAAATGTCAAAATCTGAGAAGAAAAAAAAAGAAATCGTGTTCAAAAGTCAAAATATGGGATTAAAAAGCCAAAGTTAGGAGTTGAAAAGGTCAAAATATGACTTAAAATATAGAATTGGGAATCGAAAAGATAAAAATTTGACATAAAGTCCAAATTCTTAGTTGAAAAAGGTCGAAGTATGAAATGAAAAGTCAAAATCATAAATTTTTCATTTCATATTTTCAATGTTGTATCTCAAATTTAGTACTTAAAGTTCTAGTTTTAACTTTTTTACTTCTATTTTGACCTTTTAGAATCACAGTTTTAAATTTTGAGAAATTGTTTGATCTTTTAAACTCATCATTTTTTATTTATCTCACATTTTGACCATTAAAACTCACAATTTTGAATTTTGTCTCATATTTTGACCTTTTCATCTCAAAATTTTGACTTTTCTTCTTGTATTTTGATCTTTTTAGATTGACAATTTTAGATTATGAGCAATATTTTGACTTTCAAAACTCATGATTTTGAATTTTATCTCCATATTTTGATCTTTCAAACACATGATTTTGACTTTTTTCTCACATTTTGACATTTTCAACTCCAACTTTGACTTTTATATCGTATTTTGACCTGTAAAACTAATGATTAAGAATTGTATCTTACTGTTTTGATTTTGAAAACTCATGGTTTTGAATTTTATCTCATAATTTTGACTTTTTCTCTTGTACTTTGACCTTTCAGATCAACAGTTTTAGATTATGAGCAATATTTTGACTCTTAAAGCTCATGATTTTGAATTTTATCCCATATTTGACCTTTTAAACTTGCGATTTTGACTCTTATCTCATATTTTCACCATCAAAAATCATGATTTCAACTTTCTATCTTATATATTTGCCTTTTAAATACATTATTTTGACTTTAAATGTCGTGTTTTTACCTTTTGAACTAAAAAGTTTTACTTTTGCATCTCAGATTTTGAGTCTTTAGACTTAGCACTGATGATAAATGATTCTGATATTAAAAAAAGTCAACATGATAAGTTTTTTACCCCCCCCATAATTCATTTCTGTATCTGATCGTCTTTATCTTCATAAATCAGCAGCAGCAGTGATTTCAGATTTTAGTTTAACCAGCTGTAACACAGTCCTGATATTCCAAACTCCCTGATCTGCTTTAACGTCCGTGAACAGGACTTTCGGTCTGATGTTTCAGATTTTCTGCAGCTGTCTGACCTGCAGACGACGCCCACAGGATCATTAAGTGTCATTTAAGATAAACCGCCTTTGTCTCTGCTGGAAACCTTTCACTCCAAATGAGCCGCAATTTAGCAAATTTCTTCCAGGTTTGTGGACGAATTCTGTCTAGACACGCGAACACAGAGCATAGTGACAGCAGGTGGAGAGTTTTAAACCCTCTCGCTCTAATATGAGCTCAGATCTGATGATAAATGTGCTTTAAAAACCTCTGGTATACTGCTGTCATTACTACTATTATCAAATAGTTTTAGGTTTACTGTATCTCCTAATAAATATCTGGATGTTGGACAGATTTGGACAAAAACACTTAAAGATGACTAGTGAAACATTAAAAAATAATAATTATAAAAGCATTTATGCAAATGCTCTGGCTTGTGATGATTAATTTATCTGTTGGAAAATGCTTTCTATCTTGCTGTGACAAAATCCAGGTAACATTATTAGAATTATGAATGATTCTCTCTACCTCATCACAAACCAGAGCATCCTCTCAGCGACATCTCCAGGTTAAAGAAAGGCTGAATAAAATAAATGATTCTGGTAAAAATCAGACCATGCTGGAAATAAACAGGGAAACAACAGAGATAATATTACTGGGTCAACCAAAGATAAAAATCCAGTCTGATTTACATGAAGATAGAGCAGCTGTAGAGATGAAGGCTGTGTGTAGGTTAGTGTGTGATTGGTGTTAATCTGCCTCATTAAAAGTGTCGCTCATTCTCCTGCTGGCTGAAGAGGAGACCAACACAAAGCTGTTAATGATAGCGGTTAGCACCTCATGTGTCAAAGACGCTCACCGACACTCTCCTAGACACACACTCTCACACAGTCAGTCTAATGAACACACTCTAAAATTTATTCTATTTTACTCTACTTTATTTTATTTTAGCATTTAAATAGATTTTTTCTTTATTTTATTTCATATTTCATTTTTCATGTAATTTCAACTTAATTTCATTTCATTTCATTTAAATTGATTTCTTGTTTTTTTTTATTTTATCATTTTATTTAATTTTAATTAAAATTAATTAAATTAATTTAATTTAATATATTAATTTAATCTAATTTTATTTTATTTTAAATCACCCCAATCTTTACGGTTGTCACATTGTTGCTCGGCTGCTGGTCTTCATCTTCAGGGATTATTCAGAATTTAATTCTGACTTAAGAAATGAAGCAGATGTTATAATAATTCAAACAACATACTAGGTTGAAGCAAAAATTGCACTTTTAGTTTCACTATTCAGTATAATTCCTTTAGCTGTGTTAAAAAAACAAAAAAAATGTAGTAAAATGACTTATTACACAATGTTTGAAAAATCCATCTGTTTTTATTGATTTTATTTTCAAAATACAGAATCTTTTTCATTAGGGTGTAAGATATGGTAGAACTCAGTATATATACTCACAGATGTAGTAGAACTCAGTATTTATACTCACAGATGTAGTAGAACTCAGTATTTATACTTCCAGATGTAGTAGAACTCAGTATTTATACTCACAGATGTAGTAGAACTCAGTATTTATACTCACAGATGTAGTAGAACTCAGTATTTATACTCACAGATGTAGTAGAACTCAGTATTTATACTCACAGATGTAGTAGAACTCAGTATTTATACTCACAGATGTAGTAGAACTCAGTATTTATACTTCCAGATGTAGTAGAACTCAGTATTTATACTTCCAGATGTAGTAGAACTCAGTATTTATACTCACAGATGTAGTAGAACTCAGTATTTATACTCACAGATGTAGTAGAACTCAGTATTTATACTCACAGATGTAGTAGAACTCAGTATTTATTAGGGCTGGGACAATTCACTTTTCTCCCGATTCGATTTTTTACGATTTTTTTGGGTGCCGATTCGATTTAAATTGCGATTCTACGATATTGCCAATTTTTGCAATCTTTAGTTAGCTTTTTAAACACCAGTGAAAAAGATGAATGATAATGATGCCTACAGACTATATCAGGAAAAATACACATCACATGTGTATAACGATACATCACAAAATATGTCTAACTAGAGAATACAAAATAGTTATAAAATGGTCAAGTGCAGGATTTCTCAGTTTATTCACAACAATTTATTATCAATTTCACAGAATTTGACACAGACTGAGCTAAATACTGAATATGAAGTGCATAAAGTCTATCCATATGTGTGTAGTATATATATGTATAACTTATTATGTAATTTTAAGTTAATATCGAATTTAACAATGTAGAATTAAGCTATTTAAAAAAATATATAGTCCTGCATCATCTCGCATTTTACCTATCTTTGTTCAATCTGAAGATGAGGATTTTTCCTATTTGTTGCACTGAATTAAAATGCTACCGTGATTTTTTTTTTTTTTTAAGAAAAGGGGAAGAAATTATTATAGAGTGAATGTACTCCAATCCTTTATATTTCATATTTTATCAGTTTTTTATGTCATCACATAATGTGTTTGTGGAGGGAGATTATGGGAGACGTGCTGATCGTCACGTCCAGCTTTAAGACTGATGGACTGTGTTTTGCGGAGGGCATGACGTGACAGGCCAGTGTTTCTTTCTTGTGTTACCGAAGCCGTCATTCTGAACAACACTACACGGGACAGGTCCTTACAAATAATACGACTGTGATTATGGTTGCATGAGTAGAGACCAGCGGTAGCTTCAACGGGCTTGTTTGCCAACTAGCGGTCAGGGGGTGAAACTACACCACAAACTACCACACCAACAAAGTGAATAATTAGCTAATTAAATATCGATACTGCATTTTAAAATATCGATACAATATCGCGCCAGGAAATATCACAATATTTCAGTGTAGATTTTTTTGTCCCACCCCTAGTATTTATACTCACAGATGTAGTTGTACTTAGTATTTATACTCACAGATGTAGTAGTTGAGTTTCCGTTAGCCGGTAATTGACTGTCATTGGCCGGTAAAAAGTGCGGAAGTCCGGCAGATAAAAATATAACCAGTCAAAATATTATATTATATTTTGTGTAACCTAGAATATAGGTTGCGAGAATGTGTTAATATAAACTAAAAGTTGCCTAATCTTACTACATCTACTGTCCTGCGGTGCTGGGGTTGTTTATCTCCTCAGACGGCAAGCACATGGCTAATTATCTATGCACGATGACACCAAAGCATATCTATCTCTCTACTGGGCCTGCTCATTACTGCTGGAGACTCTGCAACAGTCTATGCTCTGCAGGGAAAGTTTGACCAGAGCTTTCACATACATAAAGCAGAATTTTAGTCTAAGTGAAGTTTTCCTGGTTAACCAAAGGCTTAATACCATCAGCGGTATGGGGGGATTTTGAGTATGTCATCGCTGTGAGTAATGAAGAGGCTGAATCAAAGGGAACTGTACAACTGAGCATCTGAAACACCGATGCAGCAGCAGAGAGAGAGGGGCCTACGCTGGCTAATTAGCAGAAGTAGTCTTGGATAAGCCATCAGTGAGAGAAGGTTTGGACCGGACTATCTGCTTTGGAGCTTTTATCTTTTCGGGACTAGTCCAAATAAACCAGGATGGTTGGATTTACTGCTTTATTGGAGGTTACAGTAATATCATCATGGGGACTGATACTAGCAACTGACAGTAAGACTGATTTTTCATTTGAAATATAGAGTTGTAACGCAGCGTCCGGTTAAGAGAGCACTTTTGTTATGTGTTTGGATGCTTCGTTGTTGTCGGTGGAGGATGGTATTTTGCTGATGTAAACTTGACAAACTTAGCGGCCAATGAGCTAACAGGCTAACAGTGCTAATGTGACGCTAACTGTTGTTTATGAGTTTAACGTGGGCGTATATTGTGTAACTGACTGCGTGTGTAAGCAAAAGCGCGCAGCCTTTTGATACTTTAAACCACTTACACAAAGAAAAATACGAGAAAGTCTTTGTGCAGTTGTTTCTAGTGTCTAATCACGTGTTTACCAGTTTTCAATAACGGAGTTAATAATTAATCAGGTTTACTGTTGGCTTGGTTTCGACTGTCTCGGTTTTGGGTCAGGTCTGGAAATAAAAACGTGTCCTCTCTCCCGTTTAGCGCAGACTTGTCTATCAATGTATCACAGAATACCAGATTTATGCGTTTTGCTGCTGTTAATGCAGCAAAATATTGTTAAAGCAAATGTCTGGTAGTTGTTCTAAATGGCCAGAATTCTTGAGGACTGCCAGTCATTATGAACAGGGCAAAAAAGTCTAGCGGAAACGCTGTGTAGTAGTACTCAGTAATAATACTCACAGATGTAGTAGTACTCAGTATTTATACTCACAGGTGTAGTAGTACTCAGTATTTATACTCACAGATGTAGTAGTACTCAGTATTAATACTCACAGATGTAGTAGTACTCAGTATTAATACTCACAGATGTAGTAGTACTCGGTATTTATACTCACAGATGTAGTAGTACTCGGTATTAATACTCACAGATGTAGTAGTACTCAGTATTAATACTCACAGATGTAGTAGTACTCAGTATTAATACTCACAGATGTAGTAGTACTCAGTATTTATACTCACAGGTGTAGTAGTACTCAGTATTTATACTCACAGGTGTAGTAGTACTCAGTATTTATACTCACAGATGTAGTAGTACTCAGTATTAATACTCACAGATGTAGTAGTACTCAGTATTAATACTCACAGATGTAGTAGTACTCAGTATTTATACTCACAGATGTAGTAGTACTCGGTATTAATACTCACAGATGTAGTAGTACTCGGTATTAATACTCACAGATGTAGTAGTACTCAGTATTAATACTCACAGATGTAGTAGTACTCAGTATTAATACTCACAGATGTAGTAGTACTCAGTATTAATACTCACAGATGTAGTAGTACTCAGTATTAATACTCACAGATGTAGTAGTACTCAGTATTAATACTCACAGATGTAGTAGTACTCAGTATTAATACTCACAGATGTAGTAGTACTCAGTATTTATACTCACAGATGTAGTAGTACTCAGTATTTATACTCACAGATGTAGTAGTACTCAGTATTAATACTCACAGATGTAGTAGTACTCAGTATTAATACTCACAGATGTAGTAGTACTCAGTATTAATACTCACAGATGTAGTAGTACTCAGTATTAATACTCACAGATGTAGTAGTACTCAGTATTTATACTCACAGATGTAGTAGTACTCAGTATTAATACTCACAGATGTAGTAGTACTCAGTATTAATACTCACAGATGTAGTAGTACTCAGTATTTATACTCACAGATGTAGTAGTACTCAGTATTAATACTCACAGATGTAGTAGTACTCAGTATTTATACTCACAGATGTAGTAGTACTCAGTATTAATACTCACAGATGTAGTAATACTCGTGTCCCGGCCTGAACTCGAAGCCCAGGCTGAATGGCGTGAACAACTGGAACTTCTCGGAGAACTTGAGCGGTCCGTTGGGGCTCAGTGGGCGGTTACACTCCCAGCGTTTGAAGCCCTTCCTGTGGTGGTCACAGGTGGTGTAGCCGTCGTAGTTCACCATGTACAGGATGTAGTGCTCCATCCGCTCCGACGACTCGGCCACCTCGTAGTGTGGACAGTAGATGTCCAGGTAGTCGTTGATCGCCACCTCCACCGTGTACTCGCCACGGAAGAACCTGAAGAGGAGAAGGAGAGAGAACGATGCCTGTTAGAGCTCTCACTTTAAAAACTAACCAATAAGGAACCATCATCAGCGATCAGCTGATCCAGACAGCTCGGTCTGTGGATTAATAAAAGTATTTGTTTTGACCAAAAACAGGAGCTCAGTTTTTAATTTATGTGGAATAAACCGGACTCAGGCAAACTCAGAGAGGTTCTATTTATTTGAAGCAACATTGTGAGGCAGTTTGATTTGGTGAAATTCTTTGACAGAAGGTGAAGAAGCTGACAGTAAAGAATGTTTCTTCAGTTTAAAGAATTTCTGACAATATTTAGGTAGAATTTTTCTGAATTTTCTTCGTTTTTCTACACTTTATATGATCTATCCTTGCAAAAATACAACTTAAAATCGATCAATCAAACAATCAGTCAATCAGGAGGTGATTATATGAGTGTGGTTTTAGCCATTTTTAAATTCACTTTAAGATATGAGATAATTAGTAGTAAGCAATATTATTATTAATAATAATAGTTATAATAAAAATGACAATTACAATAATAATAATACAGTAATAATAATTATCATTATTATTATTATGAAAATAACAATAATAACAATTATTATTATAATAAAAATAAAAATGACACTAACAATAACAATAATAATATAATAGTAACAATAGTAATAATACAACTAGAGCAATGGTTACAAAAATCAGTTTTTGCACTCACACTGGAGTTTAAAGGGTTAAAATCTCAAAGATTGTTAAAATTTGATACTTATGATCAGCTTTGATTTTGATTAAAAAGCAGTGCAAAAAAAGAAGTAAAAAATATCAGTGTGCATTATTTTAACTGTTATTCATGTGTGCTGCCATTAACACCCTCAGTGTAACAGTTTCTCTGACACCATTCTAGAGTGAACAGGGCAAAACCAGTTATCTAACACCAGTTAAACCATGACACCGGCCCTGTACATCAGACATATCAACGATATGACGATCAGGTAAGTCATCTGCTCTGTCTCATTAGTTCTGGGACTTTTAAAGTCTGGGGCTTGCACAGAAAAAAGCTCCACTCTGACTTGTGTTTTTCACATGTGTGCATGCTGCTGCATGATAAATCATTTCTTCATATTCTACTGTCATCCAACCATCTTTAACAACCGCATTAAAACTATAATATCATGGAGAATGGTGGAAAAACAGACAAACACAGTCAAAAAGACCACCATTAACTCACAAAGAAATGAGATTTTTAAATGGTTTTAGGTGGGATGAGAGACTTGTTAGACCACCAGGGGGCGCACTAAAGAAGAAGAAGACACCAGGCTTCATCTCTGATATTGAGCTCTGAGGGTTTTCATGAGAAGTTAGGTGTTTTTATTATTAATCCAAAATCCTCACATCACATAAAGCTGATTTTTTTTCCATTTCTGAGGGTAAATTTGATCATTAAAATTAAAAAAAAGCTGTACAAAGCAGTCAGAAAACACGAGACTAGAGGAGAAAAGCTTCGTCAGTTAGAGAAAATAAAACCACAACAACAAAAATAAAGGGTTTAGAGTAAAGTCGTGGTGGTAAATCAAACATGTTTAGAGAGGAAGTCAGAGACAGGACGATAAAGCCGACAGCTCCAACCTGACACAGGTCCACAACAGGAAATGAAGCCTGAAATCTAAACGTGTAATGAGAGGATTTTAAGGTCGTCTGGGGCCAGCGGTGGCTCAGAGGTGACGCTGTAATGAACAGGAACGTGAACAGTAACAAACACAGCGTGCTGAGATCTCACACATCCTCAGAGACACAAAAACACCCTGGAGACCAGACATGGAAAAACACGAGACCGCAGAGGAGACTCTGCCCCCTTTAAGAGACCTCCACTACACCGCTGTTACAAATCATACTGCACAGCTTCAAAGTCTTCACCCAGGACAGTTAGAGCGTCACTTTAATCTTTAATGTTCAGTTTCTGACTGAACTGTGGACAAAATTAACCATTAGAATATTTGATTATTGTCATACAGAGGCGGTTTTGCTTTAATTCAACGGTGAAATGACCCGACTTTAGTGAATTAAAGTAAATTAAACAAACATATGAAAGGACTGGTTTAGCAACATTAATGTTCCTTTATGTACGTACTGTTATCAGCTGTAATTTTTAACTTATTGAATTGATTTTAGTGAAAATAGTTCATGATTATGTAAAAGTTTATTTTTCCAAACCAGGAAATGTCAAATTTAAACAACATGAGATCATTTTCAGTGGTTTTATTAACAAACGCCTATCCAGAGAAAAGGCATTGAATGTTTTTGCAGGAGAGTTTTCTCTGTATTGAAATTTCCAAGCTTTGAGCTCAGAAGACGGTTTGTTTTGAGAAAAATCAGCTACTCACAGGCTACCGTACGGTGATTGATAAGGATGTGGGATTTTTGAATGAGATGCCCTGAAAGGCCAAAAGCTTTCCTGCAGCCTGCATCACTCCCCATCCAGAGTTCCCTGCCTGACTGAACGTCTGTGTTTTACAGAACTTTTTCAGACCTTTCTGAAGATGAAGTGGAGAAACAGACCTCAACCAGGAGTGAAAATCTGTTGGCGGATAAATAGATACGCTACAGTCGCCACCATACGTTTACTAATGAAAACAATGAGTTGGCTGTTGAAGCTGAAATTCGTTTGAGCTTGATTTGGTGTTTTTTTCTCTCAAAAAGACAGAAACCGCTGCTCAGATATGCTAAAGGTGGAAGAACACGCAGCAGGTAGCCGAAGCTCCCACTGCAAATAGTGCCAAACACAGAGGCATTCTGGGTAAAAATGAAATGCTTCAAAGATTTTTGATATAGAGTGCAATTAAGCCAGCATTTTTTTGGCCCATTTTTACCTAAAACTCTAAATTACATGGAGCAACTATACCCATCTGTGGCGCTGTATACAGATCTCTAGAGAGTACTCTATGTTAACCCTTAGGCACCACTTTAATTTACTACCCTTTAAAGCCATTAAGGACAAAATGTCCACTTCCAAAAAACTGTTATAAAAACTTCACTTTTTGCATAAATCTCTTAAACAACTTCAGCTGTGCTCAAAACTACCAAACATTCAATCATTTTGAGGATTTTAACCCTTTAAATGCCAGTTTGATTACTTAAAGTCAATGTTGTTTTTTAATGAAAAAAAAAAAAAAAAAAAAAAAAGAAAAAAAAAAAAAGCCAAAAAACAAAGTGATATCTTCCTGAAAAGCAAATGTTGGATGGCTGGGGCATTTTTCTAAATCCAGCTCTGACATGTCCACGATTAGCCAAAATATTGACTTTGATGCATTTTTAGTTTTTGTTTAGCATCAGATTTAAAATTTACTACACTTTTGAGTCGTTAATCTGGTGGGCTGGGTATAACTGCATCACGGGCCGGATTTGGCCCCCGGGCCTTGAGTTTGACACCCCTGCCTTATACCACTTTTTACATCTGTTTAAATGCCACTTCAACTAATTTCTGCTCATTTTAAAATCCCATTTCACCACCTCTTCTGTAATTATTTGCCATTTTTAACCCATTTTAATTCTGTTTTTAAGAAAAGGGATTCACATTTTTACTTTGAGACAAATAAATACAACAAAATATCATATTTTAACTTTACAGTGGACTGTGTTTTTGCTAACCTCCAAGAGCCCCCTGTTTGGCTGGTCCACTGGCGACTTTATTTTGGGGTCACAGGCTGAAAAGTTTGGGGAGAACTTTCTGGGAAAAACAGGCGTAAAAGGCGATAACAGTGGCAATACTGGCTATACACCTCAAATAGCCAACAGGTCAAATTTACCAGTCATTAAAATGCCTTGATTTTCATAAATAGCACTAATCAAGGACTGTTAATTAACCACTTACACTGAACAGCTTATTAACTACAGATAGAAAACTAGATCACTGTTGGAAGATGATCCGTCACATAGAAAACCATCTTTGGACTGATTGATAATTGATTGATTCCTCATCATCGTATTCTTCTTCATTAAAAGCACTGAAATTGACATTTAACAATGGTAAATGTCTTTTTTCCCTGTTCTCTCCATGTTGAAGGTTGATATATCAACTTCTGATTAGGCATTGCTGCATTAGAGAGAAGGTATTTCCATTGCACCGTCTATTTATGGCTGGTGTGAAATCACAGTGGGAAAATCAAGGCTTTCTTATGGGGTAAATTTGACCTGCACAATGGTTCTAGATATAAATGTCCATTAACAAAATTTGGGTTTAGGCAAAGATTTCTTTTATGACACCAGGTGCTCTAAAACACACTTCTAGGGCGAGTCAAAGACTGACAGTCTTTAAAATTGCATACGCATCAGATACAATTAAAGTACAGCCTTGGGTAAATTCTACCTGTTGGCAGTTCTAGTGTTAAAACTGGTGGTGAAATGGGATTATAAAGTGGGGAAGATTGATTAAAGTGGCAAAAGTTGGTTAACTGATGTAGAAAAATATGCAGAGAGAGTCAGAAATGGGTTAAACTTGCAAAAATTATAATAGTAAAGAGTGAAATGTGGTTAAAATGGGTGTAAAAAGTGGTGAAAAAGGGTTAGTAGTCGATATAATGTGTAAACAGAGGCAGCAATAGGAGGAAAATGACAAGAACTGATTTAGAAGTGGCTTACAGGTGAGAGTAAAGGGCTATAAAGGAGGTGAAACAGGAGGAGAAACGGGTTAAAACATGGCAAAATTGGTGTAGAGTGGAAAAAAATGGGTAAAAAGAGGCAATTATGGGTGTAAACTGACCAAAACTGATGAAAAGTGGCAAATTAAAGCGTCAAAATTGGGCAGGAAAGGTTGTTAAAAAGTTCCACAAATAAATACTGTCAACATTTGAGCCCAGTAATAGTAATAGTAATATACATTACTCTGATTTCAGCATAAAGCTCACAAAATAACCATGCTTTTATTTACATTTATCTAATTTTATGAGTGTATTTCCATAGAAATGGGTCAAATAAACATTTTGAAATCATTTTTGAAGGCATCAGGTGACCCCCAGGTTGAGGACCCCTGCCTTAGAGACCCAGGCCCCAGGAAAGAGCCTTCTTTTGCCTAACAGTAAAACCCCGTCTGCACACTGCCTGTTAAAAGTTATATTGATCAATGAGCCAGACTACTAATCTGAATCTATCAATAGAGATGTAAGCCTTAAAATCCATTTAAAAATCAGAGCGCCCATCTTTGATAAATGAAGTAAATGAATCCGCAGTCTGATATTTGCTCTGTTGTTGGAGTCGACTCAGTAAAACAAAGTTTTTGGAGACAGTCTGAAGTGAAACATGTGGAGTGTTTTTGTTTCTGCACTCACAGCTGCTCCATGTTTTAATCTACATAATTTAATTGATCACAAACACGCAGCAACTCATCGCTCAGCCATCGATCCCACAGAACAAACTCATCACCGCCCTCGTCCCTCTGAATATTCATGTCACTCAGAAAAACAACGCCCAGGAACAAATCCTCCGTCCACAGACGGAGGAGGGGGGGTCCAAATCAACAGAGCTAATTTAGATTTCAGTAATGAGGTTTGAACTGAGTGATTTGGTTTCACACGCCGTGCCCTGATTGGCTGAGATGTCCCCGTTAATCACGGCTCGTTTTAAATTCAGCTCGTTTAACAATAAAAAGTGGGATTCACATGTTTGACAGGAGGGCGTGAGTGATGATTCGCTGTTTACTCGGCTCAAATTAAAAACCCATTAAATCAAACTGATCCTGCTGAGTTTACTCGCAGAAACACGAAGGTGAATACTAAAACTTTGACTACAGAGACGATCAGAAACACTTCCAAGTCTGACTGAACTACTGAGCGTACTCAGCATCTATGCATGCATATACAGTATAATTGTGTTCAAAAATGTGCCAATATAGGGATGCTCGATTATGACTAAAATCATCATCGCCATTATCTAGGTTAATATTTAGACCACAATAATTAAGCATGGTTACTCAAGGATTCTACAACATCTACACTGCAGGCATTCATCAAACTTAAATAACTAGAAAAGCACTCTGAGAGCGTAGACCTCTGCCATCAGCCCTATCTCCCAAAAGTGAAGAATCCTTTACAAAGATTCCTGGATCCAGATGGTGATCCGGACCATTCCCAAAATCTAATCAGTTCTTCCTTATGCCATTTCTGACATTTCCTGTAAATTTCATGAAAATCCATCCATGACTTATTGAGTTATGTTGCTAACAAACTAACAAACTAACTAACAAACCCTGCCGACCACCTAACCTCCTTGTTGGAGGTAAATATGGCTATCACAGCTTAACACTTTGGGCACCAGAATTTTTTCAAGAAATATTCAATTTTGATATTAAGATTTCAAAAGGCTGTAACTTAAAAGTGGTTAGAGATAAAGACATACTGTAAATGAGAAAAATCTTCAGTATGCCCCAGACTTTGTGATGGGAGTAAATTCACTCATCTAATTTGCATATTCTGACATCGCCAGGCGGCCTCCACCACCAGTGGCTGTGTGTTTTCTCCCATGGCTTCTACCATGTCTCTACCTCCGCGGTGTTTGTCACTCCTGATCTCCGTCACTATTTGCGGTGTTTTAAACCCCCCACCCCACCCCACCCCACCCACAGCATTCGCTGATTACTCCCTCCCCAGTAGGGTGAAAGCACGGTGAGGCAAAGTATTGGCTTTGCTACGTGTGGACTGTCATGGCGGATACATTGCCTGCTGGTGCCAACAGACTCACTGACAGTCTCACCCATGGTCTCACCGGACGACTGGAAGTCATGGCAGAGGGTGAATATTCCTCTATTCCTCCCAGCATTGTGAGTATTCTCTCTACAATTCGCTGTCTTTCTCTCTGTTATTCATGATTATGGGAAGCTAAAATTCTAACTGGAGTTTAAACGGGATTAATCGCCCTGCACTAATGAACACTTTGGGATCTCGATCTTAAAAATCTTCAACCAAATTCTGGATAAAAACAAGAGCAAATGCGGATAAAACTCAAGAGTCCTCAGGGCCAAACCAGGATAAATGTTTGGAGAAAGTGCCATTAAACTGGAACAAGATCAACAACAAAACAAGTGAATATTGGATTAAATCAGAGCTTGATTCTGGGAAACAGCAGGACTAAAACATCAACAAATACTAAACAAAAAAAGGGGCAAAGAATGGGAGAAATTTCTCCAAGCATAGGGCTAAATCCTGGTCCAAACCAGGCCATAAACAGCAGAGTTTTGCCTGAAGTATGGCTAAATCATTATCTTGCAAAGTTTATGCATTAACCACTTGCCATGTTTGTCTGTAGGTGAATCTATCTTGCAAGGCTTCCAGCTGATTTTGTGCCTGGTCAGAGAATGAACGGACCAATCAGGATCATTAGAGGAAAAACAGACGGTAGCTGCTGTAGTGGTTCAGTTGAAGTGACTGCAAGCCTGTAAACAATGGTGGCTGGTGAGGAGATTTAACCCTGCAAAGTGGCTTTGCCAGACTCCATCTCTGTCATCAGGCAAATCGTGGAAAGCTTCCATCCACACTATACCCAACATTGTTCTGACCAATCAGCATCATTTAAGGAAAGACAACGATACCTTGTTGAAACTACTCCATGAGGAATTAAGGCAGTTCTGAAAGCAAGAGTCCAAGAGTCCAACATGGTACTAACAAGGTGTACCTAATAAAGTGGCCAGTGAGTGTATTTTAAATGATGATTCAATGATTCACTGCTGTCCAACTAAACTCCACTTCCCTTTTCTTTTCCTCTCAGTCTGAACTCTTGGTCCTTTTCTTTAATGTTGTGTTTTATTGTGGTTTGATCTTTTTTTTTCACTGTTTAGCATGTGGTTAACTTTTTATTGTTTTTAAATGTCCTTTATACATAAATATACTTAAAACTGGATTTTACTTTCCAGACATGGTGTCCTTTAGAGTTCTTTATATGAATTTTTAGTCTTGAATTATTTGCAGCTTCTTAACTTCCCCTAAGCTCATGATTTCATGACCTTTTTATATTTTGTTTTATTTTTCTGTCCTTGTAAAGCACTTTCATTCTGAAATGCACTATAGCTTTGTATAAAAAAGGCCCAGATGGTGTGGCAGTAAGGTCGCGGCCCGTGTATGCAGGCAGCCTGACCTATGGCTCCTTTCCTACCTGTCACATCTCTCTCATCCCTGTTTCTAACTCTACCTGCTGTCCTCTTCAAAATAAAAGCATAAAACATCCAAAATTAAACCTTCAAAGAAAAACAAAGTTATGTATAAAGCATTGAGGTCTGACCTGCAGCCTTTTCCTCTGTAATTTATTTTTAGAGAAGCTCTCTCAAAGGTGACACTGGAGAACAAATCAGTTATTTTTGGCACAAATGGTGCCCCGTATAATCGAGTTTTCCTAATGACTAAAAACACTTAAAGTTTCCCCTCACAGTCCGTTACTCTGAGTTTGCTGAATCACAGCACTGATTATTCCCGTGTGGCCTGAACGCAGCATCAGAGCACGGTCCTGATGGAGGTCGATGGGAGCAGCTGCTGAATGAAAACCATCCTGATGGTGTTTCTCCTCCACCGCGCCCTCTTTGTCTCCGCTAACACCATTAGCAAAGTGCATGCTAACTGAGTTAGCTGAAGGATTGGGTGACGCTAACAGCTGAGAGAGCAGGCGGTGCGTTCACTGAACTCTGTCCCCCTCAGCGCTCACATCATTACTCATCAGTCTAATGGAGGGAGGTGTTCTGGACGTCCCAGCGGGCCCAGGGACCACAGGGTTCACCATCATTTCACCAAAGCTGCTATCATCTTCATCAGTATCGTTGACACCATCGTCATCATCATGATCATCATCAACATCAACATCTCTGCTATCATCTTCATCATTATACCATAATTGTTATCACCACGATCATTATCATCATCATCATCACTATCACCATCACCATCATTCTCTTCATCATCACCAACTTCATCATCATCATCATTATCATCATTATCATCACCAACTTCACCATCATTATCATCATCACCAACTTCATCATCATCTTCATCATCGCCAACTTCACCTTCATCAACATCACCAGCTTCACCATCATCATCATAATCACCAACTTCATCATCCTAATCATCACCAACTTTACCATCACCATCATCATCATCATCACCAACTTCATCATCATCATCATCATCACCAACTTCATCATCATCATCATCATCACCAACTTCACCATCATCATCATCATCACCAACTTCATCATCATCATCATCATCACCAACTTCACCATCATCATCATCATCATCACCAACTTCATCATCATCATCATCATCATCACCAACTTCATCATCATCATCATCATCACCAACTTCACCATCATTATCATCATCACCAACTTCATCATCATCATCTTCATTATCGCCAACTTCACCATTATCATCATCACCAACTTCACCTTCATCATCATCACCAACTTCACCATCATCATCATAATCACCAACTTCATCATCCTAATCATCACCAACTTTACCATCACCATCATCATCATCATCACCAACTTCACCATCATCATCATCATCATCACCAACTTCATCATCATCATCATCATCACCAACTTTACCATCATCATCATCAACAACTTCATCATCATCATAATCATCACCAACTTTACCATCATCATCATCACCAACTTCATCATCATCATCATCATCACCAACTTTACCATCATCATCATCATCACCAACTTCATCATCATCATCATCATCACCAACTTTATCATAATCACCAACTTCATCTTCATCACCATCACCAACTTCACCATCATCATCATCATCACCAACTTCATCATCATCATCATCACCAACTTCATCATCATCATCATCACCATCTTTACTATCATCATCATCAGCAACATCACTACTATCATCTTCATCATTATACCATAATTTTTATCACCATGATCATTATCATCATCATCATCATCACTATCACCATCACTATCATTCTCTTCATCATCATCCACATTGTATTCTCACTTAGGGGCAATAGAGTCATCAGTTATCCTAATGAGCATGGGTTCATTCTGTGGGTGGAAGCTGAAGTATTCAGAGAGAATATGTAACTCCACACAGGAAGGCCCTGCCTGAACAGGATCCAAACCAGGAACCCTCTTCCTTTGAGATGACAGCCCCAACCCCAGCACCACCATGCTTTCCAACACTATCATCACCACCATCATCATTCAGCCTGATAGCCAACTAACTGCTAACTCTGGGAGCTGTTAACGGCAGCTTTTGCTTCCCCTTTAAAAAGACACTGTTTAATTCATAAAGACATATAAAGGTAAATGCTCCACTAACTGAGCTGCAGACCAAACGGCATCCCTGTGCCTTTGTGCTGTTTGTGTTTATTTTAATGTTCAACTGTGCAGTCATTTCCAGAATAACCTTTTCTAGAAAGCTCAGACGATCAAACAACCAGGTCAAAGGCAAGCCTAAAACTAGAACTCCTTTAAAACCTTTGGACTGGAACAGTGGTGTTGTTGCTATCTGCTCTAGGTTATGTCTGTTTGTTTGTTTGTTTGTTCTTCTGTCTGTGAAAATCTTGTAATGCACTTTTATTTTTTAAGTAGTGATGTTCTGATGTATGGTGTAACATCTAAGTCATCAATAACTAACTCTGACGGCTCCTGAGTATACAGTTTAACATGGTGTGTATCTCCAAAAGCTTTTTCATTAAAGATGACCACGATGAGACATGCTCAGGCTCCACCCCCTCAGACTCTACTGTATGTTTTAAACAGACCTCGAGCACAAAGATGGATGGGTCTGTGAGAGAACCTGAACAGGTGTCTGACAGTCTCTTTCCTCCTGTAAGATCCGCTATCATGTTTTCAGCGTGTCCGCTCAGCTGCCGTGTTGAATCTGAATCTTTCACAGCTGTGATGTCACAGCTCCCAGCATGCCTCGCTGTGATTTACTGTTTCATATGTGCAGGTCTGTGAGGATCGGGATTAGATTCAGGTCCTGTGATGACGGGGACAGATCGAGGTCATTCGTCACAGTGGGCCAAAGGAAGCCGACCTATTGACGGCCTAAAGTTCACGTGCAAGGATGGAGGGAGAGCGCCAGACTAAAGTAGAGCAGGTGTGATCTGTTCAGGTGGTCCGTGCTGAGGGGACGGGTCTAAAATAAAACAGTGATTCTGTCATCAGCTGCTTCCTTTGCTTTCTCTTCCCTTAAAACATGATCTCTTTTTTTGTTTGGGTTAAAAGTTTCTTTTGTTGTTTAATTGCTATGGGTCTAACCTGGAAAAATAGGTTCAGACATTTCTTTTCAAAACCAGGGCTAAATTCTGGACTAAACATGGCCAAATCACCGGAGAGCTCTGGACAAAACCTGGGCCAAATTCTGGACCAAACATGGCCAAATCACCAGAGAGCTCTGGAGAAAGCCAGGGCTAAATTTGGGACCAAACCTGGCCAAATTACCATAGAGCTCTGGACAAAACCAGGACTAAATTCTGGACCAAATATGACCAAATCACCAGAGAGCTCTGGATAAAACCAGGGCTAAATTCTGGACCAAACATGACCAAATCACCATAGAGCTCTGGACAAAACCAGGGCAAAATTCTGGACCAAACATGACCAAATCACCATAGAGCTCTGGACAAAACCAGGGCTGAATTCTGGACCGGACATGGCCAAATTACCAGAGAGTTCTGGACAATACCAGGGCTAAATTCTGGACCAAACATGGCCAAATTACCAGAGAGTTCTGGACAATACCAGGTCTTAATTCTTAACCAAACATGGCCAAATTACAAGAGAAATCTGGACAAAACCAGGGCTGAATTCTGGTTCAGAACATGGTCAAATCACCAGAGACCTCTGGACAAAACGAGGGCTGAATTTTGGACCACACATGACCAAATCACCAGAGAGCACTGGATAAAACCAGGGCAAAATTCTGGACCAAACATGACCAAAACACCAGAGAGCTCTGGATAAAACCAGGGCTAAATTCTGGACAGAACATGACCAAATCACCAGAGAGCTCTGGACAAAACCAGGGCAAAATTCTGGACCAAACATGACCAAATCACCAGAGAGCTCTGGACAAAACCAGGGCTGAATTCTGGACCAGACATGGCCAAATTACAAGTGAGTTCCTGACAAAACCAGGGCTAAATTCTGGACCAAACATGGCCAAATAATCAGAGAATTCTGGACAAAACCAGGGGTAAATTCTGGTTCAGAACATGGTCAAATCACCAGAGAGCTCTGGACTAAACCAGGGCTAAATTCGGGATCAAACATCGCCAATTCATCAGAGAGTTCTGGACAAAACCAGGGCTGAATTCTGGACCAAACATGGCCAAAACAGGGCCAAATTCTGGTTCAAACATGGTCTAATAACCAGGGAGTTCTGGAAAAAATCAGGGCTAAATTCTGGACCAAGCATGGCCAAAATCAGGGCTAAATTCTGGATCAAACATGGCCAAAATAAGGGCTTAATTCTGGACCAAACATGTCCAAATTACCAGAGAGTTCTGGACAAAACCTGGGCTAAATTCTGGACCAAAAAGAAGCCCTAGATACCCAACATTGAGCAATTTTTTGATTTAAATTAACAAAAACACAGCAAATATCTGCACACTTTCAACCTGTGCATTTCACACAGTCTGTGGTTCTTTAGTTGTTTTTTAAATTTTTACTGAATTATTGGTCCGACTCTTCTCTCCTTAAAAAATTTGTGTTTTTTCGGGTCCCTTTTCTTTGATATCATGGATCACTTAATGTACAGATACTATCATTTTTATAAAAGAAGGGAAAAGTTCTTGACCAGAGCAGGACAAAAACAGTCAAAACAAACTTTAAAACAGTAAGGGCTAAATCTTAGACCAAACCGAGACAAAAAGTTAGCATAAAACCAAAACAGCAACAATATCTGTGCCAACCTGGGCCATCACTCCCAGCATACTTTGTATCAAACACAGGTTTAAATTTGTGCCAAACCAGGTGTTAAAAATAAAGTAAAAAAAAAATCTGTTTCATATTAGGGCTATTGCACTAAAATACTCAGTGTCAAAGTGTTAACAATTTTTTGTGCCAAAAGAGGACCAAAAAAAAAAAAAGAGCAACTGTCATACTCTGTACTAAATCACCAAATTCCAGGTCAAACAGGACAAAAAAAAAACCTTAATGTACTTCATACCAAATCAGGGAATTATTCACTTCCAAATCCAGACAAATCACCAAAATATGCCACACCAAATCAAGGAATCAATCTGGGCCAAACCAGGTCTAGATCACAGATGTTCTTTGAAATATTCAGTGTCAGATTATGGGCACAAACATGGATAAAACACGGTTGACTCTGGACACATCGCTGAAAATTTCACCAACATACTTGGACAAAATCATTGACATATTTTTGGCAAAAAGAGCTAAAACAGTGTACAAAACCTGGGCCATAACAAAACTTTAGCATCAACCTAGTCCCTACTAAATCAAGTACAAAAACCCCAACCTACCTTTGAAGCCAACCGCCTATTCTTGGCTAAACCAGGACAATATCAACCATCTACTTTGAAATAATCAACGTAAGATTACAGATTTGGGGATAAACACAACTGACTTGGGCCATAATCTCTGAAAATGTACATGCAACACCAGGTTTAAAAGACCATCATACTTTTCAACCACCATTGACTAATTTTAGGTTCAAACACCAATATACTTTTTTATTACTTTGGCTACAACTTCTGTGCCAATCCAGGGCTACAAACCCCAACATACAGTGCAATACTCATTGACCAACCCTGGGCCAAACCAGGAAAATAACACCAACACCAAATCAATACTAGTTCTCATTAAAACCAGAACTATAACACCAACATACTTTGCTCCAAATTTGCAACTTATTCTCCACCAAACCAGTGACAGCTTCTGAGTCATCTAAGAACTAAAACCCTAAAACATCCAGCAATAGTCATTGATAATCCTGGGCCAAACTAGGGGAAAACACCCAACATGATTTGTACCAAATTAGAGACAAATTCTGGGCAAAACCACAGCCATAAAACCGACATTCTTTATACCAAATCAGCAACTAATTCTAGGTCAAACCAGGACAGAAAAAAAACCAAACTTTGAACCAAATAGGGACTAAATTTGGGCAAAACCAGTGCTACAAGACCAATATACTTTTAACCCAACCAATGCCAAATTATGTGCCAAACCAGGACACCAAAGTGCTTTCTGCCAAAATATAAAACAATTTCTGTCAAATCAGAGTTATAACACATATGCTGTACCAAATCAGACAAATTCTAGAGAGTAAAAACACCGACAGCCTCTGTACCAAACCAGGGACTTATTCTGGGATAAACCAGGACTATATCCCTGAAGCATTTTGAAATAATCAGTGTAAACACAACAGACTTTGGCCATAATCACTGAAAATTTATGTGCAATACCAGAGGCCTGTACGACGAAGCTGGATTAACAAGGCTGGGATATCTCTCCGTTAGCTGGATTGACTTATCAAGACATTCCCAATCCAGATCAGCTGTACGATGGAGCTGGTTATCAACTCAGTAAGTGCAGCCAGGGTTTTCCAATCTGGATCAGTGCGCGCTCACATAAAAGGGGTGGTGTTTGCAGCGTCTGACCAATCGCAAACATGGAGAAACCCTGCAGAGCAGCACATTTCTCAATAGAGGACCAGACAATCATTCTTAAAAACTATGAGGAATTTAAAGCAATCATCCAGACCAGAAGCAACACTGTCGCCACAGCAAAAGCCAGGAAGGAATGCTGGCAGAAAATTGCCGACTCTGTTAATGCCTAAATTCGTCAGATTATACAATACTAACTCATCAGACAATATAAAGGGACAGCACTCTGATCACTCAGTTTCACTTTATTACGGCACAGACGTTTAAGGCAGAGCTTCCTCAGCAAATTTTGTGTTGTAATATTAATTCCTCACCGTGACGGCACAAGTAGTTGTGTGTTACATGAATCCATGTTCCTGCAGCTATGCCATGTGTGACCATTATTATTAACCTCATTATTTCAGATGCAACCCTAGTGGAGCAAAAAGGACTTGGTAACAAGTGAAGTTCAAATATAAAAACATACATCAAAGGGACGAGTGACAAGGCTTTATTTCTCCACACTGTCTCTGTTGTATGGATGAAATCCCCAGAATTTATCTATCATCTATCCCTAAATATTCTTTCTCTCCTAAGCGCTCTTCTCACGATCTGTGCACCAACGTCTACAGAATGGGCAGGCCATTTTCCAAGAGAACTGATTGGTCAGGAGGCGGTGCTTTTATACTCGCTGATCTCGTATCCAGAACATAACCTGCTCCGGAGAAGGTTAGCCCATCAGCATTAGTTACCGCGGTGATTTATCCCAGTAAGTAGTGAACCAGTGTTGTACAGAAAATCCAGGGTTAATCCTGAAGTTATCTCGATAAAAGAAAAACCAGCTTCGTCGTACAGGCCTCAGGTCAAAAACGCCAACAAACTGGGGCTAAATTTGAGCCAAACCAGGGCTACAAGATCAACATACTTTTAACTAAGTAATTGACAATTCTTTAAATTAATACATTAAAATTGTCAGTGACAAAGTCTGGACTAAACACCAACATACTTTACACCAAGTTAACAACCAGTCTTGGGTAAAACCAGTAAAAAGAACCACCAACTTCACATTACCAAATCATCAACAACTTTTTATGCTAAATCAGGACCAAAACACTGATGTATTATGTTCCAAACTCTGGTCCAACCAGGACTATATCAACAGAAACTCTTGACCTAAACCAGGAATACAACATCACAAAAATAAACACTAATATGACCAGATCTGGGCCTAAAACCTACTGAAATAAATGCAGTGTTCATCATTTACTGCCACCTAGTGGTCAAACGCTCCTTCAGACAGCTTTAATTTGACAGTTTTGTCTTTTATAAATGTTTCTGTGTTTCTTTGTTTTTTTCAGAAATGTGCTGCTCTTTAATGACCTCCAGCCTTTCAGATGAACTCTGCCTGAGCGTTCCGTTCAGAATTAGTGGCCTTATTGAGTTATGTGGCGTCTGTGGCAGAGCAGGACTTTCCCACAGCAGCAGAGAGCGTCTTTATTATTTCTGTCCACTGTCCTCTGGAGATACTCTGAGGTGCATTGTGTTTCTGTGTGCTGCTGCTTGTCTCTGTGTGTCCCCGTGTCTCTGTGTGTTACTGTGGGTTAATGTAACCTGAGTCCTGCCTGACAGGCTCACATACAATACCAGCAGTGTTTCCCTCAGGTTCAGACACGAAGCTACAAGCTACGAGACAAAACTATCTGATCTGATGTCCCAAACCTGATCCTTACACACACACAGATGCAAACACACACACCAGATTTCTAAGGAGAAACCTCCATCGTTTGCCTTACTCTATGAACTTAAAGGAAGGCTGCACAGATTATGTCAGGCCTGTTTTGAGCTTGGACCTGCCTCCAGCTCTCTGATACCCTGCTACAGCTCAGTTAGATTAATGATAAGAACAATAATTCTGTCAAGTTCTTCACATTTTAGTCTGCAGTTGTTCTTAATGTGAAAAGGGCAAGAAAATGGTGTGATATAAATTTTAGACCATGTCGCCCAAGCCAATTATTTGTCAATATAGACCTCAATGTTGCAGTGTCAGTACAGTATCATTACTGCTCCTTTGGTCTCGAGTTTCTGTGAGATCTCAGTGAATTTCAAACAGCAGGTATGTGGTCGCATCGTCTGGTTGTCTAAAGCAGTGGTTTCTAACCAGGGGTCTAGGACCCCCTAGGGGGTGTGTCAAAGATGAAGCCAGATAAAACCCCAACATACCCTGCAATAATCATTGACGAACCCTAGGCCAAACTAGGAAAATAACACCAGCATTCACACCAAATTAGAAACTAATTCTGGGCAAAACCAGGACAAAAACACCAGCATACTTTGAACCAAACGAGAGACCCATTCTGGGCTAAACCATGACTTATATCAGTGATGTATTTGGAAAAAAAACAAAACAAAAAAAAAAAACTCAGCATCAGGTTAACAGCACAGTCAAGGCTAAATCCTAACTGCTGGTGAAGCCCTGGGCCGGATTAAAGTCCTGGTTTATTCAAGACTTTTCTCTTGTTTTAGAAAGTTTGAAGCTGCTGTGTTCCAGAATTTTCTGGAAGTTATATCTAGAAATGAGCCCTGGTTTAATCCAGAGATTAGCCCTGATTATATGCAGACTTTAGCCCTGGTTTGATCTAGACTTTAGCCTAGTTATATGCAGAGATTAGCACTGGTTTGATCTAGACTTCAGCCCTGGTTTGATCCAGAGATTAGCCCTGATTATA
This sequence comes from Cheilinus undulatus, assembly GCF_018320785.1. Classification (NCBI taxonomy): domain Eukaryota; kingdom Metazoa; phylum Chordata; class Actinopteri; order Labriformes; family Labridae; genus Cheilinus; species Cheilinus undulatus. The sequence goes on along the minus strand of NC_054871.1, from coordinate 3,206,802 downwards.
TGCAGACTTTAGCCCTGGTTTGATCTAGACTTTAGCCTAGTTATATGCAGAGATTAGCACTGGTTTGATCTAGACTTTAGCCCTGGTTTGATCCAGAGATTAGCCCTGATTATATGCAGACTTTGGCCCTGGTTTGATCTAGACTTTAGCCTAGATATATGCAGAGAATAGCACTGGTTTGATGCAGATATTAGCCCTGGTTTGATCCAATTATTAGCCTTGGTTATATGCAGACCTTAGCAATGGTTTGATCCAGAGATTAGCCCTGATTATATGCAGACTTTGGCCTTGGTTTGAGCTAGACTTTAGCCTAGTTATATGCAGAGATTAGCACTGGTTTGATCTAGACTTTAGCTCCACTTTGATCCAGAGATTAGCCCTGATTATATGCAGACTTTGGCCTTGGTTTGAGTTAGACTTTAGCCTAGTTATATGCAGAGATTAGCACTGGTTTGATCTAGACTTTAGCTCCACTTTGATCCAGAGATTAGCCCTGGTTATATGCAGAATTTAGCTCTGATTTGATCCAGAGATTAGCCCTGGTTATATGCAGATTTTAGCCTTGGTTTGATCCAGTGATAAGCCCTGGTTGGATCCAGACTTTAGCCCAGGTTTGATGCAGAGATTAGCATTGGTTTAACCCATAATTTAGCTCCAGTTTGATCCAGAGATTAGCTTTAGTTTGATCCAGACTTTAGCCCTGGTGTGATCCAGACCATAGCCTTGGTTTAATCCAGAGATTAGCCCTGGTTTGATCTACACTCTAGCATTGGTTTAACCTGAGATTAGCCCTGGTTGAATCCAGACTTTAGCCCTGGTTGAATCCAGATTCAAGCCCTAGTTTGATCGAGACTTTAGCCCTGGTTGGATCCAGACTTTAGCCTTAGTTTGATATCCCTGCTGTATTAGAATTAGTGGGTCACAGCCGGGGCTAGAGAGGAGGCGGAGGATGGTGGTTTTTACATTTTAGGAATATCCACAGTGCAACCAGGGACTCAAGGCAGCCATACTGTGCTCAGATAGTACCCTAGGCCATGCTTACTCACCACATTCTTCTCTTACGCTGACTGACTGGAATTTTTCAGACAGAAGATTTACCCATGCCCCTGGTAATACGCAAAGACACCCAGAGCACAACTGGGGTTGTGTCAATCCTCCTATCCATCCAATGGAGCCCTCAGCAGCTAAGCCACTGCATCTATGCCTTACTTCAGCCTCAGTTTTTGGCCCAAACATGCCTGAAAGTTCTGCACGGTACTGTAGTCCTGTAGAATCACTGGTCTAGTGTAGTTGTTTTCAATTGCAAACCCCCTTCCCCCATTGAGAAGCACTGGTAAAATAAATCACTCCTTAAATCAAGGCTTAAACACTGGAAAATGGGCTCAAATAAATTTTGGAACAAACTGGGGCAAAAATCAGAGCAGGAAAATGCTCAAACATCCTATCATGTTACACAGAACTTGGCTGAAACATCAGGAAACACTGACTAAAATCAGCGACCAATCCTCGGCCAAACCAGAGGTGCATATGCTGCTAAATCATGCCAGAAATCTGACAACATCACAGAAAGGGAAAAACAGAATTTATCCTGAACTATTAAGTACTATAAAATAAAAGCCCCACTGCAGAGTCCACTGACTGTAAAACTTTAAATATTTGCAGCCTTGTTTCAGTAAAACTGCGGTTCTGACAGGATTTATGTCGGCTGCATTCTTGAGTCGTGTAATATTCTGCTGCCGAATCCAGGATGGTGTTAACGGCTCATACAGCAGCAGTAGCAGACACATGTTCACAGTAATATGACTCCTCTCTTTGTCTCCGGTTACCACGGCGACTCATAATGAAATAAACACCAGGCATGCGAGAGAGTCCCAGTGTAAATCACAGTTTGGAACACGTCTCTTTAGTTAGCTAAGCTTAGCAAAAAGACTGGAGGTGAAGGGAAACTGTTAGCCTCCTGACAACGTCTCCAACAACATTTATGACTTTAGTTTGACTGAACAATCAAACAGGAAACTGTCCCGGGTTTGGTCCAGAGTCTAGCCTTGGTTTGATTGGTACAAAAAGGCTGAGATCAGTCTGGGCCAAACTAGGGTTATTCTGGATCAACTTTCTGGGTAGAACCTGAGCTAAATTCTGGTCTAAACTGTAGGTGGGAAGGTACAAACCAGGGCATGTATCTGGTCCAAACTTGGACAAATACCTGGATACATCAAGGGCCATATTCTGGATCTAGCTAGGGCTAAACTTTGGACCAAACCAGAGATAAAGTCTGGGTCAAACTGGGGATATTGTTGAACATACCTTAAATAAATAATGACCTAAATTCTGGACAAAAGGGCAGGAATTATTTAGCAAATAAGGGCATAATTCTGGAAAAAATCTGGATCCAACCGGGGCTAATCTTTAGATCAAAACAAGGCTAAAGTCCGGATCAAACCAGGGCTAAAGTCTAGATCAAACCAGGGCTAAAGTCTGGATCAAACAAGGGCTAATATCTGGATCAAACCAGGGCTAATCTCTGGGTGAAAAACAGGGCTAAATTCTGTATAAAGCCAGGGCTAAAGTCTAGATCAAACCAAGGCTAATCTCTGGATCAAACCAAGGCTAGAGTCTGAATCAAACCAGAGCTAATCTCTGGATCATACTCAGGCTAAATTTGGATCAAACCAGGGCAAAGTCTGGTCCAAGCCAGAGCTAATCTCTGGATCAGACCAGGGCAAAATTCAGAATCAAACCAGGGCAAATGTTATGGTTCAAACCAGGTCTTCAATCTGGTTCAAAACAGGTGAAAAGAGGTTTCAATCTGTATTTAAAGAGAGTCAAACTCTGGTCAAAACAAGGGCTAAACTGAGTCACACCAGGAATAATGTCTGGATAAAACCAAGGACGATTTTGGATTCAATCAGGGCTTAACTCTGGATCAAACCTAATTTTTTCTCCATATCAAAATAGGATTAAACACTGAATTAAGTCAGGGATGATGCTGGATCAAACCCAACCTACAATCTGAATCACAATAGGTCTATATTCTGGACTAAACCTGTTGTGTCGTTTCTCAAACTGAAACTAGGAACATGTGTGGACCAAATCTGAGCCAAATCTAAATTAACCAGGGCTGCAATCCAGAACAAACCACGTTTTGATTCTGGATCAAACAAGGGTTAATTCTTGACCAAACCAGGGCTAAACTCTGGATCAAAGGAGGACTGGATTCTGGACCAAACCAACAATAATTTGGATTAATTGAGGAGTGAATTTTGGATCAAATCAGGGCTTTTTTCTGGAGTAAACAAGAGCGAGAGTGTTGATCCAACAAAAAATAAAACTTTGATGAAATCAGGGCTTAAATCTGGACTTACATGGGGTTAAACTTTGGACCAAACTAAGGAGGAATTCATTTAAACTTTTGGATCAACATGGAGCTAAAATCCTGACTAAACAAGAGCTAATGGAATAAACCAACAGTGACTCTGTCACTGACAGATTCCTTCATTTTCAGCCCTAAAAACATCCAGACTGTTTTCAGCTTTTAGAAAACACTTCTAGGTAAAGTTACACAGAAAAAAACGTTCCTTTTATTTGAAATACCAAAGACTATCGGACTATCTCTTCATGTCTGACCTGAGAATGAGACAAATGTGTGAGGGGAAGGGGAGGGAGGGGGCCATGGTTACCCAGAATGCCTCAGTGTGTGAGTTGAAGTTGGGGTTAAAGTTCAACATCTTAACACCAGAAAAGAGAGATTTCTCCAAAGTTTGGAGGAGGGAGGAGGCATGTTCTTTGGAAAAGACTCACCCAAAAATCTGCCAAGTGTCAATCAAACCCCCCTTCCCTCACCCCGCCCTCATCATTGACCCCCCCCTCCCATTCGGCCAGAAACAATGCGAGGCTGCTGCTGCTGCTTTGTGTTTCTGATGTGAGAGGTGAAGCCTGTCAGACACTCACACATACGCTGACCCCCACATGTGGCCCCTGTCGGCCCCCGGACCCTGCCTGGTTCTCTGTTATCTTTAGTCCTGTCAGTCATGGAGGAGGAGGAGGAGGAGAAGACTCCTCATCTTCACAGGAATAAAACAAACATCCTAAATTCTAGAAAACCTGAAAAATGTCTTCAAGGCTGCTTCAAGTCCTGGGACAGTCTTCAGTGGAGTCTTAGGCCCCGTTTACACGACAACGTTTTCGAGTGAAAACGCAAAAGTTTTGTAGCGTTTTGGCTGTCCGTTTACACAGTAACGGCGTTTTGGTGCCTGAAAACGGAACTTTTCAGAAACGGGCTCCAGAGTGGAAGTTTTTCAAAATGCCCCCGTCCCCGTTTCTGTGTAAACAGGGAAACCGGCACTTTCTGAAGACGGACATGCGCACTGCAGCTGCAGTAAATATCCATGCCTGAGTAGGCTTATAACGCATGCATGGATAGGAAGCCCAAAACAAAACAAAGATGGCCGACACCAGTGTACTGTTTGTGTTCCTCACTCTTGAATTTAACTGTACTTCTCCAACAGAGTGTTGATTTACTTCACCATCACTTGGATCAGTGGAGATGTATTTTGTGCCTGCACCAGATTCTGACTCGACCCATACGCCGTCGAAGGGCAGCCCGAAGGCGATATTGGACATTGCAAAATCACACCGCCATCTACTGGCCTGGCATGTATACTACATCATTTTTTGTGTTTCCTGCAGTCTCATGTGAACGGAGATCGTTATGAAAACGTTTTGAAATGTCTGAACGCGGAACTTTTTGAAAACAAAAATGGAAAATGAAGCAAAATGTTGTCGTGTAAACGGGGCCTGAAAGTGAATTTACAGATTCTTGGTTCATCAGAGAACAGCTGTAAAGATGATTAGAATTTCTCTAAGGATTTAAAGTTTATCACTGCAGCTCTACATCATTACAGGCATAGTCTAGTTTAAACAGGATTTCTAATTTAGAATGAGGTTTACGTTCTACTGACATTTAAGCTGAGAGTTTCAACACAGGTAGATAAAATTACACCTAAGAGCTGCAAACTCGTCTGTCCAGTGTATTTAGAGATGACATACTTCTCACATATCATTGCTTGCATTAATTCTGGTGCACCAGCTGCTGCTGCTGCTTAATCTCCTCCACCCCAGCCTCCTCTTTTATAGCATAATACTTATTGCACCCTCATATTCAGATTCATGCTACTACGTATTAATTACCTCCGCCAAGGAGGTTATGTGTTTGTTTGTTAGTTTGCTTGTTAGCAACATAACTCAAAAAGATGGATTTTGATAAAATTTTCAGGAAATGTCAGAAATGGCATAAGGAAGAACTGATTAGATTTTGGGACTGATCCAGATCACCATCTGGATCCAGGAATTTTTTAAAGGATTCTTTACTATTAGGAGATAGGGCTAATGGCGAAGGTCTACACTCTCCAAGTGCTTTTCTAGTTTTGCACAATAGATCTACAGTTTTACTTGGCCTGTGATGAGGCCCTCTGAGCCTGTGATGAGGCCCTCTGAGCCTGTGATGAGGCCCTCTGAGTCTGTGATGAGGCCCTCTGAGCCTGTGATGAGGCCCCCTGAGCCTGTGATGAGGCCCTCTGAGTCTGTGATGAGGCCCTCTGAGTCTGTGATGAGGCCCTCTGAGCCTGTGATGAGGCCCTCTGAGTCTGTGATGAGGCCCTCTGAGTCTGTGATGAGGCCCTCTGAGTCTGTGATGAGGCCCTCTGAGTCTGTGATGAGGCCCTCTGAGTCTGTGATGAGGCCCTCTGAGCCTGTGATGAGGCCCTCTGAGTCTGTGATGAGGCCCTCTGAGTCTGTGATGAGGCCCTCTGAGCCTCATCTTCTTGGAAACACAAAGGAATTCACGTCTTTCACATCACATACAGTATGTTTTGCTCTTGCAGCCGGATCTGCGACACCTTGATGCATGTGTTTTGTCCACCTCACTCAATCACTGCATCTTTATCTTTTTCATCAGACAACTCAATATCTGAGTTTCCATCAACAGTTTGCAGTAAAATTTATTCTGCTTCTGAGAATGACTCCCTTTCTTGTCATTTGAGAAAACAGAACAAAATTGAGGAAATAACTACAAATGTCCACTACGGAGGACGTTTTTTAAACACTTGAATACTATGCTAAAATACAGTTAAAATAATTCAGACAATGTTTTAATGTGTTGTTAAGAGACTTATATAAAATATGCCAACAACATTTCAGGCAAAAATTTGCTCAATAAAAAGTATTATGTACTTACTTTTCCTCTTCCCATACAATGGCTTACACTGATGGACACCATTTTCCTTGATGAGAAACAAAAAAGGTACGAAAGCCCCACCCCTTCACATTTGGTATCACTGAAAAGCCCTAACTGTCCTCTGTAGATGTCAAAAGGAGTTAATTCAGTAGTATGCAGTGGGTGGGAGATATTCAGGTTTAGAAATATCCTCCACAGAGGACAAATTTGAACTACTGGTAGTCAGGAGGATATTCTATGGCAGCCTGTAGAGCTCAGGGTTCAACCACAGCTGTGCATGTCTACTACATTATTTTGCCTTGCTCTAATTGGCCCATCATGAATGTGACAGGCAAAACATTCGTCCAATCACCTTCTGAGAATTTTTTGAAAATTCTAAAACACTTAGTATGTGAGGTTTCCCAGATGGATGTGAAATATATCCATGCATCGATAAAGGAACAGTCTGTTCAGTGTGTCAGAATGGTGTTACCACAGAGCACCTCGGTCGTCTGCTTTTAGCACGATGTAACTCTGGCAGCAGTTCTCTTCAAAGAAGTGTGCAGTACGGCAGTAGTTCATGCACCAGTCTTCAGTTAAAAAGAAGTCAGTTACCCAGTTTTAGTACTTTTTGATACACTACTGAGACTAAAGCCTGATTTATGCTTCTGCGTTGCGTCGATGGTGTAGGTACGCCGTCGACGCGACTTCGTCGTTGACCATTCGAAGTTCTGCGTCGAGGGAAAGCGTCGATCTGCAATTCACCGCCATGCTGCTAGGGGGGTGTGGCTGTGTGTGTGTGTGGTTTCAGAGAGGTCACATCCGAATCCTTGTTTATTCTCCGGTCATGGCAACTGAAGTGGAGCGGGTGTGTTTGGAGTTGGAGCTCATCGATATCGCTGAACAATTTCTTTTGTTGCAAATGTTGAAGCGCAGGCGACAGGGAAGACGTTGGCAGAGGTGGTCTGTACGACCACTAAACAAGTCGAGGCTGAGAGTGGGTGAATTTACCACACTGGTTCGCCCACTGAGGGACCTGGATGAAGAAATGACATTGAACCCCGGCTCACCCATATGGGGCAGGGCTGAACCACTACACCCCATGGACCACAGTAAACCTTAGACAGGCTTTTATACGTTGGTGAGAGCTTTGTGAAGCAGGAGGCTGAAAGACAGTTGCTTGGCTGGTTGTGTCACTGTTAGATGGTTAGGTAATGCACATTTACTCCAACGGTTCCCAAAAAGTTTGCACACAAAACGCTGCACATGCTAGCAGGGTCATATCTGTCAATGCATCACAGTGGAGTTTAACTCACAGACCTTTAGGGGGCGCCAAAGCACACCAAACCAAATTCCTACATAGTGTTGCTTTAAAAGTCATTTCTGACACAATATTTTTATTGGTTTGGGCATCAAACTGTACTAGGAAAAGAGAACCTTACGTCTCCATGGTAACCATCAATCACATGACTGAAGCGACAGCGTTACCAGTTTACACAAAGACCTCCACACCAGAACTGAAGGCACCGCTAACAAAAAGCTGCTGACAGAGGACACAGGAGAAAATGAAATACTCTGATTGGTCCACTCTTCCTAAATGTTCATTATAATCTGTACAACTGTGATTCTTCAGCTGTCCAATGGTTTGAAAAGAAAAACTCTCGGACTCTCTTGGAAAATCCCTGAACTATGCCGTGCCCTCCTCCTCCTCCTCCTCCTCCTCCGCTGGTCCTCGGAGGATTTAGGAGTATCAGCGCTTACAGAGGAGGACAGCTGGCCGCCTCTTTATCACCTCTATTAGCTCTGAGTCCGACCCGACGCTTCACACTTCACACTCCGACTGCAGAAAATCCTCCATCTCACAAACACACACTTCCTCTGAATCAGCTTACACACAATTTACTCTCATTTGACTCTGAAATACATGAGAGGAAGGAAATATGAGCTTCATCCCTTCATCATCCCTCCATCATCCTCTCCTCCCCTGAAAACTCTCCTCAGAGAGCAGCAGTTTAAACGTGTCACAGCCACAATAACCCTGGGGTTTTTCATGATTCATATTAATGTGGATTTATTGTCCACTTCCTGCACGTCTGATTTAGGAGTGCATTAAAATTAGGAGTCATAATTTCTACTGGCGTGCTTGGAAACATAAATAAAGGTCCTGGCACCAGTTTGGGGAAATTTCTGAGTTTTATTTACCTATAATTTCAGACAAACTCCTGCAGACAACAAAAACTAAACAGACATGCAATGGCGAAATCAGCACCAGAATGGAGTCAACGCCAACATCAGAAAATTCCCTACCAAAGTTTCATTAAATTCTAAACAAAACAGGGATCAATCCTGGGTCAGATAAGCTCTGATCTAGATCAACTTAGGGACTAAACCGGGGCTAGATTCTGTACTTAAACTAAAGCTCAGTTCAAGAAGCAAACGGAGGTTTAATTCTGGTTCAAAGTTAAATTCTGTTGTAAACCAGGGTTAGATGACTGAATTCAGGCTCAAACTTGGGATGATCTGCCCTGAACTGAACCAGGACATGTCTCTTGTTCAAACCAGGCTTAGTTCTGGATCAGTCTAGAGACACAGCCTGGATCGTACCAGGATGACATTTCAGTGTAAACTGGAAGCAGAATCCGGGTCAAACCAAAGCTTACTTCTAGGCAAAACTGGGGCAAAGTTTTTGGTCAAACCGATGATAAAGTTTGGACAAAGCTAGGGCTGAATTCTGGATCAAACTAAGGGCTAAATTTTTGACCAAACTTACACTAAATTATTAATCGGACCAGGGATGAATTTTAGATTTATAAGAAATAAAAATTCCAGATTAAACTAGGGTTTTAATCCAGATCAGACCAGGAAGTAATTGTGACCAAATTCTCAATCATACTCGGGATTATGTGCACCGTACAAGGCCAAATTTCTGGACCAAATCAGGGTGAAACCACGGATCCATTCCAGGGTGTCAAATCTTGAGCAAACAAGATTTTTTGGTTAAACCAGAGCTTCAATCCAGATTAAACCATGGCAAAATCCTGGATTGAAGCTCAACGGCTAAACTCTGGATCAAACATAAGATAAATTCTTGATTAAACCAGGGCTTGAATCCAGACCAACTCAGGCTAAATCCAGGGGGAAACCAGACTTAAAGTCCAGATAAAAGCAGAGAAATTCTGGACCAAACCTAGGCCTACATCTGGATCAAAATAGAGCTGAATTCTGGATTTAGCTAGGGATAAATTACAGACTCAACCACTGCCAGACTCTTTTCATACCAAGGATACAATTTTTGGCAAACAGAATATTTTTTAGCCCAGAGCTTTAATCTGATTAAACCAGGGCTGAATTCCAGGCTCATCCAGGCTAAACTCAGGAACAAAAAAAAACAAACAAACAAAAAAAAAAAACAGATAAATTCTTGATTACCCAGGGATTGAATCTGGATCAATTGGGGATAAATTCAGAATCAAACCAGATCTTCACTCTAGATAAAAGCTGAGGCAAATTCTTGATCAAACCAAGTTCTACATCAGGATCCAAATAAAGCTGAATTCTGGATCTATAAAGGGATAATTATGGACTAAACCATTGCCAAAGTCTTGATCATACCGAGGCTAAAATCCTGAGCAAACAAGATTTAGTTTTTGGTTAGCCAGGGGCTTCAATCGAGATCAAACCAGAGCTAAATTTGGGGCCAAACAAGAGCTGAATTCTGGGCTACTCCAGGGCTAAACTTTGGATCAAATATGTGATAGATCTGAATTAAACCCAGGCTTAGATCTTGATTAATCAGGCTAAATCCTTAGTCAAACCAGACCTAAATTTCCATATAAAAGCAGAATGTTGACCAAGCCTGGGTTTACATCAGGGATTGACACAGGGCTGAATTCTGGTCCCAACAAGGGATAAATTAAAGACTAAACCACTGCAAACCTCTGGAATTAACCAAGGCTAAATTAGAAACAAAACCACCAAGTATTTCTAGACCAAATTAGGGCTAAATAAATTCTGTGTTAAAGTAGGGCTGAATAGCAAACAGATCATGGGTAAATGAGTGGAAAAAAACTGGGATACAACCCTGAGAACCCTGGACAAATGGGAAAATTCAGACTCAAACCAGAGTAATAAATTTGCTGATTTTCTGCTGGTTCCACTGGTGGGTTTAAAAGCTGCTGACTGGGTCAGACGTTACTCTGATTTGATTTCTAATAGGAAAATTAAACTTTAATCATCTTTCCCTCGTTTTGCTCCCATTCATCACTCTGTGTGACCTCTGCTCTCCTTCCTCCAGGTTTACTTCCTGCTGGTCAGGGTGAAAGCTGATTGGCTGCTGTAATCTCTGTAATATGATGAACCAGGGATCACACGGACAAACGACAGGATTTCTCTCCAAGTTAATACTGCTTCAGGAACGCCACAATCATCAGTCTCTTATTTCTGACAGCAGCAGGAGTGACTGGTATCACTCCTCCTCCTCCTCCTCCTCATCTTCATCCTCATTCGATGGTTTACTGGCCTTTAGATTGTCAGTTTGTTGAATTACTCTGAGAGAGGAGGTCTAAGCTCTGTGACATGAAGGTTTACCTTTAGAGCTGGAGAGGAACAGAGGACTGTGCTGTAGAAAGTATCTGCCCACTTCCTGATTTTAATTTTTCCCCATCATTATTACTTGGATATTTCAGATCATAAAACAAATTTTAATGTTAGACAGCATTAAATCATGAATAATTAGCTGTCATAAACCACATTTTTTTGTAAAGCTGAGTTCAGTTTCACTATCCACACCCAGACCTGATTACTGCCATAGAATCCAGAAACCCCTGAAATAGAACCTGTCTGACAAAGTGAAGTAGGCTAAAAGATCTCCAACACATCATGAAACCATTCAAAGAACGGAGGAGAAAAGAATCATTGAAGTCTATCAGTCTGGAAAGGGTTACAAAGACATTTCTATGGCTTTGGGACTCCAGCCAACCACACTGAGAGCCATTATCCACAACAGGGGAAAACTGTGAACAGTAGTGAACATTCCCAGGAGAGGCTGGCCTACCAAAATGACCACGATTGGCCATGATTTGACAATCAGAATGAGACTGGGCAACAATGGCGTCATGGGAGAGTTCCAAGGCCAAAACCACTGCTGACAAAAAAGAACGCAAAGGTTTGTCTCACACTTTGACAAAAACATCCTGATGATCCCCAAGACTTCTGGGAAAACATCTCATGGACTGACCAGTCAAAAGTTGAACTTTCTGGAACTCTAACCCTTGTTCCTCTGGAGGTTCCACCCACCTTTCCAAAAGTTCCCAACACTGTCCGACTATTTGGTAAAAATGGAGGGAAAAATCCTCAACATGGAACATTCCAACATCTGCCTTTGATAATGTCACCCTTAGAAGCCTTTCATGTTTTTTTTTTATTATTACATCATCTTCAAAGGATGGTGTCATCTTCAAAGGATGACATCATCTTCAAAGGATGGTGTCATCTTCAAAGGATGACATCATCTTCAAAGGATGGCGTCATCTTCAAAGGATGGCATCATCTTCAAAGCATGACATCATCATCTAGGCCACTCCAAAATCTTCATTCAGCTTTTTTAGACCATTCAGAGGTGACCATCATACTACCACCACCATGTTTGACTGTTGGTCTGATGTTCTTGAAGAAATGCTGGTAGTTTGAGTCCAGACTGAATGGGACGCACACCTTCCAAAACCTTTGAGTCGTCAGTCCTCCGAATATTTTCCCAGAAGTCTTGGGGTTCACCAGGATGTTTTTGTCAAATGTGAGATGAGCCTTTGTGTTCTTTTTTGTCAGCAGTGGTTTTGGCCTTGGAACTCTCCCATGATGCCATTCTTGCATAGTCTCATTCTGATTGTCGAATCATGAACTCTGACCTTAAATGAGTCAGTGAGGCCTGCAGGTCTTTAGATGTTGTTCTAGGTTCTTTGAGGACCGCCTGGATGAGTCATCCTTGCTCTCTTGGAGTCATTTTGGTAGGCCGGCCACTCCTGGGAAGGTTCACCACTGTTCACAGTTTTTCCCTGTTGTGGATAATGGCTCTCAGTGTGGTTGGCTGGAGTCCAAAGCCTTAGACATGTCTTTGTAACCCCTTCAGACAGATAGATGTCAGTGGCTTTGTTTCTCATCTGTTCTTGGGTTTTGTTAGATGGTTCCATGATGTGTTGGAGATCTTTTAGCCTACTTCAATGCCAGATGGGTTCTATTTAAGGGGTTCCTGGATTCAACAGGTCCGGCAGTAATCAGGTGTGGGTGTGGATAATGAAAGTGAACTCAGCATGTCTTTTCAGTATTCTATAAACACTTGTGTGTTTTTACAGGAGTGCATGAGTCAAAGTGGCTGCTGACCAGTTTGAAGAAGAGGTTCTGTTATTTGTGCATCATTTCAGGCATTATTCATGTTATTTTCATGAATAAATGTGGAGCAGATGTATAAGATCATACATGATTTAACATGTTGCAGACAGTCTTGTATGTCTGCTGACACATCAAAATAAAACTCTTAGTGTACAGCATACTTCCAATCTACTGTGTTTAAAAGTTCTTTATTTTCTGACTGAAGTTGTTCTGAAAACAGCCAAAGGCGTCCTGACCTTCTGACGTGCCCCGCCTCCTAAATAACCACGGAAACCGTGAGCCTTAACGAGCTCTAAAGAGCCTTAACGAGCTCTCAGATCGTCAGCGAGGGAGGCCCGCAGTTTACCCCCAAAAATATAAAAAAGTGAGCTGAGGTTTGTTAGCAGCCTCGGCCCTCTGTTCTCTCCCCCTCTCCTCCCCCCTCTCTCTCCCCTCCGGTGCGGCTTTGAACGCGGCCCTGCGGCGGCTGTAATGAATGCAGCGTGGCGGTCAGACGCGCTCGCTCCGTGTAAACAGCGACTCGTTAGCACATCAAAGCTCGCCAGGTGGTGGGAGGCCGGGGGGAGGAGGGGGGATGTAGGTTAAACTGTATGATGGCGGGGGGAGTCACCAGGGGGAGAAAACAAACAGTGATGTCGGTGACCTTCAACAAGTTTGTCATGGAGCCATCAGAGGAAATCCTGCCGAGATTTCTCTTTTTATTTTGCCTTTCCGTTCATTCTTTCCTCTTTTCTTTTCTTCTGTCCTGCTTTCTCTGCTCTCCTTCTCCTTTCCTTCCTTTCTTCCTCCTCTCCTTCCTTCCTCTCCTGGTTGCTGTGGGAATGAGCTGATGAAGAGGAGGTAAGACGATGGAGAGGGAGAAAGGAAGGAGGATAAAAGGAGGTAAGAGAAGGAGAAAAGGAAGGAGAGGAGGACTGATGTGTTTGGCTGGGAGTCCCGGGGGGGGCGGGGACATGGCCCGTGTGTTTGATTGGCAGACAGCATGGTCCAATTGAGACGAACTAACGGAGCGGGACGCGGTCACCGGGGCGACCAAGAGAGGTAGTAGCAGAGCTGTCAATCACAGAAAGAGCAACGGGTGTGGATCTGTCAGGACTGATTTTTGGAGCATGGCCACCCTCTCCCATGATGCACCTCTCCACCTGTCACAGTCCATCTGTGTCGGTCAGATCCGCTCAGAGCGCTGACACACACACATAGATCAGGCTTTCTCAGTGATCAGACATTGAGTTAACCAGCTCTATCAAACCCAAAGTCCTGGTTGGGTATCCAGACACAGAGTATTAGGGCTGAGACATAGATGTGTGACACTTTTTAGGAGCTTTAACTCTTGGCACATTTGGTGTACCAGCGTCCTGCACTGGTTTAATTTTGAAGAGTTTAGAACCAAAACCTGACCAGTGACCTGCAGCTCTCCCAGGACCCACAGTCACGACCCACATAAAGCCCCTCACTTTCATTTAAAGTGCACTTGAAATAAATATACTCTCGACCCACAGCTGAGCATTTTCACGGCTCACCTGTGCGTACCTGACTTAGTGCAGGACTCTAGTGTAACAGCATGGCTTCATTCTGGGACATTACAAGCCTAACATTACTATTCCAGAAGTTTCCAGAAACACTTAAACTGGAGATCTATATAACATACAAACATGCAACTTATGTTCACTGGCAATAAAGAGGTTCTAATACAGTGTTACTCAACCAAAGAGAAAAACAGTTTAAAAATACCTTTCAAGAGCCACAAATAGTAACAAAAAATGAGTTACAGGAGGCAAAAATGGTCAAAAAGTGGCAGACACATAGGGAAAAGTGAGCATCAAAAGCAGGAAAAGGGTGTAAAAAAAAGTGGGGTAAAAAAGCGGCCTTTATTGGCAAAAGAAAGCCTAAATGGGCAAAAAAAGGGGAATAATTTTTAAAAAGCTGAAGGAAAACGGACAACAAAGAGATTAAAGTGGCAAAAATGGGTGAAAAGGACCCAAAAAATGAGTAACAGGAGGCAAATACGGTCAGAAAGTGACAAAAACCTAGTGAAAAGTGAGCATCAAAAAGCAGGAAAAGGGTGTAAAAAAAGTGGGGAAAAGTGGCATTTAATGGAAAAGACAACGTAAATGGGCAAGAAAAGGGTACAAATGGTAAAAAGCGGAATAAAAACTGAGATACAAGTGGCAAAAATGGTCAATAAGTGGCAAAAACTCAGTGAAAAGTGAATAAAATCATCAAAAAACACGAAAAGGGTGTAAAAAGGTGGGGTAAAGTGGCATTTAATGGCAAAAGATAGCCTATATTGGCAAAAAGGGGACAAATGATAAAAATCTGAATAAGAATGGAGATAAAACAAGTAACGGGTGGCAAAGTGGTCAAAAAGTGGCAAACACTTAGGGAAAAGTGAGCATCAAAAAGCCTCAAAGGGTTTTAAAAACTGGGGGGAAAGTGGCATGTAATGGCTAAAGATAGCCTAAATGGGCAAAAAATGGGAATAATTGTAAAAAGCTGAAGGAAAACGGACAACAGAGAGATAAAAGTGGCAAAGATGGGTAAAAAAAAACAAAAAATGAGTTACAGGTGGCAAATATGGTCAAAAATTGGAAAAAAAACAGCAAAAACTTAGTGAAAAATGACTAAAATCATCAAAAAACATGAAAAGGGTGTAAAAAGGTGGGGGGAAAAGTGGCATTTAATGGCAAAAGATAGCCTAAATGGACAAAAAAGGGGACAAATTGTAAAAAGCTGAATAAAAACTGAGATAAAAGTGGCAAAAATGGGGGAAAAGGACCAAAAACCCTGAATTAAAAGTGGCAAAATAGTCAAAAAATGGAAAAAAAAACTTGCAAAAACTTAATAAAAAGTGACTAAAATTGTCCAAAAGGATCAAAAGTCTGAAAAGGGTGTAAAAAGGTAAATAAATATAAAGACAAAAATAAACGTTTACAAAGCTTACTGTACAAATGTGGGAAACAAACTGATTCATGTGACTTGCAACAGATCATTTCTGAGGTTACAGTTTCCCTTTTTTAAGGTTTTCTGGGCGAACATTTCAAATTAAGACATAAAAGTTGAGTATTACTGCTTTAATAAAGACTACAGTAAGAAACTGTGAACATCTAAACAGAGCATCCGTTTTTATCTGAGAAATATCTCCAAGGTTAGATCGCTCCATCGCTCCAGGACGCTGAGGTCTTTATGCAGACTTCTGTTTCTTCACGTTTAGACTCTCTGTCTGTCAGGTTTGTTAAAAAACAGTCTGGGGCATCTGCAGATGGTCCAGAATTCAGTAGCTCCTGTTGACCAGAGCGGGTAAATATGACTCCATGACTGTTGGCTCCATGTTGAGTTTAGAGCAGACATTAATGTGCTGCTGCTGACTTATAAACAGTGAGTGGCATTGCACCGTCGTACCTGTCTGATTTGGTGAACTTTTATGTACATACACGCTTTAGAGTGTCCAAAAGGTTGGTACAAAGACGGTTGGTTAGCAGGCTTTTTTCTTCCCATGCACCAACATCGTGGAGCGGTCTACCTGCAGACATGGAGAAGGGTTTCTCTGCAGGCTCAGGACCATAGATTCAGGACCGTAGTGTTACACTCAACACTGATAACCAGCTTATAACACCTTTTAGTCCTTCAAAGAATCCAAACATCATCCAGAGTGAGCTCAGCCAGGATGGAAGAAACCTGAACACATAAACTCATCCTCACCTGCAGCTCCAAGCGCCCCACGAGACGGCAGACCGCCGAGGAACACCTGCAGCTCTCCAGAGACTCATAAAGAGAAACACTGACACGAGCAGTCCCATGATACACAACACACCACACACACTGAGAAAACAACAGAGTCAGACACACTCATCAGGATAATTAGTGTCTCGTTCTCTCCTCATTAAACAAATCAACCAATCAAATCAATCCGCACGGCTCATGACCTCGTTAGCAAACCGCTTACACGCACAATCAGACGCACACGCTGGTTTCACTAATATGACGGTTTAGATCGAGCTGATTGAGATAAAACACAGAGAGTTTTGTTTTTTAATTCAGCAAAATTTATGCAAAACAACTTAATGACATGTTTTTGACTTTTTCTTTAAATGATTTTATTACATATTTTATTCCTCTATGCCTAGGCCCAATTAAAAACTGCTTTCTTAATTTTCTCTTTTATTTGAACATCATGTGTGGCCGGTTAAGTCGTCTTTTTCTTTGTTTTGAATATTCATTTTAGTTTTTGATGAACATCAGCATCATTTCTAAGGTTTTAAATTTCTTTTGCATGATGAACTAAATTCAGATCTTAATTTAAATCTGGACGAGAAGGCCTGGCTCTCAGTCTCCGCTCTAATTCATCCCAAAGGTGTTCTATGGGGTCGAGGTCAGGACTCTGTGCAGGCCAGTCAAGCTCATCCACACCAAACTCTCTCATCCATGTCTTTATGGACCTTGCTTTGTGCACTGGTGCACAGTCATGTTGGAACAGGAAGGGGCCATCCCCAAACTGTTCACACAAAGTTGGGAGCATGGAATTGTCCAAAATCTCTTGGTATGCTGAAGCATTCAGAGTTCCTTTGACTGGAACTAAGGGGCCAAGCTCAGCTCCTGAAAAACAAGCCCACACCATAATCCCCCCTCCACCAAACTTTACACTTGGCACAATGCAGTTAGACAAGTACCGTTCTCCTGGAAACCGCCAAACCCAGACTGGTCCATCAGATTGCCAGATGGAGAAGCATGATTCGTCACTCCAGAGAAGGCGTCTCCACTGCTCTTGAGTCCAGTGGCGGCGTGCTTTACACCACTGCATCCCATGCTTTGCATTGCACTTGGTGATGTATACTTTGGATGCAGCTGTTACCATGGAAACCCATTCCATGAAGCTCTCTACCACTGTTCTTGAGCTAATCTGAAGGCCACATGAAGTTTGGAGGTCTGTAGCCATAGACTCTGCAGAAAGTTGGTGACATCTGCTCACTATGAGCCTCAGCATCCGCTGATCCCGCTCTGTCATTTTACGTGTCCTACCACTTTATTGCTGAGTTACTGTCGTTCCCAATCACTTCCACTTTGTTATAATACCACTGACAGTTGACTGTGGAATATTTAGGAGCCAGGAAATTTCACCACTGGACTTGTTGCACAGGTGGCATCCTATCACAGTACCACGCTAGAATTCACTGAACTCCTGAGAGCGAGCCATTCTTTCACAAATGTTTGTAGAAACAGTCTGCATGCCTAGGTGATGATTTTATACACCTGTGGCCATGGAAGTGATTGGAACACCTGATTTACATTATTTGGACAGGTGAGTGAATACTTTTGGCAACATAGTGTATGACACCAGGTAAAGACTGCCAGTTGTTTATCCCAGTGGTTCTCAACTGGTAGGTCAGGACCCAAAGGTGGGTTGCAGAGCACTTTTCAGTGGGTCGCTATCGTGTGTCTGTAAAAAATGGCGGCATGCCTGCATCAATACCTTTTATTCTATTTTACTTTTGAGATTGGGTAAATTTAAATGTCTCATCAATATTTCACCTCATTTATCTCTCTTTCTATCAGTGAAAAGCTGCTTTCATGATAGTAGGGTTATTTCTAAAGATCTCTGGAAAAGGTGCAGAGATTTCCACTTAATCCCAGCCAGCATGTCCTTGTGGGCCCCACATCAGTTATTTGTGGGCTACAGTATGGGTCCCATGTGGGTTTGTCCAGGGGTTCCATGGTGCCCCCACCTGTGATTGCTCATGTGAACCGCAAGTGTGGATCAGCCCATAAGAGACCCCCATCTAGGGATCCTTGATGTTATCGTATGTCTCTCAGTTGGCCTTGGCTTCAATCTGTTAACCGAAGAGCTCCACCATTCACAACAACAACAGCAGCGCTAGCCTGTCTGCTCAGGAGAAGCACATGCACAAAAGCTTATTCTTATTCTCTAAAAGTCCTGCCCTTCCCAAACACTTTCTATGGGAGCTTTCCCAGATCAATGTGAAATATATCCATGCAGTAGATCTAGGAAACCGTCTATCTGGTGTGTCGGGTTTGTTGAAATTATCCGACATTTTCAGAGTCCAGTTTGGCGTAAAATCTTCTCCACCCCTGTTCCCACGTGTGTGTTGCCTCCCCGTCTCTGGACAGCCTGCTCTGTGTCTCCTGCGTGTTGAACATCTGTCAGGACTGTTGCTCTCTGTAACCTGAGCCGCGGCCGGTGCTGGTGTGTGTTCATGAGTGTGTGGATGCAGTAACAAACAGTCTCAGCAGGCCGACGGCGGCAGCAGGGAGACCGATGACAGGAGCTCAGGGAGGGGAACACATACAGTCCTCCTCTGTCTGTTTCTGTTCACAGGGAAATAACCTGATGAGATCTCCAGAAACAAACAAAAACACTGGATTCATCTGACTGCTGCAGACGTGGCTGTTTACTATCTACATGAGGGATTTAAATGCAATTCTGTTTTATTTCTTCATGAGTCACTGTTGTTGGATCTTTTAAAAACTATTTTATTAACTAATCCTGCAGAATGACTGAATATAATCACAGGGAAAATCTCATTTTCATCAAAACACGCCAATCAGAAGTCGTTTAAATCATTGAACATCCCACCCAAATATTTAGGGCCAGATCTAAGATCCCAATTTGCGTGTACTGATTTGCGTGAACAATCTAGAATTTTGCATTTGGGGTTGGACCGCGGTTTGCGGGTGATTTACTAAGAGTGAATGCACAAATGACGAGATGTGCAAACGTGTTGGAGACACGCCTATTTAAATGAGGGTTTTGCATGTTTCATGGTGGCAGCATGAGAGCCGAACGCGCAAAATGAAATTGGACCTTACAGACTTAGAGGAGTTGATAGATGAAGCCAATAAACACTGAAATGAGCTACAGCAAAGAAGCCGTCGGGGAGAAGAAAAAGAGTTTTCCCTGTTGGATTATGTTTCCTGGATTTGGGTGAGATCGCCTTGTTTTTGTATTTTTTCACTTGGTATACTAGTAATTAGCGGCCGATCACATATTTTTGTTTTTTGGGGGGTTTTTGCTGTGTGGATTTATTGTGGGGTTTTTTTTCTGAGGAGACTGGTGGATTATAGACTTTTGCTTTTGTGTTTATGTGCGTCATAGGCATTTTAAAAAGACTTAAAAGACACTTAAAAGTGCTCGGATAAGGACGAGGTTGCTTTTTCGTTAGATTTGGACTTTTAGTTTATTATGAAATTATAAAGACTGAGATAAAATCTCTAATTTTGTTGTGACCTACTTTTCATTTGAGTTTACGCACGATGTGCACTTATGTTGTGGCGAGGTGTAAATTAAATAGGAAGTGCTTTAGACTCTTGATTATATTAGTTCAGAATTGTTGTTTGTTGCATTTTGATATATTCTTTACTTTAGAAGGTTTTCTATTTTCCTTAAAAATCCCCCCTTGTGTGTGTTTAACGCCAGCTTGAGAAAAGTTAAATGTCAGAACTTCAAAAAGAACATCAGAAAAACAGGACTGGGAGATCCCAGCTGTGATAGCTACGGTACGCTGGAATGACCCAGACGCAGAAAAATGTAAACTTGCAAGGAGTTTTGTCATTGCAGGTACTGCGTGACTCCTTCTCATGGCTGGCTGCAAATCTGTTCTGAGTTCCTCCAACAGCCCAAAAATGGCAAGGCTGGATTGGCGATATGTTTTAATGACTGTTTCCTCATTCATTCCAAAAATGTTCACAAGGGTGAAAAATGCGTTCTCTGCATCCTCTTTCATCATTGCGATGTCTCCGTCTTGCCACAATAACCGCAGCCGTGTGTGTGCGGTTACGCATACAAACAGTTTGCACCTCCCGTCGAGACGTGTTAAATATAGACGCAGTTTCTATGAGCAAAACTGCTTTCAGGTTTGATAAATCGCTTTTCATGCGCTAAAATAATATATTTACATTTTCTCCTCCCAGCACGCACACAATTTTTGTGTAAACACCCCATATTGCAGATTCATTGCGGTGAACGTACTAACTGGATGCAGCCGCGCTATTTTGCACCTCTGAAAGACGCAACCCTTAGCGCGCGCTGTTAAGAAATCAGTTTGTACTTTTTTTTGTGTGTGCAATGAGTTTGCACATGTTTTTATACACGCAAACCTTTAGTAGATCTGGTCCTTAATGTATAAAAAATATTAACCCTTAGACCAGGGATGTTGGACTCATTCACAGCAGGGCCAAATTCTGAATCTGGGTCTAACCTGAGGGACTAACTGGGTCAAAATTTCCCATAAACTGTCAACTTCATCTTCACCAGTAACCGATTATAAAGAAAAAACGTGACATTGATGATAAATAATTTTGAGATGAAAAAGTTAAAATCCTGATTTTTAACAGTTCTGGAACTTCTATTTCTGTTTCAGTGGTATCAAACAGGTTTTAAATGGTTTGATTTTTATAGAACTATATTAAAGTTTATGATTCTATTATTGTTATGTGACTATATAAAATACTAATTTATGTACAGGCCTGGGTTCATCAATGTGATTTTCTATCCCCATGTCCTGTTCTTACTGATTAATACTTCTCGAGGGGATCTGTTGGTGTATTCTGGGCCCACAGCAGACGTTCTTACCGTCCTGATGAGAGTTTTTTTGTTAATTCAGAGCAGACGTGATGATGATTCGACCTGATGCTCACTCTCCTGAACCTGAACAGACCCAAACAGCCTCTCTGTTCCCCGTCTCTGATGAAACAAAGACTTCTCTCTGTTTCTGTTGAAAAATGTGCCGACAGTCTGACCTTGGATTGAGGGGGTTGTGTTGGTGTTTGGGGGGTCCTAAGAGGCTACAGCTGTCCTTTGTCAAGCCTGAACATTAATTATCTTCAAGGTTATAAAGGAATGTCTCCGACTGATGGGACAGGACCGAAACATGTCCACATTAGTCCAGAAAAGTTCTAGTTTATTCTTGAAACTCAGAAATGTCTCCTACTGAGAGGAAGGACCGAAACATGTCCACATTAGTCCAGAAAAGCTCTAGTTTCTTCTAGAAACTCAGAAATGTCTCTTACTGAGAGGACGGGACCTTTGCATTTCTTGTGTAATAATTGAAGATCCAGTCCTGATATTGTCCTGAACAAAAGCGTTATCCACTCAAAAATTGAAAGTTGGTAAAAGCATCGTTGTGCTTTTTCTTCATGTTATATTGATGCCTCCATGCTGACCATAGTGTATGGAAGGCATTTGTTTATGCATCCTTCTAGGTCACTTTTCTGAACACCATATCTAAAGAATGTTTGGAGGGATTTTCCTTCAATGAAATTCTTAGACTTAGAAGGTCAGAGGTCATGTTTGTTTCCAGTTGTACCTCACAGAGACGTTGAACCAGCAGGCAGTAGTTCAACTTCATTTTCTCCTGTCTTATTCTGTATAATGGTGTTTCATTGTTGTTGCTTTATAGCGCTCTGTAATCAAACCCACTTTGCTTTGCATTTAGAAACCTTTAGTTTGACTCTCTGAAACTGTTTCCTGACAGTCAAAGACTGAAGAAAACCTGGAGAGACGGTCGTCCCGAGTGGAGGATCAGCTGCTGCAGAAACACGACCACAGAGGTGTTCATGAACTCAGCTGTGAGTGGATTCAGGTTTCATCAGGCCCGTCCAGACCTAACGTGTCTGGTGGAGGTGGCGGTGGTGGGGCGAGGGTCTTTTCACCCTCCATCTCAGAGGTTCGTCTGAACAGGAAGTAGACGATCACCTTCTGTTTGATTCTCACCCGACTGCCCCAGAATACACGGGAGGACTGGGGGTGTCAGCAGCATGACCGTGACCAATCAATGAGCTCAAGGGGGTGTCTCAGCCCCGCCCACCTCCACAGAGGGAGGAGGGTTACAGAGAGGACACCCCGTTCCCACTGAAACAGTCTGGATCTGAATCCTAAGAACCGTTGGACTGCTCTGATGTTTAATCGTAGAAACCATCATCCATCATGCTGAGACGTCACATCCTGAGAGGCTCACGCTCTCCTTCACGGTCATGATCAAAATAAACATCATTCAACACGCTCACAGGGCCGCCATTTTCCTCTGACATCAGGAGGTAGCCTACTGCTGGGGTTCAGGGCGGCAAAACATGTCAACAGTGGGTGTTTGAAAATGCAATTTACCTGCTACTCAGGCTTGGTATTCCTGAGATTTACTGCAGAGCTGTGCAGGTTGGACTGAGGGATATGGACCAAAAACCAGACCTGAACATCTTTTAGCAGAATGGAAACACAAATTAAAAAAACCTCTTAATATCAGAGGAAAACTTTGATTTGATTCTATTAAAAAATGTAATCTAATCAATTCCTGACTGATACAACAGCAACAAAAGTTTTCGTCCAGTTAAGTCAGAGTGCAGGAGCTGCATGGCTTCTTTCCTCTCCTATGTGATAAATAAATCTGTGGTATTTCTTTAAGCTTTGGTACGAATAAACTGCTGTCAAATGTTTTAATAATGGGATAAAATCCCAACATGACAGGCCTAAATGTGCTTTATTCTTACCAAAAAACATAAACTATCCATTACGTCAGTCCTATCTATTTATTTTAATACGGCTAAACAGAATTCTGATGACCTCAGAGAAGACAGAGTCTTGCGCCCCACCAAGGGGTGCATGGACCCCAGGTTGGGAACCAGTGGTCTAAACTGGAAGTTAGAAACATCCCAGTACTGTATCAGTGCCAACATGGACCCCACTAGGAAACACCAGAGAAGAAGGATATGCTTAATGTGACAAAAGTACAACTAAGATATAATCGTTTATCTGTTTTAGGACTGGGCGGTATTCATTTTCCAATACCATCACAGCTTCTCCATCAGTGTTCATTTTGGCAGCTATTTTTAATTTTAGTTTTAGTCTTTAAATGAAATGCATTTTAGTTTTAGTCGCATTTTAGTCATTTCTACCCTTTTTAGTTTTAGTCTAGTTTTTGTGCATAAAAGGCCTCGCATTTTAGTCTTTGCTTTTAGTCCAAGCATTTATTTTCTTGCCTTAATCTGGTACCAAATCATGGTGGTGTGTTCTCTGCACTCTGTCTAACCTGGGGTCCCTGCTTTCTACAGCTGAGAGGCAGAATAGCTGCAGATGCATTGCATTTTGACAAATTTACCCACAGAGGAGAAATATCACTGATTTTGAATGTCTGATGAAAACTTCATTACATTTTAGTCTAGTTTTAGTCATCTTGACAAAAACTAAACTTAGTTTTTGTCAGTTTTAGTCATCACAGATCTATTTTTGTCAGTCTTACTCTAGTTTCTGTCATGGAAAAAAGGCTGTAGACAAATAGTTCTAGTCATAGTTTTAGTCGACAAAATTAACACTGCTCTCCAAATTTTACCAGGATATACGATATTCACTTAGTGTTTAAAAATCACATTATTTCAACGCTTGCTAGCGTGCACGTGCAAACACAGCGAGGAGAGTGCCTGCCTCTACCAGCGTTTCCTTCATACCCTTAATACACAGGTGTCAAACTCAAGGCCTAGGGGCCAAATCCAGCCCATGGAACGATTATATCCGGCCGCAAGATCATATCATATTTGTATTCTAACTGGCCCACCAGGGTGAGGTCTGCAGATTTCCTCCAGTATAAAAATGTAAACTTCAACTTGATTATTTAAAATATCCTTGTTAAGCCATAACAATCTAAAAAAATAAAGAGTAAGAAAGATTTCATAAAAAGTGAAGAATGTGGGGGAAAGAAATTAATTTGTGTTTTATTTCATATTTTCAAATTTGCGTCTCAAGATTACGAATGAAACTTTTGATTTTGACTTTTCATTTCATACGTCAACCTTTTCAACTCAGAATTTGGACTTTGTCACATTTTCATTTTTTAGATTCCCAATTTTAAAATTTAAGTCATATTTTGACCTTTTCAACTCCTTACTTTGGCTTTTTAATCCCATATTTTGACTTCTAAAGACATGATTTCATTTTTTTCCTCACATTTTGACATTTTAAATGACTAACTTTTACTTTTTCTATCATATTTTGACCTTTTATACTCCCAATTTTGAATTTAAGTCCTATTTTTAACTTTTCAAGTCATCATTTGGAATTCTAGCTCATATTTTGACCTTTTCAACTCCTAATTTTTGGCTTTTTAATCCCATATTTAGAACTATCAGGCTCAAATTTTAAAATTTTATGTCATATTTTGACTTTTAAACTCATGATTTCAAGATTGATCTCATGTTTTCACCTTTTAAAATTATGATTGCATCTTTCTCCTCACATATTTGCTCTTTAAAAACATTTTTTTTTTAATATCGTGTTCTGATCTTTTGAACTAATAAATTTAAATTTTTATCTCAGGTTTGAGCCTTTAAACTTATCATTTTAAAGTTTTTGAATTTCCAAATGAATTTTCATCAGTGCTGGGTTTTTTTTTTATATTTTATTACTGGTGAAAATGAGGTTGATAGTTATGGTTGAATGTTGACCCTGTTAGGCCCTCAGGCTAGACCTGAATCCAGAATCCGGCCCCTGCTGTGACTGAGTTTGACATCCCTGTTTTAATAAAATGCTACAAATCTAAAAAAATGATATCTATGATGCGGTGTGTGCAGGATGGAAGTGATTTATAGATTTATAGATCGTTTTAATACTTAAGGAAAATGAGCTAAATTAGGACGCCGGATCAAATTAACTTCCTCTCCACAAACAGCATATAGGCGCTCTCTTTTACTCCCTCACTTCCTCCCATATGAGGAATAATGATCAGCTGTTATCATTTAGGATGTGAGAATGTGAAGTAGTAGTGTGTTTTTAAAACAGACAGACTTAAAAATGACCAACATTTGCAGGCAAACACTCAAACACTGCTTAAATGGTTCAAAAACATCAGGAACATTTAACTTCTTGTTTCATAGATGTCGGTTTTCTGTCCTCATATTCTGCAGTCAGATTTTAAACAAAAGAGAGAGAGCGACGTCTAAACTGAACAAATACTCAACTACAGCTGGAAACTAGCGAGGAGTGTCACTTTGCGTTCGGTGCAAACAAACTCCTGCACACTTTTTACCTGCACAAAAACACTGGCAGCATTTCTGGGCAAAAATGTCAACCAGGATTTAGAACACAGAGCTGAAGCCTTCAAATGGAGCTGCCCAGGTTTTTGCTGGAAAGTTTGAAACATTTTTTTATTTGAATGATCAAAAATTAAAGACCGATTCTTCAACAATTTACAAATCAAACAAAAACATCAGCAGCGTTTCTGTTCACTGAGGCTTCTGTCTATGAGGTAGTCAGAATAATCCACCACCATTCTTAAATGTCACGTTTGAGAGTGTCATTATTTATCCATTATTTAAATGATCGGCTGTATCAGAAAGAACAGAAATATTTTAATCTTCTTTATACAAATAAATAGAGAAATGCCTGAGCAGCAGAAATAAGTCGGTTTCATTTAAAAACATGTTTGATTCTAACGAGGAGTGACGGTTTCTTAAACCTAACAAACAATAATTATAAAATGCAAACAGACTGTAAATAAATGATTAAAATGTTTGAATAAAGTTTGAAATAAAACCTCTCAGAGAGCCGCCTGGTGACGGGGCGGAGGTGTCCGAGGTGTCTGAGGTGATGGTCGATGAGGGCTGTCAGGGGTGTGGGTGGGCAGTTAAAGGTCAGAGGTCAACAGCGTTTGATTTGTCGCTCTCTGGAGTGTGAAACGTGAAACCTCACAGCTCTGCAGAGACGGACTGAGCGCGTGCAAACAGACGCCTTATTTTAGGAGAATCCTGCTGTGGGAACGAGGTTCCTTCATCAGCAATTCTCCAAACTCTACTCTGGATAAAAAAAAATTATTTATTAAAAAAATCAGAGGAAAGATTGCTCCTGATCTGATCTGAGGTCAGACATTCACTGATGCACACAAAGAGCACAAAATTTGATATTATACTTAAAGAAGTGTTGGATTCTTGTTTATAATGGATGTTAATAATCAAATCAGTATTTCACTGATGAATTCTGATGAACAGAGATTTCTTTATTCGGTTAATTCTGAGGACAATCCGGGCCGGAGTCAGGGTTTATTGGATGTGGTTTTAGTTTTCATTCATCACCTGCATTATTCCTCAGGTTGACCACATGTGTTTAATTTTTACCTCCATTTTTTGTTTCTGGGGATGTATTTTGATAAGAAATATGAATTTATAAATCAGGAGTCTCTCATGTTTCAGCCCGTCCTCAGGTGGAGGTCGCTGCTGTCAGGACAGGACCAAAGACGTCTAAAAGGACGGGTCGGCAGACCGCTGACTCGAGAATATTCAAAGAAACTGGAGCACACGAGTCACTGACTGCAGTTTTAATAAAATGTAAGGGACTAACGTTACCACTGCGTCCTCAACAGGGTCAGACGGTTAATATGAGTTTCACCCTTCACTATGACTGACAGGAGTGTTTTAAAATGTGAAACGTTTGTCAATACGGACAAAAATAAGACTTTAAATATATAAAACTAAAACCTTCATTTAATTTTAATACTAAATATAAAAACATTTTACTGAAGTAGACAAAATTTCAAATTTTACACTTGACTAATCCTTTAGTTTATTTTTAAAAAATCTATAGATCTTATTATTTTGATTGATTATGTTTTTATTATTATTTTTTGATTGATTATAGATTTTATTATTTTGACTGACTATATTTTTAATGATTATATTTTGATTGATTATAATATTAATAATTATATTTTGATTGGTTATAGATTTTACTATTTTGATTGATTATAATTTTAATTATTTTATTTTGATTGATTATAGATTTTATTATTTTGATTGATAATAGATTTTATTATTTTGATTGATTATAGATTTTATTATTTTGATTGATTATAGATTTTATTATTTTGATTGATTATATTTTTAATTATTATCTCTGACTGATTATAGATTTTATTATTTTGATTGATTATAGATTTTATTATTTTGATTGATTATATTTTTAATTATTATCTCTGACTGATTATAGATTTTATTATTTTGATTGATTATAGATTTTATTATTTTGATTGTTTATAGATTTCAGTTTCTGTAACCCAATGGTTTTGCATTTTTTTTATTCTAAATATTTATAATTTTTAAAAATACTTTTACCTGAAAGTACAACATGAACTTTTTCATGCATTAAAAATAAATCAAAGATGACATTTACACAAATAAAACTAAAAACAGGAAAGTTAAGGATTGAAAACTTGAAGATTTTCTGAATTGTATCAAATTAAATCTAAAACTTAATCTAACGTTTTAAAATGTTTGAACAGTTTCCAAAAATATCATTCTTTCATTAAAACAAAAGTTGACATCATAAATATCAGATTAAAGATAACACATCAAGCATTAATATTTTTAAATGAAATTTTAGGACAACAAACTTGAAGAAATATGTTCTATCCTTCTGAAACTAAATCTAAATCAAACTTTAACATGTACAAAAATCCAACATTTATAAAGATATCAATAAATGTTTGTATATATTCATTAATCCTGATATTTTGTTGTTTTCCAAGTTAAAATTTTGTCTCATTTTCATTTATTTCTTCTATTTTTGCATGAGATGATCCTTTTGCTTGCATAAAGAATGGCACATAAAAGATGGCGTCTACAAGCCTGGAATATTCTGAAAAAGGAGAAAATCTGAGTTTGAAAAAAAAATGGTCAAAACTGTTAAAAGTTAGTGGTAAAATAAAATTTTATACCAGGAGGGTTTCAATACAACTTTGAGAATGAGGGTCAAATTATTTTAAAGAAATTCTTTTATAAAATTATTTGTAAATCTCAACATTTAAGGTTTCAGTGTGGAGCTGAAGACCAGATCTGGGTTTTCATAGTGACCCCGCTGCCCCACAGAACCATGGGAGCATCAGAGGGGGGGTCTGCAGGATCCAGGGGGGGTCAGAGGGGGTCTAGAGGGTCCGAAAGGGAGGTGGATTAGTTCTACTTGGTCGAGCGTCCCCCCCCTCCTCTTTGTCCCGGCTGTCAGCGGTCGATACGCTCCACCAATCACACGTCGGCGTCAACAATAGCTGCCATCATTCCCAGAATTCCCTGAGAGGATGGAGAGGCTCCTCCCAGAGATCCTAGAGCGGGACGAACTCTCACTCTGATCTGATCTGAGAGGAAATCACCTCTGACCGCTCGTCACTCAGAAACACGTCTGCAGACTCCTGGAAACCGGTCCAAACTGGTCTGAGGTCTCTCTTGACCGTCTTCATACTGGGTTTGATTCTCAGCAGAGGAATTATCGTCAATATCAACGAGTGAAGATTTAATAATTCAGGGATAAGACGACTGAAAGATTTAATGAGAGGAACATCCAGAAACGTCACATTCTTGAAGTTCTTTTTGTAAATCTGACTTTTTTTTTTGTCATGGGATTAAATTAAAAATATTTTGAGATGCAGATTTGACCCAAGGTGGAGATGATGAAATCTGACGGGTTCATCCTCTGGAGAGCAGGAACATTTCAGACAAACGGAGAACTTCCTGCTCTTATGCATGCACATCATGGCTGACGTGTCGGCTCTGCAGTCCCTTTAGAAATGAGTGCATCACGGTGCAGGATGTAGGCTAGTTACACGACTGGTAGATGTAAGCTAACGAATGAAAAAGAATGAAAGCTTAAAGACCACCTGAAAAAAAACAGAAACGATGACGTCTATAACCCCAGCTGACGTGCTGAGTCTACACAACCAGACGAAGACGTAAATACGCTGATCAAATTAGCTGATGGGAGATTTACAAGTCAGTTAAACTATTTACCTATCATTTTGTGAAAACACAGGCTTGAAATCCCGCTCTATGATGTTTTCTTAAACTGTAAAGAGCCTCCTGCCACTAGAAGCCACTGTAGCTTCAGTTAATGGCCGCTGCCTGTCTGAGCTTTCCTCTGGCACTTTACCGTACGCTAATATGAGAAGCTCAGCGGTAGCTTGGCGGTTAGCATGGTAGTAGGAACAGCGCAGTACGACAGACTTATAAGTAATAAATGAAAACTAAGTGGGGTGTAGTCTGTCAAGGGTTAAGCTCATGTATAACTACTCAACAAACGGGATAGTGAGTTTTATTGGTGCTCATGTAAGGAAGTGATGAGCAGACGATGCTAGTTCACTGAACAGAAGGGCTTCTCATTGTTCAGTTTGCTAGCTATGATTGCTTTAGGTTAAATTAAGAAAGGCCTGATATTGCTCTCTGCCTCAGGCCTCCACATAACAGCACTGGACCACAATCTAATTCCTCTCTCGTTGCCGTCAGTTCTCATTATCCCAGCATGCTCCTGGTCTCTTTGGTGCTCAGCAGCTTTATAATGACACCTCTGAGGTCCATTAAACGCCTATGAATACCTATTTTCTTTTCCTTTATCGACAACACCGCCATTATGATCCATGTTCATAAAAGTTTAAATGTGTTTAGAAACAATGGGACTGCAGGACTGGCTGTGCTCATGCCACATGTATTTCTTCTTCAGGTCTTTTCCTACAAACTGATTCACCTGGGTCTCCATGCACGCTGCTCTGTAAGAACAGAAACAGCCGCGGACTTTTCCCCTCATAAAAGAAGAAAAAAAGTCGATAAAATCCCACTAAACTCCTCCTCAATCAGCGCTGTGTCACTCTAAAATCATTTCTCCTTCTCTGACCGATCCTCAGTGTTGAACCCGTGAGGTATGGAGGGGTCTTGTGGTCCCTTCAGGACCCCCGGCCGGTCTTATCAGCACCCCGACACGGCCTGGATTACACGACCCCAGTGGCTGCTGGGAGTTCTGCTAATCTGACCGCTCATTAATATTTAACACAGACTCTGCCAGAGGACTGGAGCTCCTCCGTCTCAGCTCTGCGTCACGGTTGGACAGAAGCCACTGTTGTTGTTTGCCCATCTGATCAGCCAATCAGCTGCAGAGTTTTCTCCTCTCTGCTCCAATTAAGCTAATGAGCCTGACAGTCTAAGCGCAGGGAAAAAATGACTGGGCAACTGACCTCAGAGTGACCTCACTGTGCACTAGTTTATAGACTTCATCATTAAACACTAATAAACGATCATTAAAGTGTTGTCAATGACCATATTTGGAGAAGAGGGCGGAGCCAGAGAGAGGGGGTGTTCCCTTGCAGCTTTTCTGCAAATAAAATTAAGCTTTAAACAACATATTCTTACTGAAATAAAACCCAACCAACTTCATGACATTTTGAACATGGTGGCAGTGTATTAATAAAAAGAAATGCAATACCACTGTGCACAACCCTATTTCCAAAAAAAATGGGACACTGTGTAAAATGTAAATAAAAACAGAAGTCAATGATGTCAAATTTCATATTTGATTCACAGTAGAACATAAAAGCAGACAGAAACTGAGACATTTAACCATTTCATGGAAAAATATTAGCTCATTTTAAATCTGATGGCAGCAACACATCTCAAAAAAGTAGGGACAGGGCAACAAAAGGCTGGAAAAGTAAGTGGTAGTGATGGAATAAAGCTGGCAGAAAATTTCACAACTAATGAAGTAAGAATTGTCGATTGATAGAAATGTTTCTCAACGTCAAGTAGTGAAGACTTTGAATCTCCCACATCTACAGTCCATAATATCATCAAAAGATTCAGAAAATCTGGAGAAATTTCTGTGAGCAACGGACAAGGCTGATGGGGCCCTCAGGGGCCACTGCATCAAAAACAGACATGATTTTGAACTGAAATCACTGCATGGGCTCAGGAACATTCCAGAAATCATCGTCTGTCAGCACAGTTGGCCGTGCCATCCACCAATGACAGTTAAAGCTGGATCATGGAGAGAAGAAGCCATATGTGAACAGGATCCAGAAACACCGCCGAAACAGACGCCGTGTCCTGTGGACTAAAGAGGAGAGGGAGCATCCAGCTTGTTCTCCTGGCTCAGGTCTAAAGCCTGCATCTCTGATGGTATGGGGTTGCATTAGTGCCTATGGCGTGGGCAGCTCTAACATCTGGAAAGGAACTATCAATGCTGGAAAGTAGAGAGAGCTTTTAGAGCTACATATGCTCCCATCCAGACAACGTCTCTAGCTGGGTTTCCATTACAGTTTTTTGCAAAATAAAAGCAATAGTACATGTAACCAGTTGCCCTTTGAATGCGTTTCCATTGAAGGGAGTTTTGGGCATAGGCCTTGCAATTCTCGTAAAATCTCATCTCACGTGAATCCACTGCAGGGAAGCTTGACGCTCAAAACCTGTTGGTGTTGGTACGGTTTTGGTTACATCTACGGCGGTTGCCTTGATAATTGTGAACAAAAGATGAAGGCAACTGATGATAATTCAGAGGTAAAGTCTGCATGTATGGCAAAAGCCACATATATGATAATAAGAAAAGTCTCGTCTCCTCTTCTGTCCACACGTACCACGCTATGTTGTCTCGGAGTGACTGGTCATGTGACACCATACGTCATGTCCCGTGACTTATAAATGTGGAAAAAGTGTTTCCATTCCACTTTTGCAATATATGTCTATATTGAAACACCTGAAAAACCTCTTCATGAGAGGAAATTGTGCATTTCTAAGGGTAATGGAAACGCAGCTACTGTCAGGAAAGGCCTTGACTATTTCAGCAAGACGATGCTTAACCACATACCACATCCATCACAACAGCATGGCTTCACAGGACAAGAGTCCAGGTCCTGAACTGGCTTGCTTGAGTCCACACCTTTCACCAACAGAAAACATTTGGAGCTAAGCTGACACGACAGATGGATTTGTTTCACACATCCATCTGGGAAAGGAAACGTTTGAGAAAAGGCAGAGGCTTTGAAAAAAAACTTGGAGTGTGATTGGATGAACGTTCTGTCTGTCACATCTCTACGGGCCAATCAGAGCAACAAAACACGTGACGTAGCAGCTATGGAGCTGTGCGTGTGCAGCTACTGGGAATAACGTGAAACATGGCAACTGTAGACATGTAAGTACTCGACTTTATCATTTTTGCTGTTCTTTGTTCTTCTTTTAACGAAGAAACGCGTCAAGTTCTGATAAAACTGGCGTTTCAGCAGCATCCACGCTAATCTCTTCCGCCATAATTGCACCAGCCTCTTGCTGCTG
The DNA here is from genome assembly GCF_018320785.1 of Cheilinus undulatus. NCBI lineage: Eukaryota > Metazoa > Chordata > Actinopteri > Labriformes > Labridae > Cheilinus > Cheilinus undulatus. Next base: position 3,174,143 of record NC_054871.1, on the reverse strand, counting down.
CTTGCTTACGTCACGACTCTGCCGCACCTGAAGTACTGCCCCTGCCCCTGATTGGTCCAGTCACTTTCTTACCGGGGCCCAAACTGTTCAGACGGGAGCTTTGCAAGATGGATTCGCCAGTGAAGAACAAGGAGACGGGCATATCCATCTGCTTTGCAAGGTTAATTTGAAGCATCAGAAAGGAAAAATCCAGTAAAGAAGATAAGAATGGGACAACATTCCTCTCCCATCAGCTGGTCTCCTCCCTTCACAGACATTTACAGATTGTTGTTAAAAGAAAAGGGGATGCTACACAGTGGTAAACATGACCCTGTCCCTACTTTTTTGAGATGTGATGCTGCCATCAGATTCAAAATGAGCTAATGTTTTCATGAAATGTTAAAATGTCTCAGTTTAACATCTGAAATGTTGTTTAGTTTCTATTGTAAATCATAAATGGGTTTATGAGATTTGACAATCATTGATTTCCGTTTTTATTCACATTTTACACAACGACCCACCTTTTTTGGAATTAGGGTTGAAAATACCAAAGCACCAGCCCACAGGATCACCTGGATCTTAAAGGGACAGAGAGCAAAACTCTGATTGGTTTGAGCCCAAACACATCCATAAATAATAACGCTGTTTCCTTAACGTCTTTGTGCTCTGGTTTCTCCAGTAGAGTCGCCCCCTGGTGGACATTGTGTTCACATTTACGAGCTTACACATGTACACCTCTCTTGCTTATATTCCTTTAAAAAATGGATTGGTGTCCCCCTGCAGCATCCTGGCTCCTGATTGGTCAGTTGGCCTCATTCATAATTCAGTCAGCATTTGTTGTCGCTGTGACCTCTGTTCTCATCAGAACACGAGCCGCTGCATGCTGATTGGTTGTGACTGCTTCCTGTTTCTGATCAGGTCACGCTCCTGAACATCACGACTCGACTCTGTTTGATAAACTCTGTCGGCTTTCACAGGATTTAACGCTCCGGTACGTGCGACGCTCTGCGGCCTCGTTAATCCAACAGGAAGTGGATTTCCATCCTGATTGGGTGGAGGAGGCGGGGTGTGACGGGGCGCTGAGGCGGGAGGAGGAGGAGGAGGTTTAAATTCTGTTTCACTTTCCGCTGAAAAATCTGATTTATGAGGCAGCCAGGCGCCAAATCCTCCTTCACCATTTCGACTCAATGTACAGAGACTGAAGACAGAGGAGGAGCTGGAGACGAAAACAAGCTTCACCTTGACTGATTCAGTGGCTCCTCCTCTACCTGCCCCCAACTCTACGGAGGCCCAAAGAGGACACAAGGGAGGGGGCAAGTTGCAGGGTTATATTGATGAACTGAGTTTAAAAAATCTGGTTCATTGTTGAGATATTTCTATGATTATAGTCGCGTCTGAATCTGTGGTAAAAGTCGCTATTCATCAAGTCAGCAAAAGGTCAAAGCGACTAGTCGGTTCGGTTTAACTGACAGCTAAAGCCCTGCACGAGGAGAAAGGAAAACTTTTAAATTTATGCAACAGACTCTGGTGCATTCAGTGAAGCAGCATCCAAACAGTGTCTCAGAGGGAGAGAGTAAAGATGCATCATTCTTGTTATGGAGTCAGAATGTCAATCAAGTCGATCAATACTCAGCTCCCGTCAGCCAGCTGTCAATCAGTCAGTCAGTCAGAGCGGCTCTCTGCACGCGGACCCGTCTGCAGTCTGAGCGTGCTCACGTTTCATCCTGATGAGTCGAGGTGAGTTTACACCTTCAAAGGGAACTCATAAAGTCGAGTAAAGGAAAGGCTTAGTGTTCAGTACGTTACCGTATGAAGACACTGTGGTGACATTAGCATAGTCATCCAAGCATCCTTGATTTCTATATGAAATGCTAGCTTTGTGTTATGTCTTTGTGTTAAATTCCAAATATTATCCCCAAATGTTCAGCTCATGACCTCCAGAATAACACCATCAGAGACCTGGGGCATCTTCCCACAACATCATGTACAAATTTACATTAAATCAAATTTTGAAGGCATTATTTTTATTAAAGCAAAAATCCAGGGGTCATAATTTTTAAAATGAGAGAAAAATGTAGGGCTGCACGGTGGTACAGGGGTTTAATGCTGCATGGGAAGAAAGTTCCTGGTTAAGATCCCCATCAAGGCCTTTCTGTGTAGAGTTTGCATGTTCTTCCTGTGCATGCTATTTTCTCTCCAGGTACTTCAGCTTCCTCCCAGCACCACAGACATGCTCGTGGAAGAACTGGTGACTCTAAATTGCCCGTAGGTCTGGGTGTGAGCATGACTGGTTATTTGCCTCTATAAGTCAGCCCTGTGATTGGGTGGTGACCAGTCCAGCAGTTAGGTGTGTGAACACCCTCATAGTTCTGATTGTCCTCATAATTCTGACTGTCCTCATAATTCTGAACATGCTAATAGTTCTGAACATCCTCATAAGTCTTAATGTCCTCATAGTTCTCAACATCCTCATAGTTCTGAACATTCCAATAGTTCTGAACATCCTCATAATTCTTAATATCCTCATAGTTCTGAAGTCCTCATAATTCTGGACGTCCTCATAATCCTGAGCATCCTCATAATTCTGAATGTCCTGAAAATTCTGAATGCCTTCATAGTTCTGAACGTCCTCATAATTCTGAATGTCCTCAGAGTTGTGAATGTCCCCGTAATTCTGAGCATCCTCATAACTCTGAACATCCTCGTTATTCTGAACGTCCTCATAATTCTTAACGTCCTCATAGTTCTGAACATCCTCATAATTCTGAATGTCCTGAAAATTCTGAATGCCTTCATAGTTCTGAACGTCCTCATAATTCTGAATGTCCTCAGAGTTGTGAATGTCCCCGTAATTCTGAGCATCCTCATAACTCTGAACATCCTCGTTATTCTGAACGTCCTCATAATTCTTAACGTCCTCATAGTTCTGAACATCCTCATAATTCTGAATGTCTCCATAATTCTAAAAAACTCTTGTAGACATGTAAATTCTGCAAACTGTATTTTTTTTCTAAAATGAAAAATCAAGTGTGATGTGGAGAAAATACACGGTAAAACACTTAGAACATATTCTGTTAATTTTGCAAATAGAAAGACCTTGGTGTGTCCCTTCTGGCTTGCTGTATTTCTGTAGACTTTCAGTCATAAAGCGCTTCGGTTCTGGTTTCATTTTTACGGAGGATCGAGGCCGCCAAGCTCAGAGATTTTCTCTCTCTCTCTGATATCAAACGTGGAGATTCTCCTCAGTAAAACCTGATCTCCTACAGCTGAACACTTCAAGCTCATTTTTCTGTCCGACTGTAAATCTGTGTGGAACGACACGAAGCACGGCAAACACAAAACACGCCGCCGAAACCTTACACTGCATTTTATCTCTGCTGTGGGCTCAAACATCAGAGGAAAAATAAATGTGATCACCTACCTTCAGACGAGCAGCGAGACAGGACGACAGCAGGAAGACACCCAGAAAAGAAACAGAGAAGAAGAAAGAGTTAGAAGCATGTTCACCACATTTCAGGATACAGACAAAAGCGAGACAAAGATCAAAGGAGGAGCTTTTCTTTATATGTAAAAAAAAAGGTTTAAAATCAGTTCAAGAGCGAGATTTCTACATTCAATAGAATCTTTCAGACTTTGATATTATTCTATGAATGCTATCAAAACCACAGCAACAAAAACAAAAGTCCTTGGCACCAAATATTAAGTCGTTTTTTCTTTACCACCACAAAAAGCCATTTGTTGTTGTAATCTATCAATTTCACTGCGACCAGAATAACAACAACTTTTTTATTCATTTACAGAGCTTTTCAAAACAGAATTTCAAAGTGCTTCACATCATAAAAACAGACACACAATAAAATTAGAACAAAGGAATTAGAGCAGCAGAACACCCTTAAAACACCAAAACTCAATAAAATACAATAAAACCCAGACCACAGGAGGTGATCAAATAAGTGAAAACCAGTTCAATTCTTCAAATCTAGTTAAAACTCAATATAATGCGATAAACTGGGTTAAAAGTTAGACCCAGACAAAGTGCACTATCAAAAATATGTTTTTGAGAGAGATTCAAAGAGCATAGAGAAAACTCCAGTCTGATCTCCTCTGGTAGATTGTTCCAGAAAGTTCAGCCCCTGACCGAAAGGTACAGGCCCCCCTTGGTCCTCTGCCTGGATGGTGCAACAGTTAGCAGACCCTTGGCTGAGGACCTCAGGGTCTGAAAAGGCTTGTACAGGGAGTGGAGATCAGCGATGCAAGTGGGGCCCACTGGCAGCCCAGCAGATTCTTTTTGCAACTCTCCCGCTCTTTGAAAATACAAATATAACGTGTGCTACAGCAGCAAGAAGCCCTGATTCTCAGGATTCTCACCATGTTAACCAAATAAACACTAATAAAAGTGACACTGCTCTTCTGATCATAATATTCCATCAAAAACAGTCCTGCTGCATCAGAAAGAGTCCACACAATCTAAACTCAGGGAAATATTTAGTTCATAAACACAGTTACATCCATTAAGATCCATGGACTGTTTTTTTAAATCAGCAGTCCACTGTATTTGCTGTTATAATATCTTTCTTCCAGGCAGTTTTGAGCTTTTTTATATAGGAAAGTGTCTGCCCCTCCAGCTTGCAAACTCCAAATAGAAAGGTAAGACTGTAGCATCAGTCTGCAATATTATAAAATTCAAAACAAGACTAGGGTAGAGGGGACATATTATGCAAAAATCACTTTTCCAGGCTTTTCTAACACAAATATGTGCCCCTGGCCCGTCCACAATCCCCTCAAGTTCCAGAAAAATCCATTCCCTCTCCCCCTCTCTTTCTCAACCTTTCAGAAAAATGTGTGCTGAAACAAGCCGTTCTCAGGCCCCGTCCACACAGAGACAAATTCAGGAGTATACGCAAAATGTTTTTGTCGTATCGGCGTTTCACCCACATGGATTGTAAACGATACTTTTTTGTGTTCGTGATGCGGAAGCTACTGAGCTTGTTACTGCTTTTACAGCAAAATCTGATGCTCCTTTACCACCACTGCGAAACGCACACACACTATGTTCTTAAATCCAACATGGAGAGCAACCAGAAGGGCAACTAGAAGAAAGTTTGTGTCAGTTTTCTGTGATCTTTTTCTCTCTTTTGGTGCATTTCCGTGGCAGTGTTACAGCGTCACGTACAGGCCTGGCATATGCACTACAGCGTTTTCAGTAGTTTTCAGTGGTTCCATGCTTATGCAGATATTTCCTGAAACGATCCCGTCTTTATGGAAAACTTTTTCAAAATGAAACAGCAATTATCGTTTTCATCTCTAGGTTGACGGGGCCTCAGATTTTACACCTAGTGACCTCACATGGGGCATAAGCACCCGCCCCCAGGTTTGGTTAGCCCTCCCCCACTTGCAGGAAAGTCCCGCCCTCCTCTACTGATCCTCTCAGCTACCAGCTGAGATGCTGGATAGCTCAGTGGGTTACCCTACTGACTACAGTCTGGGAGATTGATGGTTTAAATTCCAGTCAGTCCTAAATTTTGGATAAAAGTGTCTGTAACATCAGGAATGCTGCATCCATTTCCTGAGAGGGGCGGAGTCAGACAGCTCATTAACATTGAAACAGAGGGATTTTTAGACATGCAACAATCCAATACTGGAGTGTTTTTTCAGCAACAAACTTCACAGGCATGTTTTGGGGACCTCTGACACCAATATAAACTTGTCTTAAAGGGGTAAAATATGTCAACTTTAATGTCAATACTACTGAAGAACGGCATCAGAGTGTTGAGAGTGTTTTACAAACAGTCTCAGTACTCAACTTTATTCATGAAGCACATTTCATACAAAATAAAGCATGTTGGCAGTTATTCACAGAGAGCAGACAGGCAGGAAATGAAATTAGAAACGGACAGATAAAACCCTTAAAGACTTGGTGGTAGACTTATTTTACATCGCTGGGATGGCAGGGAGGCGCTACGTTAGAATCCAGGCTGCTGCCCCTCTGTGGTAGCTATGGTGACTCTGATTGGCCAAATTAGCTGATTATTTATTCCATTATATGTGGACCTTGATCTGATCAAGAATAACAAATCAGTGCTAACAGCCATGAAAGAGATCAATGACACGAGAAGTCAGAGACAGTTTCTAAAGACTGTAATCACTTTTATTTTAGTGTTTAAATCTTGTAAGAATGAAACTGAGAGTACTCAGCTTGAATCTAAAGAGACAGCAGCAGCTCTCTGATCAAACCCCGGCCCTCATCGTGGACTAACAGACGACTCGGACTGTGTGAAACAGCAGGAGAGAGTCAGCAGTCAGTAAAACTCTAATAAACCACACCGTGAGGACGCTCTGATCACATCCAGATGTGAGCAGCTCCACTCCAAAACCCCCTCCCCCCTCTCTCTCCTCTGATTGGACGGCTCCTCTCTCGTGCTGAGCTCTGATTGGATGTCCTGCATCCCTCGGCCAGCCTCTCGGTGAATTCTGACGGTGTGATTAAGTGAAACAAGAAGCTGCTGTAGGTTCAGAAACTCAAAGAAAACACACTGTGCTTGAACAGTGAGGAGCTGGATTTAAATAGCTCTTAGATACACCAAACCTCCTGTTTTTATTTATTTATCCAACAAAACAGAAGTGCATCACTGCTCCACCTTTACAACAACTTTAACACAGAGGCTGAGAGGGTTAGGGAAACCCTCTCTGCAGAGATACAGTCAGAGTTCTTTGTCTGCACTCTCTTCTATGTTAACGCTCTGCACACCCAGGTCTAATGACACATCAACACTGAGTATTTTTACCTGACATGGAGGAGCTTGGACTAGACAAGGCCAGGGTGAATGCAGCACTAATGCTTAAAGCCTTCAAGTCACACTGATGGCAGGAAAAGACTGGAATATTCTTGGGTACATTTGTTAAGTTTTGTCCAATAAGAGTTACAGAAAACTTGGAAATGGCTCGAGAAGCTCATTTGGAGGCAGGAACATTATAACTCTGTGTTGTCGGTGTTTTGAACTGTTAGGCTGAGATAAGTCTCTGTAGTTGAGAAGTGGATCACGTTTGTCCGCTGCTGGGCCGTCTTCTCTCTGACTTCTACGACTCTGGCAGGGAGTTTTCTACAAAATGTTCGCGCTCAGGCAAATCTCGTATTCTGAGTTAAGTGTCTTTAGGAGAATTTTTAAATCCTGGCTTTTCAACAACACTGGGCTCACGTCTTTAGCGGCGTGTTGTGTTACCGTCGCCGTTATCTCGGAGTCATCTTGTTGCGTATTTTAACAAATACCACATAAGTTCGACCTCTTCCTTTTTAAAGTTGAACCCTTGCCAGATGACAGATCCCACACCGTGTCCATCTCTGAACGCTGTTGTCTGCTAACTCGCCACGCTGCTCTGTTTACCCATAGTGTTTACCTCCTCTCTCCTCTGTTGATACAAAAACGCACATGTGCAGAGGAGAGTTTTCTGGGCGAGCGGGGGAGTGAGTGCTCTGTTCTGACAGATACGTTCAGGGACAATGGGAGAAGCAAAATATATCGAGTGTATATATCTCCCACCACTACCTGAGACTGTAGCGCATTTTAATGAAGCGCAACTTTAAGTGTTTCTAAAACAATAAAACTGACTGGATGAACGATGTTTCTGTTATTTCAGTCATTTAAAATTTGCAGCTTTAACATATTTCAGTCCTCCCTGCTAAGAGTCGTTGCTTGATGTTCTTCAAAGTTCTGCATTCAGACTAAATAGTAAGGACATCCCTAATGCAAAAAATGATTGTAGGCCTGATTTAATCCCACATTCTTTAATAGTTTGGCTGTTGTGTTAAAGTTTAGACTACAATCAGAGCTGTTTTAAAGACAGAGATCAGTCCAGAGGAGATCTAAATGAAGCATGTACCACAGATGTAGCCTGATGAGAGCAGCGAGGATGAGCAGCAGACGCACAGACGTCACTCTGAACTGAATGCACGGAGCTTTCTGGAGATCACCAGTCTGTTAACAGAGACTACAGTCTGCACAGATCTTCTCTTACTTCAGAGCCAGACTAAAGAGCATCATAGCGGATCATCAACTCAACGCCTTTTTCCTTCAGCTGAGCTGAATCATGCATTTTTCACTTGTGGAGCGGTTTTGGCTGGCAACGTCACTTTTTAACAGCTTTTCTCCATCATTATGTCAAAGTATAGATTATAAGAAAACAGTGATAGAATGATTAATAAATTATGTGATTACAGTGTAGTTTTTATATGAAAATTAACTTATTTCGAGACAGATTTATGCTGTGTCTACACCAAGGAAAATATTAGGAAGGTAGTAGAAGAGAAACAGACACAAATATCTACGCTGTATGTCTGGAAGAATGAATTTGACTCTCCATGAGCCTTAGCAGGCCCGGACCCAAGAGGAGGGGTGGGGATCATCGCTTAACCCAACTATGGACCGAGGGCCACATCAGGCAAGTCCCAGGCTACGGTAGAGGATCTGACCTCTGTAGTCCACCTACCGGTGCACGGTAACTGCCTGGAGCTGGAGAGCATGTGTGTAAAGCCTTTGTTTTAAGAGGAACTACAACATCCAAATCACTCCTAAAGGTCACATCTTCATCTGAAATCCTCCTCATGCAGACGTGGCCTCGGACTTTTCTTCTTCTGCTGCTGTTTTTCTCGTCTCTCTGCAGGGTTTTTTGTCCTCCAGCAGCTGATCCTCCATCCACTATAACTCATCAGGTGGAGTCAGGTGGGACGGCTCATTTCCTGCTGGAGGTGAGAGGTTTAATCTCAGGATAAAAAACCTCATCCTTCAAACAGAACCCAGGGCCTCTCTGACCCAGAATGCACTGCTTCCTGAAAGCAAGAGCTCTGAGGGAGTGCCTGATTTAAGATTATTCTGTTCATCTGTGGATTTTTCTTTCAATTAGCAAGTCATCTTCTTGTTAACAGAATATTAGAAAGAAGTTTAAAAAAATCTCCAAAAACACAAACATGATTATGAATATTTAACCGCTGGATTAGAAAACGAAAGCAGAGAGAATTAATGAGGTTTGGATGGTTTATATTTGAGCTTTTATTTCTGCTGAATGCCTCAGCAGTTCAGCTGTCAGTCCATTTCCTGCCGTGTTAATTATCTTGGGTCGCTAAATGGCTCAGAGGTTATATTTTTGTTAGCACCGGTGTTAGGAATTATTTGGTATGGTTTCAGTCGTTTGATATAAAATGAAGGATGGTCTCCTCTGTCATGTTTGAGCTGTGATTCTGCACATTCAGACACAGGAGAAGAAGAAAAGCGTCAGAGAGACGAGCAGCAAAAAGCGGGTGGCTAGAAGGATTAGAGCGAGAGAGCGAGAGAGAGAGAGAGCGGCTTCAGTGTCTGACAAAGAAAAAACGAAACATGAGCGAGCAAAGGAGGCAAAGGTTTTAGAAAAAAGAAAAAGAGGGATTCCTCGTTTTTCACTTCTGTGACGGCTAACCACACACACAAACACACAAACACACACATGCACGCTCACAGACAGGATGTGAGGCAGTCAGTCTATCAGACCTGACGGTAAAATCAGTCGTCTGATCCTCTAAAAGTTACTTCAAAGAAAAACCTGACACACTTCCTGGGATTGTACGAGCTCCTTTATGAATATAAAACACGCTCTAAAAACACATTTTCATGATTTAACAGAGATTCTCTTTAAAGTGAGTATTAAGGTCGACACGTTCTTTAAACTTTTTTGGTTCCACGTGTTTGAAAATGATAGAACTTTAGTTATCTAGATGATAGATAGAACCTAAAAGTAGCTCAGCTTAAAGAATCCACATCTACTCCAGAAGACAGCAGGTAGAAGACAAAAACTCTTTTGCACGGTGTTTGATTCAAACTAAATTTCTGCACTGCTGCAGATGTTCTTGTATAATTAGGACACCATGCATGAGTTTGCATGCATTTTTCTTTGGTGATTAAAAACTCATTTGTGGTTCCCAAAGGGGGGGTCGGGACCAGAGGTGGGTAGTAACGCGTTACATTTACTTCGTTACATGTACTTGAGTAGTTTTTTTTTTTTTTTTTTAATAAAATCCTACTTCTGACAGTAGTAACTGAGCAAAGTACTTTTTACTTCTACTCCGTTATATTGGGCATTCACTGGTCGCTACTTTTCCGTATCTAGAATTTATTTTCATGAATCCTAAAGAACCCAGTGTAGCGCCAGCGCTGCAATAAGCATATCCATTTTTGATTGGCCATAGATTTGAAATATATATATTATAATATAATATAATATAAGAAATATGCATATGAAACCTGTGGAGTTACACTAACATTTCACACATTCATCATGTTTCCGAGCGCTTTTTCGTTGCAGGGATGGTTTTGTAAAAATACACAATAAAGCGTACACAACAAAAACCTTTATTAATGAGACCACGGGTATTTGCAGCACTTCCTACATTGAAATAAACATCATCACGTTGTGGGCATGACATGTCACATGATTCTTACGTGTCCCTACCTCATAGACTCCCCCCCTCAACAACAGGAAGTGGCGTTGCTCTCATTTCACCCCTACTTTTTTACAAAAACACTCAGACACACAACCCACACACACCAGACATCCATCACACACCTGTGACACACTTCCACACATATGTAGTTATGAATTCGCAAAAACCTCGGTAGTGCCAAACAGTTTTAGCGCTGGCGTGACGCTTTCGAACTAATAACAGCGTCAGATAAAGACTCCAACTACTCATCTGGCTCGTTTGTTTTTTACAGGTTACAAAATTGACTACATCTCAAAAAGCAAGTTATGTACAGAATCCAAATAAATTTCCTGTGGTTCCAAAGGATATTGTGCAACTTCTTTACATTTACAAATGTGAGGGACACAGCTATGCAATTTCTGTGTTTTTAAATATATGTGAAAAAAACCAATTTTTTTTTTCATTTGTAAGCAATTTATTGTAGTAGTTAAGACATAAGTCGATACATATTATTAAAACTTGGTATATAAGGGTTATATTGATGTAAAGCAAATAAACATACTCCCAAAAATGGCACTACAGTATGTAAAAATGTAAGAACATGTCCTGGCCGACTTGCACAATGGTACATCTTAAAGGGTTAAGTATTTCTTTACACTCAGCTGAGCTCTCACAGCAGCATGAGGTCAAATCCTCAGCACCACAGAGGAAAAGGAGGAGTGACCCCTCCCCCTTAACAACAGCTGGAGATGATGGCTGAAGATGTAATACCTGCTTCTCCGTCAGAGGAGCGTGTTCAACCCTGGACCAACATCAAGACTCTTTGCCTTTCAAAGGATGAGGAACAACAGCCACATAATGTGCTGCCTACTGTGTCTACCGACAATGGTGGAAATGTCCAGCTCCAAAAATAGCACATCAAATCTAAGAAAGGGTGTTATGGTGAGTAAGATAAACAAGCTAACGACTGCACTGCTAGTTAGCTAAACGTATAAGTTCAAGGCCCCGTCCACACAGAGACGAAAATGATATATTGCCATTTCGCTTTGAAATAGTTTTCCATAAAGATCGGAGTCATTTTAGGAACCACTGAAAACAACTAAAAACGCTGTAGTGCATATGCCAAGCCTGTACGTGGCGCTGTAACGCTGCCACGGAAATGCACCAAAGGAGAAGAAGATCACGGAAAACTGGCACAAACTTTCTTCTAGTTGCCCTTCTGGTTGTTCTCCGTGTTGGATTTAAGAACATATGGTGTGTGCGTTTCGCAGTGGTGGTAAAGGAGCATCAAGCTCAGTAGGTTCTGCAGCATGAATACAACCCTGTAGCCCGCCATTAATGTTTTGGTCGGATGCGTGCAGGCGCCTTAAGGGAGATACGCAATGTGTGACGTAGTTGTTTCAAGAAAGATGCGGATAGCTGTCCACATGGAGACGAAACAGTAGTCGTTTATGGATTTATGCACTCTGGGACCCGTTTTCAGAAATGCTGTTTCTGTGTTGATAAAACGCCAATATGACAAAAAACTTTTGCGTATACTCCTGAATTCATTTCCGTGTGGACGGGGCATAAATCTCTGTTCTAACTTGCAGACTGCTAAGACACAGCTGTGTCAGTGATAAATGACGTCACGTGTCCAACCACCTCTGCAGCTCTGCCACAGATGTGATTTTACAAGCCATGATATAACGCTACATCATAGGTGATCCTATTATCATGTGTGTGGCATATCTCTGATATCAGTGATTATATCTAACATGGTTATACCGTGGGGCTAGTGGGCCAAAGTTGACTTTGGTTTGATAAGTCAGTTTGGCTTGCCAAATTTGTTGAGTGATAATCAGGATAAAAATTCATAAATTGGAGCTAAAAAGTGAAAAATTCAATAAAAAGGGCAAAAAGTCAGAAATGAGGACAATTCACAAGATTAATTTCATAAATATGAGCCAAAAATCATTAAAACATGATAAAATAAATGTTGATTGTTCTCTATTTCCATGCCAACAACAAGAGAGACTGGACAGACATCAGCTGAGGAAATGTGGATAAGATCAGAGTTTAATGAGCTAAACCAGGACAGAACTGGACTGAAACAACCTGGACCACTTAGTGCAGGGGTGTCAAACTCAAGGCCCGGGGGCCAAATCCAGCCTGTGGAACGATCGCGCAAGATCACATCATATTTGTATTCTAACTGGCCCACCAGTATGACGTATGCAGATTTCCTTCAGTATAAAAATGAAAACTTCAAATTGATTATTTAAAATATCTTTGTTAAGCCATAAAAATCTGAAAAAGTAAAGAGTACGAAAAACGTCATAAAAGTGAAGAATGTGGAGAAAGAAATTAATTTGTGTTTTTATTCCATATTTTCAATTTTGCATCTGAAGATTACGACTCAAACTTCTGATTTTGACTGTTTATTTCATACTTTGACCTTTTCAACCCATGATTTGGTATTTATGTCACATCTTTATCTTTTAGATTCCCAATTTTAAATTTTAAGTCATATTTTGACCTTTTCAACTCCTTACTTTGGCTTTTTAATCCCATGTTTTGACTTTTTAAAACATTCTTTCTTTTTTTTCTCAGAATTTGACATTTTAAATTCATAATTTTTACTTTTTATATCATAATTTGACCTTTTAGACTCCCGGTTTTAAATCTAAGTCATATTTTTAACTTTTAAAGTCATCATTTTGAATTCTAGCTCACATTTTGACATTTTTAACTTCTAATTTTCGGCTTTTTAATCCAATAAATTTGACCAATCAGACTAACAGTTTAAAATTCGAAGTCATATTTTTACTTTTAAACTCATGATTTCAAATTTGATTTGATTTCATATTTTCACCTTTCAAATTTATGATTTCAACTTTCTCCTCATATATTTGCTTTTAAAACATAATTTTTATATTTTTAATATCATGTTCTGATCTTATGAACTAATAAGTTGGAATTTTTAACTCAGATTTCAGCCTTTAAACTTATCATTTTAAAGTTTTCATTTCTAAATGATTCATCATCAGTGCTCTTTTTTCATATTTGATTACTGGTGAAAATGAGGTTGACAGTTATGGTTTAATGTTGACCCTGTTAGGCCCTCAGGTTAGACCTGAATCCAGAATCCGGCCCCTGCTGTGACTGAGTTTGACACCCCTGGCTTCGTGGAAAGGGACCATACAAGAGCGGCTGTCCAGGCTTTAGACAAGGCTTTATTTTAATTCCTGCGACTGTTTCTCTCTGAGTTTTTTAACCTTTGTTGCCTGAATATTTCACCACTTTCAGGACATAAATAGAGCTTAAGAATTAAGTTTTTTAGTTTTTGCATTTTGATTATTTGTCATAGTCATAAACATCTCAAATAGGGCCTTTTGGTAGAGTTTCTCTGTGCAGAAATCCCTACTTGCCCCCCGTCTGGAGTTCTCTGCTGCTGCGTGACGTCATCTCCTCTTTGACTTGTATTCATGTTTCATCTTAAAATTAAGTTTTTAGCTAATAAACACAGAAGTCAATTAAAATGAGACACTAAGTATAAGAGAAAGAAACACTGCTGTTGAAAATCTGCTTTACATTTCCTTTGAAAACTTTAAAATGTCCAGAAACTGCGTCTTTGAGCAGCAGAGAGAGAGTAGACATCCTGCATTACTGAAACTGTTGTTCCAGATATTTTTACACACAGTGACTAAACAGCTATAAAACACACAAACAGCACAAAAACACCCAAAACAACCAGTTTTTTTTCTAAAGACTCCTCCAACCACACCAACATCGGTGAATGCAGAGTTATCGACCTTGAAGCTGGATTTCTAGAGGCCGATGTGACCACAGGAGAGGAGAGGAAGGAGCTTAATGGAGCGAGTAAATTTCACCACTTTTTCACCAGCTAAGGCCAGGGGAAGGACGGAGACACAAAAGAGAAACTCTATTTATGCTCACAAGAAGAAACTAACCCCTACAGGAGGAGACGTCCTCTGCAGATCCACATCAGTATGGCAATCTGAGCACGCACGTCTGCATGTAAACTGGATTATTAGAAGGATGTTTAGCTTCTTCAGCCATGAAACATGTTAAAGTATATATTTTTAAGGTTGGTGGTGAAAACTATTCAGACGGAGCAGAGGAACTTCAGGGAGTGCATGAAGACAAAACTTTATCGACACAGAAGAATCTAAGCACAGATATAAAATTCAACTCATGTCATGATTTACAATATTGCTGCAATGTATTTAAACATGCCCCTTCCCCTCCTCCTAGTGCATTATGGGAGCTGTGTCCGTCCCGGTTCAGACCCTCTAATCTCCTCTGATTCATTAGCGTCCCTGCTGCTGCCTGTTTGTCAGAAACCGTCCCGTATAAATGTGGCGTCTTACCACAGCGGGCCCCCCAGCAACCAATCAGGAGCCAGGGAGGGGGGGTGCATGGGACAGAATTAATGAAGAGGAGGATCATCTTCAGGAGGGGGTGAAGAGGACGAAGAGCAAGCCATGACAAGGACACACAGTTGACACGGTGCAAAAGCAGTTCACGTAATACTGAACTACACTGATAGTACTCAGAGTATCAGAGCAGGGGCTCTCAACCTTTTCAGCCCAAGACCCCCAAAAGAAAAGGTGCCAGAGACTAGGGTACCCCCAGAGCCATGCACATTCTAGAATAGTCATGTGCAAACAAGGCCATCCATGAGAGGGGATAAAGAGGAGAGCTTTCTGGGGCCCAAGGAGGTCAGAAAAATCACGGTCCATTCTGAAGTTAAGCTGTGATATCCATATTTTATATTTAACCTGAATAATAACAACCTTTATCAAATAAACAAACATTTTTTAAATGGTTTTGTGCAATAGTAAATAGCCTTCTTAAAAACGTGAGTCCCTTTTCTTAAAACAGAATTAAAAGAGGTAAAAATGGCAAAAATAAGAGGAAAAGGTGGTGAAATTGGATTTTAAAAGTAGCAGAAATAGTATAAACTGGCATCAAATTAGATAAAAGTGGCAAAAACTGTAAAAAATGGGTTTAAGTGGCAAAAACGGACATGAAAAGTGTAAAAGGGGATTAAAAAGTGGCTGAAACTGGCAGAAATGGGTTTAATGGGCAAAAATGGGCATAACATAGTTAAATGTGGCTAAAATGAGCAAAAATGGGTGTTTGACATGGTTAATAGTGGCAATAATGAGTCAGCAGAGGCAACAATTAACAGAAAATGGCAAAAACTGGTTTAAAAGACAGAAAACAGGCAGAAAAAAAGTGGTGGAAAGGGTTTAAAATTGGCAAAATTGGTTTCAAGTGGGAGAAATGTTTAAAAATTGGTCAAATTGACGGTAAAAAGGGATGAAAACAGGTTAAAATTTTGCAAAAACTGGAATAAAGGGGCCAAAGTGTTACTTAATCATGGCATCTGGAGACCCCCTCTCCTGACCCCCATGTTGAGAACCACTGTCCAAGAGTACTGACAGAACACAGACTCTAAACTACACTGATAATACTCAGAGTATCTGAGCAGTACTGACAGAACACAGACTCTAAACTACTGAGATAATACTCAGAGTAACTGAGCAAACTGACAGAACACAGACTCTAAACTACACTGATAATACTCAGAGTATCTGAGCAGTACTGACAGAACACAGACTCTAAACTACTGAGATAATACTCAGAGTAACTGAGCAAACTGACAGAACACAGACTCTAAACTACTGAGACAATACTCAGAGTAACTGAGCAGTACTGACAGAACACAGACTCTAAACTACTGAGATAATACTCAGAGTATCTGAGCAGTACTGACAGAACACAGACTCTAAACTACACTGATAATACTCAGAGTATCTGAGCAGTACTGACAGAACACAGACTCTAAACTACACTGATAATACTCAGAGTATCTGAGCAGTACTGACAGAACACAGACTCTAAACTACACTGATAATACTCAGAGTATCTGAGCAGTACTGACAGAACACAGACTCTAAACTACTGAGATAATACTCAGAGTAACTGAGCAAACTGACAGAACACAGACTCTAAACTACTGAGACAATACTCAGAGTAACTGAGCAGTACTGACAGAACACAGACTCTAAACTACTGAGATAATACTCAGAGTATCTGAGCAGTACTGACAGAACACAGACTCTAAACTACACTGATAATACTCAGAGTATCTGAGCAGTACTGACAGAACACAGACTCTAAACTACACTGATAATACTCAGAGTATCTGAGCAGTACTGACAGAACACAGACTCTAAACTACACTGATAATACTCAGAGTATCTGAGCAGTACTGACAGAACACAGACTCTAAACTACTGAGATAATACTCAGAGTAACTGAGCAAACTGACAGAACACAGACTCTAAACTACTGAGACAATACTCAGAGTAACTGAGCAGTACTGACAGAACACAGACTCTAAACTACTGAAATAATACTCAGAGTATCTGAGCAGTACTGACAGAACACAGACTCTAAACTACACTGATAATACTCAGAGTATCTGAGCAGTACTGACAGAACACAGACTCTAAACTACACTGATAATACTCAGAGAATCTGAGCAGTACTGACAGAACACAGACTCTAAACTACTGAGATAATACTCAGAGTAACTGAGCAGTACTGACAGAACACAGACTCTTAACTACACTGATAATACTCAGAGTATCTGAGCAGTACTGACAGAACACAGACTCTTAACTACACTGATAATACTCAGAGTATCTGAGCAGTACTGACAGAACACAGACTCTAAACTACTGAGATAATACTCAGAGAATCTGAGCAGTACTGACAGAACACAGACTCTTAACTACACTGATAATACTCAGAGTAACTGAGCAGTACTGACAGAACACAGACTCTAAACTACACTGATAATACTCAGAGTATCTGAGCAGTACTGACAGAACACAGACTCTTAACTACACTGATAATACTCAGAGTATCTGAGCAGTACTGACAGAACACAGACTCTAAACTACTGAGATAATACTCAGAGTATCTGAGCAGTACTGACAGAACACAGACTCTAAACTACTGAGATAATACTCAGAGTAACTGAGCAGTACTGACAGAACACAGACTCTAAACTACTGAGATAATACTCAGAGTATCTGAGCAGTACTGACAGAACACAGACTCTAAACTACTGAGATAATACTCAGAGTAACTGAGCAGTACTGACAGAACACAGACTCTAAACTACTGAGATAATACTCAGAGTATCTGAGCAGTACTGACAGAACACAGACTCTAAACTACTGAGATAATACTCAGAGTATCTGAGCAGTACTGACAGAACACAGACTCTAAACTACTGAGATAATACTCAGAGTATCTGAGCAGTACTGACAGAACACAGACTCTAAACTACACTGATAATACTCAAAGTATCTGAGCAGTAATGACAGAACACAGACTCTAAACTACACTGATAATACTCAAAGTATCTGAGCAGTAATGACAGAACACAGACTCTAAACTACACTGATAATACTCAAAGTATCTGAGCAGTACTGACAGAACACAGACTCTAAACTACACTGATAATACTCAGAGTATCTGAGCAGTACTGACAGAACACAGACTCTAAACTACTGAGATAATACTCAGAGTATCTGAGCAGTACTGACAGAACACAGACTCTAAACTACTGAGATAATACTCAGAGTATCTGAGCAGTACTGACAGAACACAGACTCTAAACTACTGAGATAATACTCAGAGTAACTGAGCAGTACTGACAGAACACAGACTCTAAACTACACTGATAATACTCAGAGTATCTGAGCAGTACTGACAGAACACAGACTCTAAACTACTGAGATAATACTCAGAGTATCTGAGCAGTACTGACAGAACACAGACTCTAAACTACTGAGATAATACTCAGAGTATCTGAGCAGTACTGACAGAACAGACTGAGGACAGACTGTAAAGATGAGGATGCACAGGGGCAGCAGCTCAAAGCTCTCAGACAGCAGACAAAATTTTCTTCCTTTCTTAATCCTCATGAGGAACAGCAGTTGGTTTTTCATCTTTTTGGGGGTGTCCAAAAGAAGTTCCTCTAAGCTCTAAGACTATTAGACTGAAACCTGTTGTGTACATAGGGAACATCCATGTCTTCCAGTTAACTTTCAGGGTTTATGGTGACAAGAAACAACAGTCACTGATAAAAACACTCAGCACAGTCGGTGATCCATGCCAAGCTCACTCCAGACCAAGTCTTTCTAGTCAGTCTTTGCACAACCACAGCTCAGTTCTGGTCCAGTCTGGTCCAGTCTGGTCCGGTCTCTCATGTCTATCAGAAGCACCGCTCTGCTCTGCTCCACTCCAGATACTCCAGTGGATCTAACTTCAATGGAGACTACTGCCTGTCTACCAGTCCACATGGAGCAGATCAATGGCTCAACGGCTGGTACAAGTCCCAGGTCATCAGTGGGTCAGAGGGTCATGGAGGTAACACAATGCCATAGATGAGGATAAGTTCATCTAGGAGGTAAAAAATCACAGGATTCTACAGGATATGTCACATCTTTGTTAGGAATAAGCATGATAGAGTTCCTCTTCCATTCTTTTCTTTTCTCTTTGTAAATTGTTAGACTGGTTTTCATGTGGGAAATAACTAATGGGTTAAACTGTGTTGGATGTCTTGAATGCACCATGACAGCAGTACGCACAAAGCTGCGACTGTGTCACCTTTAAATGACGTCAGAAGACTCAGGTAGTGGGGAACACTGCCACTGAGAGGAGAAGACGCCAACTTGTCAGCGGACTACAGCAAACTGTTTCCCACGGACTTGAATGAAACTAGTCCTTGTTTTTGAATTATACCCCAACCAAAATAAAACTGAACTTAAAGAAAGCTTGGGCTCGCCGAACCACGCAACACTTGCAGGACAAACTAGGTTGGAGGCCCTGACGACCACGGCGTGCAGGTGAGCTAACCCAGCCTGTTTCTCCATAAAACCAGTCCTGTTTTCTTTCCTTTTTTCTTTAATACACTGGATGTTAGGGCTTTAGTTTTTGGCATTGTTCATTTATTCAGGTTTAGCCCGTAACACTTTCTAAACTATAAAGGGTACTTTCATATTTGGCACAGCTGTTTCCAAGCACTGTTTGCACACCAGTAATATGTCTGACCCAGGTGGCAGTGTGCATGTAGCCGGTTTAAAAATCCACTGCAGCACACATGTTCTTAAAGCCCAGGTTTTCCTGAAAAAAAAGGATGTTGAAAGCTTAACTGTGCACCACAGAGTTGATGCTTTACAGGCTTTTTTAGACAAAAAGTCCAGGAGAGACAAAACAGTTAAAAAAACAGCTTAGTGCACAGAGGGTTATTACAAGTTTCAAAACCACGCCATTATTTAACCTTTATTTAACTAGGAAAATTCTTATCAAGAGTAAAAATCTCTTTTTAAAGACTGTCCTGGCCGAGATAGGCAGCAGCACAGTTAACAAAGTTACAGACAGACGATAAACAGCCAGACGTACAAGCATTCTATAAAACATTAATAGTACTAACAAGTATCAAAACAAAAAATACATTTTTTCACATTACAATTTCTCATCTTTTTACATTTTTCAATAAATAAAAGTAATGAATCATTCTATATGATAACCTACACAATATTAAAACGAAAGTACCAGGGCAAAATTATTTAAAACAAATATATATTGTGATTATTTTGGCTCATATTGCAAATTTGATATCAGTTGCTATATTGAAGGGGATGATCATTTTTTTATGTCAGTCTAGTTCTGTTTGGGAGAAAACCATGCATAAATAAAGTAGGATTTTTTCTAGAAATATTTGAATGTCTGCCTAATGTGCATAAAATTTCTGCTGCAAAAGAAGTATTAAACTTTTATTTTGACAGATTTAAAGTTAAAAAAGATATAGCAACTGTAATCATTTGTAAATTACAGCATGTAGTATTGCAGTTAAATCTAATTTGCAATCAATTGCCCGGCCCTAAAGTTTTATCAAAAATTGCAGGTGAATTTCTGCACACATTGGCAATGCTTTCATAGAGAAATGTTGCCAATGCTTTGGTGCAATCCAGACAGTGTGCATGAGTTTATCCTCCTCTTTATTTTAAATGAAAACAAAAAAAATCATCCAAGATTGGATCTCTGAGACTTCTGCATTATTAGCACTGTTTAATCTGAACTAGAACCACACTGAAATCCAAATTCTGTCATTCTAAAGAGCCCAGTTATAACTGTAATATATTATTTATGACTGAATAATTCTACATGCAGATTTTAAATTTTGTTTCTTGTAGTATTTAGTCGGTCGTGGAGCTCTTTGTCTCTCAGCCGTGTTTTCTAATGAGCCGTTGTGATGTGTTTCTCTCTCTAATTAATTATCAGAGCCGGTGTGGGTGTTTGTTGTTAATATTCACTAATGGATTCACTAATTGTTCACCCCGATGGTCATCAGACCTGCTGTGATTACTCTCTGGAACAGAAGGGGGGATTAATATGAGCCTAATTAAGATGACCTAACGAGGGGGGGGGGCGGTCCCCTGATGACAGATAATTACAGCCAGCAGGTCTGGAGCTTCACCTGTGGACAGCCTGAGTGTTTCTGTGTGAGTGTGTCATTGTGGAAGGGGCGGGGCCTCTGGGGGGACTCCAGCCTTTCTGTAACAGTAAATTAGCGACGCTGTGGCGTCTCCATGGAGACACACTGATCTGGGCATCTGGACTAACACACATACAAGTGAGGGCCGTGGTTTACACAAAACACTCACAGACCCCCAACCTCCTCTAAATAACTCAGCATGATTACAGGCAGCCAGAAAAGTCCAGTTTTTGTGATACTTTGAGAAAATTTTGAATTTTACAACACATGCAAAATGGTGGTACTTCTGATGAGCAAGATGAGGATAAAAGAGGAGAAGAAAGCAGGAACAGAGAGCAAGATGAGGATAAAAGAGGAGAAGAAAGCAGGGACAGAGAGCAAGATGAGGATAAAAGAGGAGAAGAAAGCAGGGACAGAGAGCAAGATGAGGATAAAAGAGGAGAAGAAAGCAGGAACAGAGAGCAAGATGAGGATAATAGAGGAGAAGAAAGCAGGAACAGAGAGCAAGATGAGGATAACAGAGGAGAAGAAAGCAGGAACAGAGAGCAAGATGAGATCAAAAGAGGAGAAGAAAGCAGGGACAGACAGCAAAGTGAGGAGGATGGAGGAGAAGAAAGCAGGGACAGAGAGCAAGATGAGGATAAAAGAGGAGAAGAAAGCAGGGACAGAGAGCAAAGTGAGGAGGATGGAAAAGAAGAAAGCAGGAACAGAGAGCAAGATGAGGATAAAAGAGGAGAAGAAAGCAGGGACAGAGCAAGATGAGAATAAAAGAGGAGAAGAAAGCAGGAACAGAGAGCAAGATGAGGATAAAAGAGGAGAAGAAAGCAGGGACAGAGCAAGATGAGAATAAAAGAGGAGAAGAAAGCAGGAACAGAGAGCAAGATGAGGAGGATGGAGGAGAAGAAAGCAGGGATAGAGAGCAAGATGAGGAGGATGGGGGAGAAGAAAGCAGGGACAGAGAGCAAGATGAGGAGGATGGAGGAGAAGAAAGCAGGGATAGAGAGCAAGATGAGGAGGATGGAGGAGAAGAAAGCAGGGACAGAGAGCAAGATGAGGAGGATGGAGGAGAAGAAAGCAGGGATAGAGAGCAAGATGAGGATAAAAGAGGAGAAGAAAGCAGGGACAGAGCAAGATGAGGATAATAGAGGAGAAGAAAGCAGGAACAGAGAGCAAGATGAGGATAAAAGAGGAGAAGAAAGCAGGGACAGAGAGCAAGACGAGGAGGATGGAGGAGAAGAAAGCAGGGATAGAGAGCAAGATGAGGATAAAAGAGGAGAAGAAAGCAGGGACAGAGAGCAAGACGAGGAGGATGGAGGAGAAGAAAGCAGAGACAGAGAGCAAATGAGGATAAAAGAGGAGAAGAAAGCAGGGACAGAGAGCAAATGAGGATAATAGAGGAGAAGAAAGCAGGGAAAGAGAGCAAGACGAGGAGGATGGAGGAGAAGAAAGCAGGGATAGAGAGCAAGATGAGGAGGATGGAGGAGAAGAAAGCAGGAACAGAGAGCAAGACGAGGAGGATGGAGGAGAAGAAAGCAGAGACAGAGAGCAAATGAGGATAAAAGAGGAGAAGAAAGCAGGGACAGAGAGCAAGATGAGGATAATAGAGGAGAAGAAAGCAGGAACAGAGAGCAAGATGAGGCTAATTAACACAGAGCTAGTGTGAAGGAAGTTAAAGAAACTTAACTATTGTAAAATATATATATATATTGCTCATTAACATACAATGCAACATTTCTTGCTTTGCTCTCTGGCTAAGGGGGCCCCTCTGTAATTTTCTGTCTGGTGACCCAGAATCCCTTGCTACACCCCTGCTTCCAACTGTGTGGCATGATGGATCAGAGATTGTAGATGAACTGGATCAGAGATTGTGAGGCAGGCCTTCTGGTCCAACATCAGTGCCTGACCTCAGAAATGCTCTACAGAATGAATGGGCACACAGAAACACTCCAGAATCTTGTGAAAGCCGTACAGGAGTGGAGACTGTTTGAGCTGCAAATTCCACATTAAAGTAGTTATGTCAGACTGAGGTTAGATCATAGTCTCACTGTCAGTGACTGCACCAAGGTCTGAATAAATCAGCAAAAATGAACCAACTCAGAAATCAGACTTGAGTGTTTTTTTCATCAGAACCAAACAGGCTAGGAGAGCTGAGGCGAGAGCATCCCTAGACCGGCCTTGATCGGACTCTAACTGGACTGAGCGCACTGAGCATGCTTCGAAGTTTCCCACCAGGCTTTGTCACGGAAGCGGACGTGCATAAATCCATCCTGTCATGAATACTTGGCATAAATGACAAATCTGAGTTCCAGTGTAGGTGAAGGACAAACACACAGTCCTTCCTCTGTTATCATAAACAAGTTCAGCTAAAGTTTACAGAAACTCCAGCGGATGAATCAAAGACACATTCTCTGAAGTTTGAGTCCTGTTGGTGCAGATTTCTGTCTCCTTTGAATCTCAGCAGGAAACAAAGAGAGGCAGATCTTTATCCTCAACACATGAACTCAGAACGGCATCTCTGAACGTTTAGAATGAGACTTCTGATTGGCTGAGAGAGCCTCTATTACAAACAGGCTGATCAACACTGACTGACATTTACCGGATTCTTCCGTCTGACACCTGATTCACGTTTCAGTGACTAAGTTAAACCCAGCATAGATAAAACGTGGACCAGAGCCAAACTGGATCACGGGTGGAGCTTTTAGAACAGAATGAGAGAGAAGTTGAGGAGTAAATGAGATCAAGCAGACAGTAATTAAAAAGTAAAAAGGAGCTTCTGCTGAGTGTTAATGAAGCTAAAATAAATGGGAGCTGTTTTCAGCCTCATGTAGGTCACACACTGATTCATAATGAGCTTCTTTCTTCTTCTTCCACCTGACTCACAACTCCAGAATCACAGCAGTTACCAGGTTTCATTGATCTCTATTCTTCATCCTCCTCTTCTTAGTCATCACCTTTGTCTGTGTCTTCTGTCTTCATTTTCCTTCTCATCATCTCAGTCTTCATCGGTAGTCGTTCTCCTCTTCTTCTGTCGTCTTCTACAGCTTTGTTCATTTTTGTCTTCTCAGTCTTCATCTGTCGTCTTCTACTTTGTCTCTTCATTTTCTTATTTCCCTTTCTCTTCTTCGTCTCCATCACATTCATATTCTTCTTGTTTTATCTTTAGTCTTCTAAATCTTTCTTGTAAACTTCTTCATCTTCCTCCTCTTCTTTTTCATCTTCATCTTCTTGTCCATCATCTTTTTCATGTTTCCATTTCTTCTTTCATGTCTTGTTCTTCTTTCTCTTCTTAGTCTTCTTCTTTGAATTCATCTTTATCGTCTCCTTCAGTTTCTTTGACTTCATCTTTTAGCTTCGTTTTCTTCTTCCTCTCCTCTTTTGACTTTAACTCTATCTTCCTCTTCTTCTTTTTGCATCTTTATTGTTTGCATCTTCATCATCTAATGCAAAAATTTGTAATATTCAGAATGCAACTGTTTAATAAATGCTGATGTCATTTTTTTCCCCCAAGTTTTCATTTGTTTTTTGTTTTAAATACCACAATAAATATGTTATTGTGGACTTGGTACTGAGGCATTATCTTACCGTGATATTTTGATACTGTTACATCCTTAATAGGGCAAGACAGCCTGTGTCCATCCTAAACTTTTGTTTTCTTCGTGTTTTTCTTCATCTTCCCCTTGTCTTAATTTTTTGTCTTCTTCTGCATCTTTCTTTTTTCATCTTCTTCTTCCATAGCCTTTTCCTGTCTTCATCTTCCTCTTTTTCTTCATCAAGACCAGTGTGACTGAACCAAAGAGACAAACTTTTGAAAAACATCTTTGAAAAAAACACAATCTAAGTGGTGAAAAGTGGCGAAATTGGTTAAAGGGGCAATAGAATTAAGCTAAAGGTGGCAAAAATGGCCAAAAAGCTACAAAAACGGGTGAAAAGTGACAAAAAATGAGTTACAAAAAAACAAAAAACAAAAAAAAACTCAAAAAGTGGAAAAATATATTTTAAAAAATTGAGAAGGACCTGAATGCATCGGAGGACCTCCACTTCACACCAGAAGTCAGATGAGCACCGCCATATCTCGTCTTCTAATACCAGAAGTCACTTGAACTGAATGTCTTCTTCGTTGTTTTCTTCGTACATCGCCGCCATGTTAATAGAGGCAAGTTTGTCACAGAAGAAGATATAAGTAGAAGAAAAATATGCGACTTTTCAGACTAACAAGCACAGTGATTACATAACATTAATTTTATGATTTATGATCCAAATTCAAGTATCACAGACATAAACAGGAGTTTGGCTGGATGGACGCTGACGTCGCCGCCGGGGGTAATAATAACTGATTGTTAAATATAAGTATGTATAAATAAGTCCTAAATCTTTTTTTGTGCAGACGGTCCATTTTGGCGGAAGTGGTCCGGCACAATAAACGCTGAACCGGAAGTACTTCGTATACACGTGAAATAGGCCTTGTGCAAGTTATCGGAATAAAAAGCTCAAATAATCAGATTAATATATAAATATGTATATATAGATTCAAAATTTTAAAAATCTATATATGAAACTGTATTATATATAAAATTATTTCATTTTAAATCATGGAGTATATCTTTTCATTTAACTGAGAAAATACAAGAAAGCGGATTCTGCTTTATGTTTCACTGTCATTCACTGTTATTATTTTAATAAAGATTTTTAATATATAGATTTAAATCTGCTATTTAAGTAAAGATTGGCTTGGTTTGACTTGTCCTCCATCTGTAAATTTCCTATAATTTCACTTTTTATCTGCAGATCCATCAAGTTAAATAGAAGCGCTTTAAGTGTTCTCTCCTTGTTCTGAGGAGCTCTGGAGTGTTGTCGAGCCATGCGGCTCTCTTAAATGAATCTCAGCGAGTGCTGAGTCAGCAATCTCAGGGTGGAGGGTTTGATTCCTGCCGAGTCGACCGCTCACTGCTCACCGTCTCCATGACAACAGGACACAGCTTTGGCTCTCCGCAGGCCAAGGAGGAGGAAGACAGAGGTTTCTCCTTGTGGAGAGGACGACAGCTGATGAATGACAAGATAAAGGTGTGTTCCCAGCATGCAGCGGGGCGGAGTGTGGTGAGGGGGCACGGTCTGGGTCGGTTTTGGAGGGAAAATGTGCTCCATGGGCACCGCTTCCATTTAAACTGAGTGAACACAGCACTGCAAGGCATCATGGGAGGACCGAGAGGGAGCGGGCAGACGGGGGGCCTGTTTATGTATTCATAGAAGGCTGAAGTGATTTTCTCTGACTCCGCCCACTCAGTCCTGAGGTGAGGCATGATGGGAGCTGCAGAGGAGCAGGTCAGAGGTTTACAGGAACTGAAAAATAAAATATTTAAAGAGAGAAAATATCCGAAAGACAACATTTTTTATGGTTGTTTATCCTCAAACAGGAATTAAGATCTCACCGTGGATCTGTGGAAACTTATTTGTCTGGGAGGAGGGAAAATAAAGAGCATGAACATCCTGAAGTCACACTAGCAGAACCTGAGGTGGTCAAATATTCGATACTACATGTCTGGAATGTCAGAGCAGAGCCAGTCTGCAGCTGCTTACACGCATTGCATCCTGGGAGATTTAGGTAGAGGTGCTTTATACCAATATCAGATAAGGTCCTCTGTGTTACTAATCTTGCTAAATCAATGGATGGCCCAGATTCCATGTCTACAAAGGGGCAGATCATTAAAAAGAGAGAAACCACACAACTGTACTGTATGTCCTTTAAAGGCAAACCGCACCGACCACAGCCTCAGTGTTAAAGCAGATTTAGACAACAAGTCTTTCAAAGCTTCATGCTGAAAGAGAATGTTCCAGAGGTGTGAGGAAATGGAGCCGTGTGATTTCTATGAGCACTCCTCACACTACTGTAAAAACCTTCAGGGATTAAGAAAGGCTTTTATTTAGAGACTGTGTGAAGCAGAGCTGCTGCATGAGGAGAATTCAGAGACGCTGGTACAATAAAGAGAAACAGCAGGAACCATTGTTTCTACGACTGAAGCTGCACATACAGCACTGAATATGGGGGTCCACTTTCTCCATAATTCACTACCTGACACATCATGTGCTTTGCATGATAGAATCTACAGCCCTGATTCCAAAAAAGCTGGGTCGCTGTGCAAAATGTAAATAAATAGAATGCAATGATGTTCAAATCTAATAAATCCATATTTATTCACAATGAAACAGATATTTTCATGAAAAATATTAGCTCGTTTTGGAGTTTTGTGGCACTGACATGTCTAAAAAAAAGTGGGAAGAGGCAATAAAAGGCTGGAAAAGTAAGTTGCATCGATCTGCAGGAGCCTTTTGCAGCAAACTCGGTTAACTGTCAACAGGTCAGTCAAATGACTGGGTATAAAAGAAGCATTTTAGATGGACTGAGTCTAAAAGTTGTGGAATGATTTCAGAAAAATGTTCCTTAACATAAAATAGCTCAGACTTTGAATCTCCCACCATCTACAGTCCGTAATATCATCAAAAGATTCAGATAATCTGGAGAAATCTCTATGAGCAAGGGACAAGGCTGAAGGGGCCCTCAGGGGCCACTGCATTAAAAACAGGCATGATTCTGTACTGAAATCTCTGCATGGGCTCAGGAACATTCCAGAAATCATTGTCTGTCAACACAGTTGGCCGTGCCATCCACAAATGACAGTTAAAGCTGGATCATGGAGAGAAGAAGCCATATGTGAACAGGATCCAGAAACAGCGCTGTCTTCTCTGGGCCAAAGCTCATTTAACATGGACTGAGGAAACATGGAAAACTGTTCTGTGGTCAGAGGAAACCACAGACGCCGTGTCCTGTGGAGTAAAGAGGAGAGGGAGCATCCAGCTTGTTCTCCTGGCTCAGGTCTAAAGCCTGCATCTCTGATGGTATGGGGTTGCATTAGTGCCTATGGCGTGGGCAGCTCTAACATCTGGAAAGGAACTATCAATGCTGAACAGTAGAGAGAGCTTTTAGAGCAACACATGCTCCCATCCAGACAACGTCTCTGTCAGCAAGATGATGCTAAACCACATACCACATCCATCACAACAGCATGACTTCACAAGAGAAGAGTCCGGGACCTGAACTGGCCTGCTCGAGTCCAGACCTTTACCAATAGAAAACATCTGGAGCAACAGAAACAGAAAAATCCAGCAAAGAAGACCCATTCACTCTTCTACTTTTTTGAGAAGTGTTGCTGCCACCAAATTCAAAATGAGCTAATATTTTCCATTAAATAATAAAATGTCTCCGTTTAACATCTTATATGTTGTTTATGTGAATCAAATATGGGTTTATGAGATTTGACAATCATTGCAGTCTGTTTCTATTTACAGGGTGCCCCAACTTTTTTGGAATTAGGATTGTAAGCTCCATTAGTTTGATGATCAGTGGTATCAAAAGCACAGAAATCTAACGATCCAAGAGAGGATGGACCATGTAAATAGCACAAATATGTTGACATTTTAAAAAGTAGCTGGATGAGGTGAGGGCTTCTTTGCAGTTAAACTCCTGAATGTTTTCCAAATTGCACAACAAAGTTGGCAACATTTCTGCGAGAAAAATTGTGCAATTTAAAAAGTGTGCTTTACCTGCAAACAAAACAGTTTTTTCTGTGTTTGTTGTTGTGATGTCAGTTATGGTTTGTTTAACTTCTTTTAGGCCTGACATCTTTCATTCTTTAACCAGCATGAACCATGTTTGTATAAATATCATTATATCTCATTGGAAAATGTCTGTTCATCTTAAAAACGTGACATATTTCCCAGCATTTCTACAGATACTTCAGGAAGTACAGATAGTTTATATAGGACAGGCTCGGTTCTGATACTTTGATGAGCTGCTGGAAGACCACTGCGACGGTAAACGTCTCTCCAGGTGCATCATGGGTAGAGGAGCAGGATGTGCGGCCTCCTGCTGCAGTAATGAGCTGAGAGAGGAGGACTGAAGCTGTTTGTTTGATATTCATGTGGATCACAGGAGCTCCATTCGTATTCATGAGAAATGATCAAACATGCAGCTGAGTGATGGAGGAGCTTCAACTCAGCGCCATGATTCAGTTTGAAATCTCAGGATTATTCTGACACCTACATCAAGTCGCTTCTATGGACTGTTTCTGTGTTTATCTCTGAGAAATTATCAGCATTTACATCATGTGATGGTTCATTTTCATCTGACATAACTCTGATTCTAAGCATCCCTCTCCTCTCATCTTCATGCTGCTAAGAATTACAGCCAAACGTGTGATTTAGAGCGAGTCCTTCTAAAGCAGCAGCTGCTTCATCTTTAAGCATAATTAAGAAACTAGAGGATCCCTTTGGCCTTAAAAGTCACTTCTCTGCAGCTTGTCCTCACACAATCTTGTTTAATTGGTCACACAACAATTAGGCTCTTCTACCTGCATGCAAACTGACAACTAGCAGAGAGAACTCCAGCTCCCAGCATGCCGCAGGTCTTTCAGCAGGTAGACTGGCCCTGACACAGACAGAACAACAGAAACAGATGCAGGAAGAAACCCTGACCTGTCCTCACCTTGTTACCTCAGTGACCTACCGCTTGTCGCCACGGCAGCCAGGGAGGGCGTCGCCATGGCAACCTCCTCCACCGAGCCCTGAGCCAGCTGAGGTGAGGGTTAAAGAGCAAGGAGGAAGAGAGGACAGCTGGTTTACTCATGAAAATCTGTGTGTCCAGGAAGTAGACGCGTCCCGAGGGGGAGCAAAGGCTGCTGGGAGCAGGACGGAGAGACCCTGACTTTATGGTAACATATTATTCTTTGTGAAAATAAAATCTGTCATCATCAGGACAGAGCAGTGATTTTGAGTTAATGCTTCTGACTGTCAGCCGTACAGCTGATAGATGTTTTTCTGCAGATATTTTAATATGCCTTAAATATTATTTATCATCTTATTTTATCCTCTTTCCAGCTTTCCTGTTATCAACTCTCAGACTTCAGGAACTAAAATGGTTTACTCTGATGGGGCAAACACTAGAATTTTAAAAAACCTTTCACACATCTAATGCTAAAAAGTGATACAGGTCAGCAAAATCATGAAAACTGATGGAAGTTCTACTGATGATATTTTTAAGTTTGTTGTTATGTGTTTTCATATTTCCTCCATGTTTTCTAGTGTTTACTCTTAGATCCATGCAACAGAAATGAAGCTCAGTGTTAGCTCATACAGGACATGGTAGTCATACACCCAGCTGGGATCAGCTGATGGCCAGCTGATCCAAATAATCACCTCCCAGCTCCCACAGCCAATCACAGCTCTTCCTCTCAACACAGCAGGGTTTCTAAAAATGACAGCCGTTTCACTAATCCCTGCATGCATCAGTGCTGATGCACCACACTGCTGCTGCTGGCAAAGCTCCACTTCCTCCACCCCAGCCTCCTCCTTTACAGCATAAAGCTCCACCTCCTCCACCCCAGCCTCCTCCTTTACAGCATAAAGCTCCACCTCCTCCACCCCAGCCTCCTCCTTTACAGCATAAAGCTCCACCTCCTCCACCCCAGCCTGCTCCTTTACAGCATAAAGCTCCACCTCCTCCACCCCAGCCTCCTCCTTTATAGCAAAAACAAACAAAAAGTGGACTCCATTTTTTAAATTGTTGTTATTCGGTCTTTCCCATTTGTGGTCAAAAACAAAAAAACAAACAAACAAACAAAAAACAGAAAAACGAGAGTTCCTCCCATTTTTTTGAGTCTGGTTTCAACCAGGAAATGGATCTGCCAGAAAATACACTGACCTTCCAGGCATGTCGTCCTGGGAGGAGACCCCGAGGCAGACTCAGAACTCGCTGAAGGGATTAAATATCCCATCTGGCCTGGGAGCGCCTTGGAATCCCTCAGGAGAAACTGGGAAATGGGGGAGAGAGACGTCTGGGTTGACCTGCTTCTCTTGTTGCCACCGTGACTCGGTCCCAGATAAGTGGAAGAAGGATGATGGATGATTACAGAAACAAAACACTTTTCCTTTATCTCATAAAGACGAGCCTATTTCAGGATCAGCACCGGTCTGAAATCTACAAGGAGCTGTGATTATTTATTTGATGGTAAAAGGCTCAATAAAATGTATTTTTTAGTGATTACTGTGGATAAAACATTAGTTAAAAACTGAACATTTTCCATGAAGTATAGACTATATTTGACAAATACGTAATTATTGAAAAAATGTGAGATTTAGATATGTTACCATGACAACCTCAGATGCATTCAGCATAAAGTCTGGTTGTACTGTAACACCGGTGTTTGCATGAAACAGACACAACAATAAAAACAGAAGTCCTGATGCCTAAATATGAGCTCATTTTGCAAGCAGACTCCTGCAGGAAAGTTCAGTGTGCCAAAGTTCCCAGTATTTTTGTGCAGCTTAAACAGCGCTCAGCAGTTTGACGGCTCATGGAGTTCACTTTTTCTCCTTTTAAAAGTTTTGGTACTTTTTTATTCAAACAAAGAAAAAGCAGATCGTATTGTTTGAGATTTGGCATTAAAAACGACCAGAGTAAACATTTTAAAACCTTCACTAAAAAGAGAAAAGGTTTGTGGGCGGAGCTATAACTCCCTCCTTAAATAACGCTGACGATGAATCAAACTCCAACATTTAAACCTTGAAGTCTCCTCTCCGCTGTCGCCTTTCTTCCTCTCTGATTCTCCTCACTCTGATCTCCTCTCTAAGCATCTCTTTCATTCACAAAGTCTTACATCATCACATCTGACCAATCAGCTGCCTCCGTCTGATCCCCAGGGAACGTCCGGTCTCTCAGATCTCGCTTAATGAAGACTGGACAAACTTCTTTACATACGCTTCATCTCTGGCTGATCTAAATCCGGGTTAATGTGCTCAGACTTGACCTCATTATCTTTCTAATGTTATAAAGTCGCTTTAATGTGATCTGCTCTGTGTTTGAGAGATAATACACTTTACATTAGCTTTATTCTAGCTCTGTTTCATGCATGCATCTCTGCATATTGTGCACGCTGCAGCTCTACCCCTAGAATATGATGCTGGTGAGGTTTTGGATTCTGCACATTCACTCTCCGTCAATCAGGATCGAGGAGATAAAGTGTGTTCCCCCTCAGGTCACAATATGATCTCTTCTTTTCCAGAAAAGCAAAACAGCTGCTGCAAAACGCAACCACAGGTTTCTATTCTCGTGCTTTAAACTGTGCACAACTTTCAGCTGCTTCATCACAGACAAAACAGACTAGGATTAGACTTTTTCATGGATAAGACTGCAGGATTAGGCAGAGGTAAAAACTCAACAATAAGGAAAGGTAGCAAGGAAAAGAAAAAGGAACTGAAGTTGATAAAAATGAGGAGAGGAAACAAAGAGAGAAACAGAGAAACGAGGCTGAAGATCATGATGTATTTATGGAAAACACCCTCACTCACACTCCATCAATTATTACTGGCTGCTCTGAGACCGTCTGCACACCGTCAGCCAATCACAGCATGCCCCGAACCACCGGCCAATCCCAGAGCTCCAACGCTGCCGGCCAATGAAAAAGAGCAGAGATCACAGTTACCGAGGGCCGAGCACCTTTCCTCCCCTCTCTCCTCGGACATGTTGTGCATTTTAAATCCAGGTTTCATCATCTCATCAGGGTCTGATTTATCAGAACCTCCTGATTCATGAAGGAAATAATTACTGCAACAGAGAGCATGATGGATTCTTGTTGATATGTGAACAGGGATCACTTAGGACTCAATAAAATGATAAATATTTGAAAAAAATAACTTCTACTGAAGGCCCAGCTAAATGCTAAAGAAGCTAAGATAGTTCTGGAACCTTCTCCTAAAGTCTGAGCTGACTCTGAAAAGTCACTACGGTCTGCTAGAATCTGATTCGAAATCGTTTCTATGTCTGATTTGGTTGGAATTTTTGGTAAAGTGGAGAAGGTTGACATCAAACATTTCATTAAAGTTTACACAAGACTTCAGCCCTGCTGACACGACTGTGGTTTGAGGTGAAAACAGCAGACGGTTCAAAGAGCCGGCTCTTAAATGTGAACCAGGAGTCAGAGCGGGTTTGATCATTACCGAAATATCACTGTTGATGCTGTTATTGTTTTTGTGTGAATATAATAAAAGGATGACCTTTGTTCTGGGAATGGGTGCCAGTCTTTTATAGATTATGTAAATATAATGTGACATAAAACGCAGTGATTTATCAGTGGAAAATCGGCTAGTGGGGGCGCTGTGAACGTCGTCCGGCCCATCAGTCGAAGATGTGACTTGAGCCGACAACAGCTGCTGATCTTTGTCAAATGTGGAGAGTAGAGAAATGTGAAGTGCATGCTGCTGTGAGAGAAAATGTTCAGATATGACAAAAGCAATGATAGACAGCAGTCTGACAAGGTTTTTTGTGTACACGTCCTCCAGCTGACTTTCCAGATCAGCCGAGTTTGCAGCACATGGCACTCTTGAATATGGTCGCACTTTGCTGGAATAAGTGGGACCCTTCCATTCTCCTTTGCAGCGCCAGGTTGTGCATGTTCAGTTGGGAGTAGGGCTGGGAAATAAACCAAAAATTAGATTCAATCGCAATATGGCCTGCTGCAATTTTAAAATCGCAGAAGTTGCAATATTTCTTGAACTTGAAATGTGTCAAAATATCAGTTTGATAAATCAATTTTTTGCAGCGGCAGATATTTCATCACATTACTCAAACATTCAAGTGTCAATTTTATGATAATAGTTTACAAAAATCCTTCTTTTTGTGTTTTATGTAAGTTTTTCTTATCAAAATGAGTGACATAAAACTGATAATGCCCTTCAACATATCAAATGAAGGGCGCAGGTGGCCCAGTGGTACGCAAACAGCCCAGGATCGACTCCGGCCTGAGGCCCTTTACCGCATGTCTCTCCCCTGCACTCATCCCTGTTTCCGACTCTATTTGATAGATAAGGACAGTGGATAAAGGCACAAAAATGCCTAAATTAATCTTTAAAAAAAAAAGAAAAAAAAAAAAATGACATCACATTTGCAACAAGACTGTCAGACTGTCAGACCACACACTTGCTGACCTGCCTACAACCTCGCATGATCGCATGACTTCAGAAAAAAAAAGACGCATGTCTGTTGATACCGTCTTGCTGTCTCTCCACAACAGGCTGTCCTGGCGTGCGTTACAGGTGAAGCAAAAATCATAAAACAAGGGAAAGACTCAGGATGACATCCTGGCTGGAATTAAGTTGAAGTCGTGTTCATGGTTTTGAGCGGTGAAAGTATGTAAGATCCGGCTGTGATGCTCCCCCATCTGCTCGCTCTCATTGGTTGTTGTGGGTACTCCGTCAGCACTACGACCTAGAATCGTAAATATCAAACATGTTTGATATTTACGATTCAGGATTTTGGAGGTTACGATAAGATTTGGTGCAGTAAAACA